>NC_081766.1:17693944-18007694 GCF_963082965.1 Carassius carassius | reverse complement strand
TTGCTTGGAATGCGTTTTATTCTGAACTTTCAAATGTCATATCTAAACTCGATTGGCCCTATGTGTTGTTTAAACTCCAGATGTGGGTAAGTACTGCCTTGATATTTTTCTCAATCAACTCCTATTCGGCCTCTCTCAGATTCCTGTCTGTTTCCTCTGCATGTGGTCTTTGGAAACGTCTGAAAGGAAGGTGCCCTCATAGTAGGAGAGTCTCTCTCTCTCCAGACTGACTTTTGTAGTTCCACAAAGTAAAACCTTTTCCATATTTAACACTTTATAATGCACAAAGAATCAGCACTTAACCATGTGATGCCCTTGTTAAGGTAATTACATCGCCGTCACTGATCTTGCCACATGTGGAAGGTTTCTCATGAACAGGGCAGGCAGTATTTGCAATGTTTATATTTAAAAACCGTTCCCCACCTCCATTTGGTAAGCATGAGTCTGTGTTATTTTCTACTGGTATGAATGAGACTGTTGTTTTTAATGCAGTTATGTAATTATCTGCTTGTTGATTTCCAGTCAGCCAGGCACAGGTCTGGACTCCACTGCAGCATGAGCTTCAAGTGTGTTGTCTCCTGTGGTGAACCTGCTGGAGATCTATCATTACACTATTCCCAGTCTGGTGTTTGGCAGCCTGGCACTTCTGAGTGGGATAATGGCCTTCCTGCTGCCTGTGACCAGACCCACTGAGCTGCTTGGTTCAACAGAGGAGGCAGAGGGCAAGAGGTACATGCACTTTACAAAGTTTTCATGTTACTTGTAAAAATAGTTACATTGAGTGAAATTCTGCTGATTAAAGTGATTTTTGCATTTCCTTTTCTTAAAATAAGTTCATTTATTTATTCTTTCATTTCTTCAATACCCAAGTTTCACATTAAGTCTTGTCTTACATATTGTTTAAAAAAATGTGTGTTTTTGTTATGGGAAAATAACACTATCCCTCTGTTTCTCAAAAGGCGACCAAAAATGACCAATCCAGCACCTGGTGATTGTGAAGACATCAGAGCAACCAAGTTATAAGTTCTTAAAATCTTGGAAGATGGTGGCTAATGATATGTTATTATTCTGTTTAAGCGTGATCAACATAAACATGAAAGTTACTTACTTGCATACATATTTGTGTATTAAGATTAATTTGTGTATTAAGACTATACAGGTGAAGTAAACAACATAAATCTATTTATTTTCCTGTCAGAACTATTAGTCATATATTTTTTTAATACAGTAATATATATATATATATATATATATATATATATATATATATATATATATATAAATAAAGGCAGATTTAACTGACCAACATTTCTAGATTCAGAATGCAGTATTTGTCAAACTTTAATATAAAAACATTTGAAGTAACACTATATTTTATATGATATTATGCTCACTTAACATACATTCATTAATTATACAGATCTAAAGAAGTAACACCACATATGGATACTTTAATTTGAATATACATTGATTAATTAGTCGATAAAATGTCTACAATAAAATTTATGAATTGTCCAGCAAGGGCAAAGCAATATAACTCCATATTTAAATGTAAGATTTGAATCTTTGAACAATGGCAACAACACTACCCCAAAAAGTCAGAAATCTAGTCATTTTCAGGCTTTTGTGGCAGCGCAGCATTATCAGTGTTTGTTGGATCAAGTAGGGTGGAAGTGTCCTGTGCTGGCTCTGAAGATATGATGAGAATATGTCATCTGGAAAAAAGTTGCTCGCTTTGGTCTCTGCAGCCTCACCTTGACTCTCTATCCCAGAGATATCATCAAATGGGTTTGCTGTTCTTTGCATTGTTTCCACACTGAATGTATCTGTACTTGTGTTGTCACTAACACTTGCAGAGATGTCATTTGGGAAAGGATCAGCACTCATGTGACTGAATGCAGCTGTAGATGGAACATTCTCAGAGCTGAAGAAATCTAAAGCATCTATTTGAGATGACTCACTTAGCTCTTGGCCAGAAAGGTTTTGATCAGGCACATTGGATGTTGATTGATTGCCTTTACTATCGAAAACATTATTAACCTCACTTTGAAATAGATTTGCCTGTTCAAGGTCAGGGCTTTTCTGTTCTAAGACATATGAAGTACCTGATAGTATTGATGGGTTACCTTCTGAACTTATCAAGTCAAATATTCCATTTGGTGTCAGTTGACCATCTGCAATTCCTTCAAAATGGTTTTGACTTTGACTCTTGCAGTTTGACATAGTATCAAACAAATTATTATTGGACGTTAGACCAGAGACAGTCAACGTTTTGTCTCCTTCAAAGATATCAATTGTTTGGACTTGTACATTGTTCATACCAAAGGGATCGTCAGTCATTTCTGAGGAAACACTGGCTTGCTTTTTATTTACTTCAGTCAAGATGTTTCCAAAACCATCTGCGTTTACCTCAATTTGATTCTGATGAACCAAAAATATCGAGAGTGGTTTGACTGAAATTTTAGAAGGGCTTAATGTTGTATCTTCACTATCTTTTTGAGCTCCTAATGGCTCTTCTTGAATAAATGAGCTTGCTATAACTACTGATGGAGTTTCCACTGATGGTGTTTCCAAATCCATAATGTCTGTCAATTTGCCACTGTGTGTTTAATCACATATATTTGAACCTGATAAAGCCACAACATCTGTGTTAGAGTTTGTAATTTGAGATGTAAATGCATCAGATGAATCAAGAAAACCAATTGTATTTTCATTCTGAGGCAAAGATGAGTTCAGGCTCTCTTCAAGACCAGCTGGTTTTGAGGAGTCTTGAGAGGTGAGATCTACATGAATGTGTTCTTGTGAAGAAATAAGAGCCTCATTTCTATCAATCTTCCAAAAACCACCAGAAGCAGGCTTGTGTTGTTCAACTGACTCTAGGTCTGTTGATGGCACCGTGTCATCACCAGAGTATCCATTAAGCAATAAAATGGGATTTTCAAGGCCCTCTGTTGGATTAAGTTCTTCTGCAGCATCGCTTAGTTGGTTTTGTGTTGGTTCTTGAGGTGTATCTTGACACGTGGGCTCAGTCAGAGGAAGATATACAGAAACATTTTCTTGAATCAATGCAGTGTCATATTCTGTCCCTCCAGTTGTCTCTGGCTCCTTCTCACATTTAGGTTCTATCTTGATATCTGGCATTTCGTTATTTCTAACTCTATTTCAGAGGATGAAAAGAGTCTGCCCAGTAAATTTCTAGGTATTATATTGGATCTTTTGCTTTCCCTTTTTGTCACACTTTGGTTCTCTTTCCTACTTGGACCAGATGTGAAAAGTTTGGAAAGAGGGCTTTTAACTTTAGACCAAGACCCTTTATTCCCTTTATCCATGGCCTTTTTGTCAGCAACCTTCGTGTTGCTTTTATTATCCGATTTTGGAGGCATATCCTACAAGTCAGGGTCTTTAGATTCAACCTTAATCATATCTTGATTTTTGGCGGTTACAGACTTGGCATTACTTTCAATAACCACCTCTTTCTTTATCTCTGCAACCTGCCCCAATTCACATGATTCACTACCTGGTTTGAATGTTTCCTTACCACATGTTGTGATTTCATTTACTTGCAGTTCATCAAGATTCAGGATTGTTTCCATCTCATTTGTACTGTATTTGCCTCATCTGCATTTGTTTTTGTATCATGTTGTTTTTCCTGTATTCCTGTATTTGGAAGAAAAGTATCCTGCATTTGTTCATCTAAAGCTTTTGGATGTTCGACAGAATCATGGCCATATGGATTGTGCATTGTGTCAATTAAACATTCCACAGTTGATTCCTCTATTTCTACTCCTGATTCAAAAGTTGTCATTTCTCTCTTTACATTACCATTGACAACTGCATGTTCAACAAAAGCCTCAGTAGAGCTTTTAGCTCCTTCACTGGTGATCTCTGTGTTATCTTCCTTGTCTACAATTAAATTGAAATGAAACCAGACAGACTTTTTTATTTCCGTTGGGCTATCAACTTTCCCATCTTCAGCCAAATTGTGTTCTCTCACAGAATCTGGTGTTGATGTAACAGAATTGAATCCTTTGCTTGTCACTTCCCCACCTTTTGAAACTTTGCTTCGTGTTCCAGATCTATCTGCAGTCTCTTGTAATGTTTTTGAACCTCTTGGATGTGGTGTATAAACATCCTCTGAATGTAGTGTTTTATTAAACCCACCTTTTATTGTGAAGGGAGAGGTGTATGTGTTTGTCTTCTCATAAATCGGAGTTGGCAGCTCAACTGATTTGTCCATTTCATCCAGCCCAGAATTAAACCTTTTCTGTTCAAGAGCATTTCTGGAGCTTCTTGCAGAAGAATCGTTGTGATCTGACCAGTCTGTTATACTTCTTGAGGCTGAGGAAGTATTTTGTGATACAGGGCTATGTCCGGTCCCCTTGTTTTCCGTTGGCCAACTAATTCTAAGCTTGTTCCTGGTGTAAGGACTTTTAAATTGATCATCGCCATGTCTTTGCAGTCAAGATGATGGTCCTCTGGGGTCATCTACAATTGCATCAACACATGTTGGCTCCGTTTTACGTGCTGAACTTAACTTGTTAGTAGGTTCTGGTACCTCTGTTTTAGCAAGCCAGCAGTCTTTGTGTTGTCTGTGGCCAAAACCCTCATCATAGTTGCCCTTTTTCTTAAATAACTGATGGTAATGTGATGGGCAGTAGTACTCTCCATAAAGAGCAGAGTAATTGTGAATTCTGTAATGAATAATAGTATACCATTGAAAATTCAAAGTTAAAGTACACACTGTGAAATAAAATTCCTAGGGAATCAATCATATTTGATTTGTGATTGAATGAACTCTAAATATGCAATGCAAATTTTATTATATAGATTGTATTTGATCAAATATATTTTGACTAGCAAATTTTCACATGTTGATTGAAAAAAAAACCTTTTTTTGTAACTGATTTGACTTCTAATGTCTAGTAAATTGATTTCACAGCTTTTTATTAAAGTGTTTGCAGCAGAAACAGTTACTATGTACAGTAGGATTAGTTTATCTGCCACCATTTTGTCCATTGGATAAACAGGCATCAGGCATGCAGAGCTCATCTCTTTAGCAGGTGACAGGAACTATGACAACAATATAGACATAAATGGAATATGAGTTTATGTATGATATACACAGCATGAAGATCCTCCTATGGGAAAAAAACAATTAAACAATTGTTATAGCATGCTGTTTTAGAGAAACAGTTTAATAATAATAATTTAAAGTTTTGTCTTCCTGGTAATAAAATAATTTTAACAAATACTGCTTTGTAAGTATAGATAATTTTAATACACATTTGAAACAAATATTTATTAACACTTAATTGCGACAGTACAAAAACCCTTGCTCTTAAAGCATCACAATAAAACTGTTTATTGTACACGCATATAAAATGAGGACCAATACAACTAACATGTATGTATTTTAAATAGAACTATATGGAACTAAAAATCAACCAAAAATGCTACAAAATTAACTCGGCAGCCAGGTTAATGTTTTTCTGTTGTGGGTTGACCGAAAGTAACAAACACTTTTCTGTCTTTGTTTTTAGACAGAGAATTTGAGGAGAAGGTCTGGCCAGAGCGTTGTGAAAGAGGTGAAGCCATTTCTTTATATCTCTCTGGATTTGTAATTACATTATAAGAGGCAGATAATTTACTCTCGGACTGCCTAGTAACAAACGTAGATCTTTTGGAAGAGAAGTAAGTATTCCCAAAGCAGTCTATCTCTTCATATTTCTCACTGACAGTTTTAGAGCCAATGATTCCACTTGCAAACTCAGGAACTCGCTGTACTTGAAGAACACTGACTTTCCTTCTAGGACTTGGAGGACTACAAACATGGCTGGCTATGCTTTTCTCAGAGGAGGATGGTTTGAAGGTACTACCTGCATTAGGTTGGTCGTTTGCTTTTGGTTTGTCTGAGTGAGGCTGTAGGGATGTGGGTGACTCCACAGGTTTTCTTGGAGCAGAATGAATGGAAATAAATGAAGGTGAGCAGGGGGCGTTTAACCATGGTTTGGTCACTTGAACTTGATGTACATGTGGTACCTCATTGGGCAGAGACCTGTTATCAGTGCCCTGAACCTGTTTAGATTGCACAGGTTTTGCTTTGCTGGACACAATGCTAATTTTCCTAATGTTTTTATTATTTGGTGAGACATTGTCAGCATTTAAGGATTCACTAAACAGACCTGACAACCCTTCAATGTCTGCCTCAGAATTTAAATTTGAGACCGAGTACAGAGCTTTTTTATATCGCCGCCTCTATTTCCAAGAGTTTAGCTAATGTCTGTTCTTTCAAATCGATGATGTCCATGCCTGCTTTCTCTAGGTCCTCAAATGCAGACTCAACAGAGGACATGCTCTCTAAATCATCTCTTAAGCCCTCTGTCTCTGTGCCAGCTCTTGGACAATGTATGTGTTTCATATTTTTTATTGGTTTGGTAATCCAAACAGGCACATTCTCAAACAAAGCCTTTAGAGATTTAACATCCACCTCACAAGTTTCCCCCTCTATTTCTTGAACTTTTGACAAAATAATCTTCAGCTCTTCACGTCTCATAAGGTTTTCGAAAGATCTCCATTGCTGCTTTTACGTTGCCCCTCATGATCTCGTCTTTGTGGGTGGAGAGTCTCTGGTGGCGCTCATCTTCTGTCTCTCTCCTTGGTTTCTTTTCTCTCAAAACAACTTTGTTTTCAGAATCACTATGCTCTTCGGTAGTTTGATTGGTCTTTGAAGGAATTTCATGTATTTCAGGTGTCGAAGGGGTGTCTCTTCTGACAGAGTGTAACGCATGTTTATTTGTGTTCTCTTTGGAAGTTTTAACCTGTCCCTGGATGGTTTTTTTTTGCACAACTTTAATTTTCTTTGGGAAAATTGAGGTTGTGTCCGTAGTTGTTTTCTTTTCCCCAAAATTCTGAAGTGCAAACTTAAACCCCTTGTTTAATTCGTCATTGTGCTTTGAATAGCTCTGCACACACATCCTGATCTCTTCTGCCGCATTTATCCTCGGAATCACATTTTTCTCCATTCTTATTCTATTACAAGGAAAGGAACCATCATCAAGAGGCTCTGTTTTACTGAATGATGGATTATGTTGCATGTGGGAATTTTGAACCCAATGCTCATTGTACTGCATCCCCTGAAATTCCATAGGATCGCTGGAGTTTATCTTTTGAACTGGTTCACAATTTTTGCATGTTCCTACTGTTTCCTTTTTTTGCAAAAATTTTTTGCTAGCAGCAACTGTGGGTGGGATTTCTGGAGTCTGTTGCTTGTTAATATGCCCAAGTGAGCTTGGACAAACATGTGGGGTTTCTTTAATATGCTTGGAGCTGGTGGTGATATGCAATGGCTTTGGTGGAATAACTGGTTTCTGATCTTTAACCTGATTACCAGTTTTTGGTGGGATGTTCTTCCTTTCCTGCAAAAGTGTTAGAGGGCTTTGAATAGTCCGTGCTGGAGCTAACAGATTCTGAATTGAGTGCCGAGATGGTCAGATGCTCACTTCCGGTCACTGAAACCGAAAAAGACAATTGATTGTCAGATGAAGGCAAATTAACAAAACTCTGCTTGCATGCTACAGTCCCTGAGTCATTTGCTTTTCTACTTTTAGTGTAAGACTGCCCAGATTGTCTAAATAGCATTGCTGCCTTGAAATCTCCTTTAGAAATATGAATGCTAGACTTCTCAAGAGACTGGAGTGTGTCTTTCAAATGACCTCTAACAATTTCATCTCTGACTACACTTCTCTGCTCTGTTGCAGCACTTCGTGATGACTGAATATCAGCCTTCACATCACCTCTAACAATATCTGGCTCTAACTCTAAAACCTGAGGACTGTTATCCATCGCTCTTGAGTAATTTTCTGTACTAAAATGTATTATATTTTCTCTGTCTCCCACTTCATTCTGACAACAAACTCTTTCATTGGATCCCTGATCCTTTTCTATGTCACTAACCTTTCGAAATGTTGTAGTAATCCGCTGGTTACTCAAGGACGATGTCGTAGACTGCTCCATTGTTGTGTTGCTTTGGCACTGAGATGATTCATTTAGATTATATAGCTTTCCAGGAGTGACAGGTTCCCGTTCTACTCTCATGCTTTGGTTTTTTGCCCTCTCCAGGGATCTTTTGGCAGCCTTAACATCCCCTGAAATAATTTCCTCCTTAATTAATGTCCTTTCATTTTCTTCTAAGCACGTTTCTTCTGCTTCTATATTCAGATCATAAATAGTGCCTGGTTTGATGACCTCACGCTCCAAATGCTTGCTTTGTTGTTTTGCCTGTTCCAAGGATTCAAGGGTTGCTTTAATGTCCCCAGAAACAATTTCCTCCTTCTGGACCATGACTGGCTGTTTGATTGCCTCATCAAGTTGCTGCATGGCAGACAAAATATCACCTTTGACAATCTCCTCCTTTGGCACACAGTTTCCAATGCCAAGGTCAATGCAGACCTCTGAGAAAACCTTTTTGGCATTCTTCACATCTCCTGGTATAACATCCATTACTGTTCTTTCAGCTTGCTCCCTTTGTTGAATTAGGTGTCGCTTTGCTTCCTTTACATCACCTTGAATAATTTCAATTTTATCTCTACAAGAGGCTGACAGTTCCTCCTCAGAAAGTTCTTGCTGTAGGCTCTTAAGGTCACCCTTTTCAATACAGCTTCGATACAAACCAACATTCCCCCTTTCGTTTTGTTCTAGTCTGCAAGAAGCTTTGGTCTGTTGATTGTGGACAGTGGCGAGGAGGTTGCCAATGGTGGATTTGACATCTCCTCGTGCAATGTCTTGTGACTCAGTCAAGCAGCTTTGACACTGGAGGGAATACACTGTCATCTCTGGTTGCCCACCTTCAGATTCTTGCATCACCAAGCCTGTCTTGATAGTTTTTTGTTGGATGAGCAAGTTCTCAATAATTTTAACTGCTTCTTGCGTCTTACACTCTGCCTCAGGGTTATCTGTGTATCCAGACTGTTGAAATGGGATTTCAAGCACTGTGCTGTGCATCTTGCCTTGTTCATCCTCTTTCAGTAGAACAACTTTAGGTTTCAGGTTTGGTTTGAACAGTAACTGCAACATTATGTTCCTGATGTTTCCTTCAACAACTTCCTCCTTTTGAACTTTAGGCCCCTCGCTTTGCACAATCTGATATTTTGCCATGTTTACATACTTATAATCATTTGCCTGGATGATGATTCCACTTGAATGAATGAATGAATAATGGCAAAGGCGGTACAGTATGTCTGTCACACTCTCTACAGTGATTTTGTCCAGCGGTGTAGTCTCAAATAACCAGGTTGTGCTTTTGACATCTGTCTTGGGGATTTCTTCCTTTGATGAGGCAAGCTCTTCAGTAGATTCATCATTCTTTATTTTATCTAAGGGCTGTGATTCAAATAACCAAGTGCAGCGTTTTACATCTCCCTTTGTGTTATCCTCTCGATGTACAGTTGTCAAGGTATTATTCTCATCTGGCTCACCTTTAAGAGTATCAATCGGTTGATTCTCAAACAGCCAGGTTGAGGTACGTACATCACCTTGTTGAACGTCTGTAACACTCACCATTCGCACAAACTTCTTTTGGTTTGCTTGATCAGTCTCAAAGAGTTGCTTGCTTTGTTGCACACTTTTCCCATTGCCTATATCTTCAACAACCCTCACCGATGGCCCTTCACGAGGTGTGATGGAGTCAAAGGGCTGAGTCTCAAACTTCCATCGTGCTGATTTCACATCTCCCTTGCACACATCCTCTTGTGTAACTGCACGGATTACGTAGATTTCTTTGTCTGCTTGAATAGTGTCCAGTGGCTTGGTTTCAAACATCCACCTTGCACCCCTGACATCTCCTCTCATCAGTTCTTCTTTCTTTACAGTGGTAACTTCATGAAACTGTCCGTCCTTGTCTCTTATTGCATATAACGGCTGGGATTCAAAAAGCATACTGCTGGACTTTACATTTCCACTACTGCTTGTGGGATTCTCGACACTCATTGACTGGTGCTTAAGTAGTTTGTCTTTATCCTGAATTTTGTCCAGAGAGAAAGTTTCGAAAATAAACTTCTTGCTTCCAACATCACCACCCTCAACATCACTGACACTGCAAGTGATTTTGTCCTCCTTCTCATTAATGTCACTGATAGGCTGATTCTCAAACAGCCAAGTGAATTTGTGGACTGATCCAGACTGAATTTCATCTTTCTGCTCCTTAGAGTCTTTGACAAATTCACTTCCAATTTCATGAAGTGACTTGGATTCAAATATTTCCTTGACACGTTCCTGTCCCACCTCATAGTTGTCTTTCAGAGCATCCATGGGCTGAGTTTCAAAAAGCCATAGTGTGGATCCTACATTTCCTCCAATTATTTCCTCCTCCTCTGAAATTTCACCCTCAGACTTTCCTTTAAGAGATGACAGGGGTTGGTTTTCAAATAGCTTTAGTTTATTATGAACATCTGCTTCCCCAGAGATGCCCTCCACCATTCCTTTGAACATAGCACCTTCATGAATTGCATCAAGCGGTTGGGTTTCAAACATCCATTTTTTCTCATCAACACCACCTTTCTGGGCTTCCTCAAGTGAGATCCCACGAATAATCTGCACACCAGCTCGTTTATTAATGTCGTTCAAGGGTTGGGTTTCAAAAAGCCAACGTGCTGTTTTAAAGTCACTGCCCTGGATTTCTTCTCTACAGATTGATTTGATTTCATGGATTTTGCCACTGCTATCCTTAATCGCACAACTGGGATCTGCTTGAAAGAGTTCGACTGTTTTCTTCACATCTCCTTTGTTCTCCTGGAGTTCTGATTTGAGTTTTAGGAAATGTTGGTCTTCAACTGAGCAGCAGCGGCCTAAAGCGTCCAGTGGTTTGGATTCAAACAGGAGACGTGTACCTCTCACATCTCCCTTCTGAACGGGTTCCTTCAGTACGACCTCCACCATTTCCTCATTCTCCATCTTTGTCTGACTTATTGAATCTAGGGGCTGCGTCTCAAACAACCACGTGGCCGTGCGAACATCTCCTTTGACTATACCTGGCCTCTCTCCCACTGTTGTGTGTTGACTATCAAACACTGAATGCTCAAATAAAGATGATTTGCCCCTCACATCCCCACCTTGAAGATTTTCCTCATTGAGAAGCTTTTTAGTTTCATGTGGGTCTCCAATGTTGTCAAGAGTCCAGTTCTCAAATATCCAGCGCATGGACTGGACTTCTCCCTGATATGCTGTATCTAATGCTTGGGGATTTATTGCACCTATCAGTTCTTCGTCTACAACATCATCAAGATTCATCTTCAGTTCAGGATGAATGTGTTTAAAAAGACGCTTCAGTTCACTTTTTTGTTGTTGTTGGTAGAACTCTGAGAAGGTTTCTTTTGGAGGTGGTACAGGCAGGAAGTTCTGGCTTTCAGATTTTTGAAGTGATTGCAGAACCTGAGGTCTTGGTAGAGGAGGTGGAGGGGGAACATCATCATCTCCACTGGATGCATCTGTCACTTTTATCTGTTTGGCTACTTCTGCCATCTTGGATGCAAAGAAGAAGTATGAAGGTTAAAGTTACTTTCCACAATGCAGTGAATTATGGTAAACTCATATCATAATGGTAAACTCTTAAATAAAACAGTTAATTTAAAAATGTTAGTATCATTAAGCTTAAAAGCCATAATTTACCTTTTGCTGAGTTTAGCTGGGAATAGCGGATTAGTTTTCCGCACACATATTCATGTGAGATTTGACTTCATTCATGATGGTTTTCAGCCTTGTTAGTAGAAAATTCATGCTCCACAACAAACACAGTTTCATTTCCAAACATTTTTTGAAAAAAAAACAACAATAATAAAAAAATAATAACTGCAACTAAATGCAGGAATATCATAAAATTTATTGGAATTTGTATGTTGATCTAAATATTAAGATGTTGCAAAAAGACTACAAACTGTCTAAACAATTGTTTCATGCTGTGCATTTTAGACACATATGGCTTTTTCCCTATTAAAAGTGTAATTTACTTTAATTGTATCACAAATATTGCAAAAGTTAAATTTTTATCATCAATGTTATGATGGCTGTGATTTTAATGTAATTATAATTGTACCATATCATGCTTGTGTAGAAATATTGTAATAAAGCATTGCTAAAAGAGTTCTTGGTGCTTTTTTTATATACTAAGACAGTCACAATAGAGGCTGTGTAATTTGCATTATATTGGTTTCTAACTTAGTCACACAGCACATCTTAGCATTAGTCATTAGTCACACAGCAGGCTCGAATAATGATTCTGACTTAGAAACTCAACCAGAACTGTTGTTCATACCTTGTATTGTTTTTTCTTCTTTCCACTTGAGATCAAGTGATCCTGGACCACACTAGCCTGAGAAAGAAGCATGCTTAATTATTCCTGCTAATTTTTCATAGAAAACACCCAAGACTCAATTTGCATAAAGCTGTTTTAACAACACAATACAATGCATTCAGTATTTAAGGAAAATACAAGCCAACAAGAGACTTGTACTATAAAAAGAGCATGTACCAGACTTCACAGCATTGCATGCATGTGTGTGATCCAGTCTGAGCACTTGACCTCATAGATGCCTGTGTGTTGTGAGTGATATGACAGATGCAGTGAGCACTCACTTGCTGTTCGATATATCCTGTGCTCTTGTTCTCTGTCTTTCTTGAAATGTTTCTTATCTAATTCACAGGGGGAAAAATAATTTTACAAAACTATATTGGAATTGATTGAACTAAATATCTAAATAAATAATTGTATTTTTTTAGTTTAATTGTAATAACAATTGTAATAATTGCCATCTAAATAATTGTATATCATTAATTGTTAGTTTATCCATTATGACCCATTTGTCATTGTTTTATTTGCCTTTTTTTTTTTTTAAAGAATTTATGGCTTTTGATAGTAGATAGTAATTATTAATTAATTTGCATTATCTATTAAAGTAATAAAAAAAAACACAAACATACAGCTGTTTGTGAAGAATTTATGCACTGTAAATGTGACAGAAACTACCTGAAGCAGAAATAGTATCTGTGGCATGCCATCTAAGCAGATTTTGTATTAGTTTTGTGTTTAATAAATTAAAATCAAACCCAAGGCTCTTAAAACACTTTTAGGTTGGATAATAACTCAGAAGTAAGCTAGAAACAAGACAAGTATCACCAGACCCAGTTCCTTGGCCACTGATAGTAGTGTATATATAGACTGGTGCTGTTGTTATTATACTTTTATCTGTGGGCTATTATTATACTTCAAGGACATATGGAAACTACTTTGCTTCACACATACTATATGAACATGTAATTACAAAATATTTTGCATAGATTAATTTATTTAAATTACATTTGCTACCATCAGTTGTCTGTTTACCTTTCAGATGTGTTATAACTCTTTGATTGTATTTCTTAGCAAATACATCATCAAAAAGAAACAGCAGTGGTGTCAGCCGAATCCGGACCCTTTCTAAAGTTTCACATTCTCAGACGACAAAACACTCTGTGACAAAGCATCCCTGTTTCATGCTTCTGATCTTAGCGTTTTTTACCATGGAATTGTGAATTTTTGTTAGCATCACTGAAGCATTTTCAGAGAATTATTTTTTTGGGGGATCTGGATCCAAACACAATACTATATCTCAAGAGAGTAAATTATCAGATGTTATGGTTTCAGAATGGTAAAATAGATTATAATGATAGAATGATGATTCTTGATCAGACAATGATTCATTAATGATTCTTATCAGACAATCAAACACATTTATTTCTTGTATCTTCTGTATTAGTGTGCTTGATGTGACCTGAGAAAAATCTTATTACAGTAGATCACTTATAATTATTGATGATGTGTGATGTAATTATGGTTTGGAGCAGCAAAAGAGCACACCAAATTATAGTAAAGCTGTTGTAAGCTTGATAAAAACAAATGCTTTCCCTATGAAGCTAGGAGCACTAGAGGCAGCGTAGGTCTGTCAGCTGTAACTAGTAACTAATAACTAAGTATATTCTAGCATACCTCTGTTTTTCACACTGTAAGCTCTCATGGGACAAAAGGACAGGGCCCATCGCTGGCGCCACTCACGAGTCTGAGCTTAAAACGTTTGTATATTTGGATGAGCACACAGAATAACAGGGCCATACAATACTGGGGTCTTGCTAGACATTACTGTTTAGCAGAGAGAGAGATATCATCTCTTCCTACTTTATTTTTCCCGCAATGTCCAATTAATTAATTTAGAAGTGCGTCAAATGGTTTAAACATTTATTTACATCTGTGATACAATTTATTACATATCTTATATATATTCCAAAGATGATCAAGTCAGATGAATGAAAGTTTCACAGAGACCAGCCCCCATTGCAGCTATTCAGGAGCAGGAATGGAGGGCACAGCTATTAGCGACCTAGAATGTGAGTGCTTTTGTGCTGTTGACAGCTGTCCAAATTATTGTGATATACACTTGGTATTTATTCCCTTCAGCTGGCTTCCTTAGTTTCCTGTGAGCATTCAAAGGTCTTGTTAAAACCCAAAATTAAAACCACGGCTTATAAAAGGGCAGAATCCATAAAGGCATGTTTAGCTGACACTTCTGTCTGTCATGATTAGCCACTGCATATTCAACAAGACGATTTCAGGTGGTGTTTACACTTCCGTACAAAAGTTTGGGGTCAGTAAATGAAAACTTTTATTCAGCAAGAATGCATTATATTGAACAAAAGTAAAGACAAAATAAACGCTGTTCATAAAAGAATCCTGAAAAATGTTTCATGGTTTCCAGAAACTGTTTTCAACACTGATGTTTCTTGAGCAAATCAAGAATTGCAAGAATGCATCTGAAATATGGTAAAAATATTACTATTTTTACTGTATTTTTGGTCAAATAAATGGAGCTTTGGAAAGCATAATAGACTACTTTCAAAAATATGAAAAAATTGTACCAACCTGAAACATTAATGTGTATATATATATATATATGTTACTTTAACATCCTTGTTGTTACAGCCCAAGTTAAAAATGTAACTGCCCTTATTTCCTTTACTTGGGGTTAATTATTAAACATTTTAGGGAATTATCATTACATTAGAAGACATGTAGCTCAACATCAATGGATCTTTCTAAATTTGCTGGCTGAATCATCGACAACATGACCATAATATATAATTAAGGAACAATTTTCAAATCAGAATTTAAATTACAATATTTTAATTTGTCATATTTAATTTATTCAATACACATTACGTTTATATTATAATATTCTAATTTATACTATTCACATCCTTCCTGTCCACTGTACTGATTACTGTACTCACAGAGTGAATTGCAGGTTCCAGGTCTTACTGCCTTTAAAGCCTCGGTCTTGTATATTTCCGCAGGTGATGAGTTGTGTGTCTCTCTGAGTGTTCGTCTGACTCTGATGCTGTCTGTAGCGGTAGTCCTATCTCACTCTGTCCCTCCCTAATGGGTGACAGCTGATTTTTATCACTGCTCACTGCTGAGCAGGGATGAGGCCAGCCTGCTATTTTGGAAGCAGCATGGGTGGTATTCCACAAGTCTGAGTCAATCAGGGCTTCTGGAAATGACTGGGGTACAGGGAACCCCCTTAAGCATAATTCCCACAATTCCCACATTAGCCTAGATTTGCTTCCTAATGCCATCAGATGTTTGAAAGGTACTGAATTACAAATGAATTGAATGAATTTCAGTGGCTTTTGGCTGATTGTTTAGAAAGAGTCTCATGTAACATCTCTATTTTTAACTGTTTACAAATAAAATCCTAAAACTGAACACTGCTAATAGGAACGTCATGCCCAGTGATGTCTGGTGGGGTTGACAGAGCTTGCTAATGCATCTCAAAATAATTAAGGCACTGATTAAACCCATAAATGTACTTGTGAGTATTAATACTTCACGAATTGTTGAAACAGAGCCTGTGGTATTCTGAGGCTATAATAATACTGTTCTGTTGAAGTTATATAAGCTTTAATATAGTCTCTATGTGTTGTGGGAAATATTGTGGATAAGACTATACACAGAACTTCAAGTGTATTTTGTATAAAGTGGTCCTGAAAATAGTTTGGACACTTAACTCACTTAAACTTGTATTAAGTTAAACTGTATTAAGTCAGTTCACACAGTTCATCACATTAACATTACATTAATATTTTGTACATTTGACAATATCTAAATATGCTTTCTGATAAAGTTTTTTTCTATTGTTGCAAAATGCCTGTTGCTTATGCTGTTTTCTTTAAAATAAATGTACAGTATATTAATTATAATTCAAATATATATATATATATATATATATATATATATATATATATATATATATATTTAATTCTTAATTAAACATCCATATTTATATTTGTTAATATTTATTAAATAAATAAATATGACTATTTTTGTATAAAAATATATATTTTTTTGGGCATCAGATGCAAATTGCATTCTTATATTGTTAAAGGGATAGTTCACCTAAAAATTTAAATTCTGTCATCATTTACTCACCCTCAAATTGTTCCGGACCTGTATGAGTTTCTTTCTTCTGTTGAACACAAAACTCATTTAAAAGTGGTTTAAATCTAAGATACACACCATTGTAGGCACAGAAGTTTTGTTTCAAGCAAAGGCACTGAAGGGTCTCTTGAAACCCTTTCCGATAACTAAAATCCAAAGAACTGAATCAGCCCAGTCCAAAGTGTTACTCAAGAGTGACGAATGTAAGGTCAGTGGATGGGGTCTGTATCATAACTGTCACCGTAAGCAACATTTCAGTCTCCTGAATGCATCGTGCACATACTTACATGTCCTCACATTCAGTTCTGCTCTCAGCCCTCATTGAAAACTTGTGAAATGGGACTCACTATCTGCAGACAGGATTTTGTGTATGTATGTGACGGTAAGTCAAAACTATTCTGTTATCTGAGGAATATTTTTAACACAGACACAGCCGGAAGATTCCTTCTCTACAGGATCTTCAGATGGCTCTGCATGCTTGTGTAGGAAGACTTTAGATTCCAAGGTTTTGTCTTACACAGGGCATAAATTCACATGACCTTTGAGGTCATAGTTACTAACATCACAGCTGAGTAAAGAATGAAATAACTGGTAAATATGCTCGCTCATTTACACTAGTTGTTTTTAGAATATGTTTATCAACTTACCCTTCAGTCCAGTGGAGGATCGGTTGATATATCCAGGAACCCCACTGACTGTCCTCCTTCTCATTGTCTCGTTGAAGTTTTTTTCCTTCTATCGAGGTCATAAAAAATAGATTTTTATGATATAATATTATATTATATTACAATTATAAAAAATATTATTATTATATTAGTATTAAGTTATATGAATATTTACTATAATAAGAGTATTAATAATATTATGGTAGAATGAATAGTTGTTTTATCCTATTTTACATTTTTAAGATCAAATAGATGTGATATTATTATTAAGGTATTATTGATTTATTGATTTATTTTACCTTTTATTTAATTAAAAAATGTGTGAATTCATCTTGAACTGACTCTAAATCCTTTGACTTAATTTCATATCTGTTTTATTTACGTATAACTAAGCATTTTCTTGCTCATCTCAGGTTTTTATGATATAATAGAAGTAATATTAATGATTTATGATAATAACATAATTTTACAATGTGTCAGCTCCTATTGAATGGACTCTGAAACAGTGCTATTTTAGTATTACTTACCGGTATATATTTTATACTATTTTTATACTTCAACTTAAACATCTAATATTTACTTTTTAACATTTTATTTCAGTTTTATATCAGTTAACAAAAATGTTTTTAAGAGATGAAGTTTTAGGTATAGTTAATGATAATGACCCTGGGCTGAACACATCATTTAGTGATTACATTAGGAGAAAAGCATGCTCCTTTCCTGGGAAATGACTGTCCATGTTGCACAAACACAACCAGAAATAAACATGATGTGACTGTTACACTCACCTGATGAGTCTTGTCATTTTCAGCATTGGTGGCAGTAGTAGCACCAGAATAGACTTTCTCCCACCCGGTCAGTGCCTTCCTCCACTGTGAGGTAATGTGACTCACTGGGCTGCTCTTGGCCTGTGGTGTGACGTTGAGCTTAGGGCTGCTGGCATACTTCTTTGACTCAAACAGGAGCCTCTGAGTGTTAGGGCCCACCAGGTCTGGTTGGGGAAGCATGTCCACTGAAATACTTCTACACAAAGTGTTACTTGTCCCACTGAGGGACTCATATCTCCTCCAGAGATTTTCAACTTTACTCTCGTCATGGTTAGATCTTCTCAGGTCAGATGACAGTGGGATGCAGATATCTACGTATGCCGCAGTTCATTGACATTGTCATTGCTTTTCCACTTAATATATCAATCAATGTGATTAAACCTTAGACCAGGTCTCTTTCCTGTCGACATCTATGAGGTCCACACAGCTTTCATACCTAGCAAAAACAGTTAGGTTTAGGCCATAAACCTCAACAGAGTTGGGAAAAGAGTCGGTATAGGTGGAATATGGTGCATGGAATTTGATAGTCAGAATATTTACCTTTCCACAAGTTAAGAAACAGGTGTCCTTCTGTCCCAAATTAATACCTCTGATGTAGACTATGAATATGACCTCCAGAGAGGCTCTTAAGAGACTGACTTCTTCTTAAGGTAAAGCTCATCTTAGAAGAGAAAACACATCAGTATATATATATATATATATATATATATATATATATATATATATATATATATTAGAATCTTATACATTTATTTAAAAATGTATTTGTGGTAAATAAATATAACATTAAAAGAAAAACAAATGGAAAAACATTTACAAAATATATTTTAAAAATCTTGAAATTTAATTGTTAATCCAATCTAACACAGCACCAGTAAAACAGTGTGTAAATGACTTTGGTCACATGATCCACCTGCTTGTAAGCCCTTCTCTCATCTGACTCAGTTAATGTTTATCATTCAAATGCTTTGTTACATTCCACATTGAACGCTTTGTTTTAACATAATATGCATAAATTGCAAAAAAGTGGAGATCTTTCAAATAATCATGCACACAGTCAAGAGCGAAATGAAAGTGAATAGATGAAATATCAGAGAATATCAGTAAGAAGCAATACACAAAAACTACACAGCTACTGCAGTTCATTTAGTTCATCAGCCTAAATTTGAGTAATGCATGAGCTTAAGGATGACTTTAACTACCCCCCCCCCCCAAAAAAAAAACCATACTGACAAAATATAACATCAGTTTAGTTAGAGAGTTACCTTAAGCGATCAGTCATGCGCTCCTTATGTTACGTTGAGCAGTGTGAACTAGAGCATCATTCACTAGACACTCCTGTCACACAGGACAAAGTCCTTTTTTAGACTTACAAACTTTCTCCCTTTATGCATCGCTTCGAAAATCTCTCTGGTTTCCTCATGAAACTCTCTTGCTCACTGCCATATGCTAGTGAACAGGGAACCCATATTTAATGTCATTTATTCACCACTAGATGGGGATCTCGTTACCACACATTTGTAATTAACGTCACTGAATCATAGGTAATGATTTCATTATACATTTCTTTAAATATAATAATCTCTAACATTTAATTTGATCAAAATAATAACTTGTGTTGCTTAACAGAAATGATAAAGATTATAAAGAAAATAATAATAATAATTATATATATATATAAGTGAAGTGACATTCAGCCAAGTATGGTGACCCATACTCAGAATTTGTGCTCTGCATTTAACCCATCCAAAGTGCACACACACAGAGCAGTGAACACACACACACACTGTGAGCACACATTTATGCTGCGGCGCCCGGGGAGCAGTTGGGGGTTCGATGCCTTGCTCAAGGACACCTAAGTCGTGGTATTGAGGGTGGAGAGAGAATTGTACATGCACTCCCCCCACCCACAATTCCTGCCGGCCCAGGACTCGAACTCACAACCTTTCAATTGGGAGTCCGACTCTCTAACCATTAGGCCACGACTTCCCAACATATATATATATATTTATATATATATATATTTATATATATATATATATATATATATATATATATATATAATTTATTTAAACACATTTAAGTTTATCAAAATTATTACTTGTGTTGCTTAACAGAAATGATAAAGATTACAAAGAAGGAAATAATAATAATATATATATATATATATATATATATATATATATATATATATATATATAATTATTATTTTCTTTATAATCTTTACAATTTTGATAAACGTAAATGTATATATATATATATACATATATAATTTATTTAAACACAAAAGGAAAGTTTTTGAAGAAGCTGCAAGGCTGCTTTCAAGTACCAAAAACGTTTTGATAAATAAACAGTATGTATTTATGACTGAAATAAATACGATAAAAAAAGAATAATACAATTCCGCGGTTACACTTATATGTTTTATAAGGATTTTTTTTTTAATTTATGTATGCCTGTCATTACATTTCTTCAGTATTTGTAAAAGGTAAACTTTCTTTAATTTCTCCTGTTGGTCTTGGGTTACACATTGCCTACTTTTTCTTTGTCTACAACCTAGTGTTCCTTTGGCTCAAGTGGTATCGCATAGTGTTAGCAGCACAAGGTTGTGGGTTCTATTCCCAGGGAACACATGTTAGGTAAAAATTGTTAGCCTGAATGCATTGTTATTCGCTTTGAATAAAAGCATCTTTCAAATGCATACGTTACATTACAACTCAACAAGGACTTCTGGGAATTGATCTTATGAATAAGGTGAAAGATGTGAAACGTTACAGCAAACTTTTCATAGATAGCTATACTTTGAAACATGTTAAATCCAGGAGAATCCCCAGCAGCACAATGTGAATTACTGAAGCAGAAGTGTGTGTGTGAGGACAGATTCAACTTTTAATTTTCCACAATAGTTAATGCAAATGACCATTAACACAACATATTTTACGACTTGACTTTTGACAACTTTTTTTAGTTGCTCTAAAGCATGCATTGACATAACACTGTAAATGCCTGGTTTAGAAAAGAAAATGCCATGATAGTTTTAGAAACATAAGAATGTTTAAAACTGCTTTCCATACCCTTATCATAACTTTTAGAGCTGCAGATTGAGTAGGGCACACCTGGTGCACTGAATTGCCATTGGAAACACAAGCAAACCCGCAAACAAAGAGTCTTGAAGAGTTCAGCCTGTCTATTCAGATGGCTAGACAAACACCACTAGAATATAACCATAGCTGTTGCTGTTCAAATGCCCAAACACAAAGGCGCTGCCATTAGATTTGCATCTTAAATTTGCACTTCACATTAAAACCTGCATCTAGATCCCACCTGTATTTATCAGTCATTTGATTAGAGGTCTTTAACTCTCCATTTCCTCAAGTCATTATCAAATAAAAGCTATGTAAATGTGCAACTCAGTATTATATGCTGAATTGATTTCATGAAGTCCAAAAGTAATATTTTTGGACTTCATACTTTTTAAAGACTCCTAACATGTCAACAGAGATCAGTGGAGCAGATGCGACTTTATTGGACAGAATTCAGTGAAGGGTGAGAAATTAGGCCAGAGCTTTTTGTGCCGACAGCTTTGTAAAGTTTGTCAGAATCTCCTTGTATGTAGGCCACATCTTGACAGAAAGTGGGCCACAAGTGCTAGTGGCAGCAACCTGAGAGCAAGATGGGAAATGTAGGTTAACTATTACACAACAGCCGATTGTCTCAGTGAAGGGGTGATAGAATGAATGTATTAGAATGAGTTTCACTTGTGTACTGGAAAAAGCATATATTGACACAGTTGGAATATAGTGGAGAAAAATAATCAATTTGTGACAGATGGTCACAAATATATACAAAAATATACAAATGCATGAATCAATATATAAAAAGAAAATTATTGCAACGCTGATGTTTTTTTTAAAGAGAAAGTAAAAACGTTTGTGCATTTTATTTTTTATGGACAACACTGGTTATTATTTCAAAAGAATACATAAAATTACATCAAACTAGTTCATGCTCAATAATATGACATTTTTAATGTTTTTTTTTGGGGGGGGGGTAATGTACTGACTATTATCAACTGACTATTATCACAACATAAATTGCATGTTATTGATGTAAAATATCTGCTTATTAGCTAAAAAACTATTATATAATAAAACATACAGCATGCGTACATCACAAATTATACCATGTATTACTGAGTACAATTTATTTTGTGATAATAACCAGTTGACTGTACATTATCCAGCTTATAACATGGCTACTCGCCGCAATAAATAAATACATTGACATGAAATATTGATTTTAGTTGTTTTTACATTTTATTATTTTATAATCTAACCAGCACATTATCTTACAGCTTCTGCAAATAAATAGTTCAATAATGTATAAAAGAATTGGCCTGGCAACAAGTAGAACACTGCAAATATATTACAGTGATAATAAAGTTGTGGTTATTTTTTACTACAGTTGCTAAATGAGGTGCACCAGCTGTGTTTGTGTAAAACAAGAGAGTTAGTCCACGGCGTGATATGACAGACATGATAGTAACTCCGGTTTCATGAGCATGCCATGGCATGGACGATGGTGAATATAAGGCTATATCAGACCACTGGATGGTGCAATTGACCAATCAGAACAGAGTACTCCAGAGTGCTATATAACACAAATGAATATAAATATTAAATACAATTTGCTCTGAATGAATATCTGACTGGATGAAGAAATCATCAAATTCTGTTTTTGTCCAGTGCATTATACCCAGATGTACAGTTTGGGAGCTGATAACATATCCCTTCCCCACCATTATGCCACGTTCACTCTGCATACTACAGAGTTGATGGTCCATGCTTTGAATTGATTTGCTTATGTTGTGCAATGTCTGTGGTATGCACTAAAATAAGTTGTGCAGAAACACAACTTAGCCTACATCACATTCTCCACTTGTGGTCACTCTCTCAGTGGATCTTCTGGTGATTCACAGAATAGTTAATAATAATCACAATTTATTTTATGCAATACACTCAACCCTTTAGCAGATGGATGTGTTATGTTTGAAAGCTCATTCCCCAGCGTACTGTTGACATGTTTTAACCTGCTTTTTAAGCATCTGTGGTTCTTTTGTATGCCTGTCTTACCACCAGCTGACGGGTAATATGTGCCCTGTGGTTTCATTACCAAACAGATGAGAAATCATTGAGGTGATACAGTCAATGTTATGTGTGTGCGAGAAGGAGAGAGAAAGACAGGGTGAGAGGGAGACACAAAGATGTTACCATCTGCCTCTGAATGCCCAAGTAGTGTCCTGTGATGGATGTTTCACAGTGTCATTGCCACAGGGAGGTTCTTCGGTATCAAGGGAGTGTTTCTCTAGTGATTGGCTGAGTGGCTCATGGTTTTCTCCTCTGCCTTTTGTCTGACCTCAGTGACCTCACTGCCCGTCTTTTCATAAGCATAAGCTTGAATAGACTTAATTAGAGAAAATGGATAAGATCCATGAATCCATATGTAGGAAGCATCAGGCTAACGTCAGAGAGACCGGGGCTAGTTGTCACAAAAGATATATTTCAGTATTTTATATAAGTCCAGTTCTTTATTAGTATTGTCTACAGATCAGGACATAGTGTCATTTATTTTTCAAATATGATAAATTATTGCATAATTAGTTCTCTAAGACAGTTGTTCTATGTGTTGTATCTTATGGTGTGCGTACCTTTTTTGCTGTTTTATGAGTTTTATGATGACCTCTGTAATTGTTTTACTGTTTAAATTCTGTTGAAAAAAAAAAAGTTTATTGACAGCTTTCATCATGAATACATTGCCGCTATTGGGCAATGTTTATTCAACAAACTGTATTTTTTCCAGAGCAATAATGTTGAATATTATCTTTGTAGTCAAGACATTAATATTTATGCCTATACTGTTAAATATATATATTTTTCAAAGTTGTAAATAAATCAAACAAATACTGAACTAAGTTTTGCAAGAATATACTTTTTAACCGTTCTACTTCAAATGTTTTGTAATTACAGTAAGCCTATTTGTGAAATTTACTAATTTCTGATTGAAACCTGTTACTAAAAACTACATCAATTTTCAGTGCAGATAGAAACTGACTGTTTCCCTTATTGTCTGAGGAGATCGTATGGATTTTGGAAACCATTAACCTTTAATGGCATTATATGAACGTCATGCTTTTCACAGTGGTTGGTTCCCAAAACAATTAGGCTATGCCCAATTGCTCACAGTATTTTATCAGAAAGACATCTTATCAAAACATGATAGAACACTGACTTCCTCATTTTAAAGTGTTCACTGGGAGAATTGATGAACTTAATTATTGATTTTTGCTGAATAAAGCGACCTTTGTGGCCCTTTGGGCGCGATGGATGTGCATCACACAAGCCAAACGAAGGACATCCAGTACATCCTCGTGCGGTGGGGAGCTGAATGAACCGTCGCCAGCCTCTCTACTCAATGCAACTTTCCGTCATTGACAAGTTTGTTTTGCAAGTTCCGTCGTAACTGACTGTTCTTTGTCCGTCACTGTGTCCGTGTGCACGCGCTGAGTGAGCGTCATGACTGCTGTTTTGGTCCTCATATTACTGTTTACGTCAGGCAGAGTGGGGGGAGTTTTCCACTGACGAACACACACAACTCAACCACAGCTGATCCCACTGTACTGTACGTGCAAAGAGAGCTAAGAAAAAGGACGTCGGTGCTATCTTGATAACTTTTCAAGCATCGTATGGTCGTCTTTCCCCCCCATGGTACACGGATACACAATCACTGGGTGAGTATTTGTTTTTCTTTAAGATGCTTTTCGATTTCTCGCAGCGCGTGAAACACATTATTTTTTGCATAAAACGCTCCCGAATGCGAACTCAATAGGACCGTTAGTATGCTAAGCGGTTGAATCTCTGATTGTTACCGTGGGTCTCACAGTTTGTTGTTATCGCGTTTTGATGTGGTCATTTACGACCCTGAATAAATAAAGCATGACCGCGAGAAAGTCCGCTACGGAAGTTCAGCAGCTGCAGAATTAAAGTGCTCGTGCGCAAAAAAAAGAGAGAGCGAGAGAGAGGGAGATAAATAAATATAAAGTTATATATAATATGCATTTATTAATGCATGTTCTGCTTAGACGTTAAAGTTTCTATTAATTCAGAACACTAGCCTAATCATCCTTAAAATAAAACGGAACTGTTTTGTACTTTTATTAGAAATTAAATAAAATTTGATATTTAAATATTTGTAATGTTTGAAAAACATAAAAAAAAAGTAGAAAGTAGATGCACCTGTCGATCCTTATCTTAAGAGAAAGATGCTTACAGTACCTAAGGCCAAGGCAAGTTAGAGTGGTTTAGACTTTTTATATATATATATATATATAATTAGGATGAATAAAGATAAAATTGGGACACTATCTTAATAATCTGTTCCTTCCATTAGTAAGTAATGAACAGTATTAAGTTAATCTTAAATTGGTATTGAATGACACTGTATAGCCAAAACAGCACCAGTGAAATATGATCAGAAACTGTCCCACTTGTATTCACCCTATTTTATGACATGATGATTTAAATCTTCACTTTGCTGCATTGAAAATGTGAGAAAAAGTCTAGGCTAGATGATTTTGTCTACTGTACACCAGTGATAACCTATTTTTCCACCTGTCATCTGTCTGCTTTCCCCTTTCACAGTCTACAAACTCCACCTCCTCCTTCTATGGAGACATTCTAACATTCGCATGCTCATTTGCATAGTTGTAGTCTGGCCAGTTGTCACTGCCAAGTCCAAGAAATGATCAGCTCTGTTCGGCTTTCAGTGAAAACTTTTGTTTGTTTGTTATTGTATGTTAGGCCTATATGTTCTTGTACTCAGCTGCCCTCTTGTCTTACACATTCACTACACTATAAACACTCCCACATCACATACTGTACACAAAGGATGCAATGAATAATTGAATGGACTTGAAGTCTGGTGTCTGCACACTTTTAAGAGATCACTATCACGTTGTCACAGCTAGAGGAAGCTGTAAATCACATGTGTCACCGCATCGGTTGATTCTGCATTTCTGTTGACGCACGATTCACATGCTACAAACATTACTACAATTATGTGCAACACAAAGTGTCCTTTATCTCATGCAGCTATAACCGTTTACATAGTTGACTTTGTGGCATCTGGGATTACAGTGCAGGTGTTTACATAACACTGTCCAAAGAAAACCAGACCTGTGTGAAAGAGGTGTGTGAGAGAGTTAAGGTTGTTCAGGATACAGACAGTGTGCACAGGGGCACATAGTGTTCTTGGCATATGAGCCATTTGTGTGGATTGGGCTTGACTGGATGCACTTGGAACAAGAACCAGGTGATATGTGATGCAGATTGCTCCTGCAGTGTGAGGTAGTGTTGTTCTGTCATCTGAGGTACACAGAGTTCTGTGTGTGTGTGTGTGTGTATGCGCTAGCGTGTGATTTCTTTCCAGTGCACACCCACTCAAACAGAAAAACTTCTGTATGTGCGTTTTGTGTTACGGTGTCCTCTTTTGTTTTTTTTTATACTTAGCGTGTACTTATAGGTGCTTTTATAAGCTTTGAAATGGAGCTTGGCAGTTGCTTTCGTATATGTTTGGGGGATTCTGCAATAAAAACAAGTATCAGGTTACAAAATATGTCATGCAGTTTAGCCCGTTTGGGATGTTAAGCTGAGCTGTATGTCTTAACATTTTGTTCCTGAAGAACTCCAAACATCTGAGGAATGTTAATGACTCCAGAGGGAGAGAGAAGGAGCCATTGATTCCCTCCAGACTAATCATTGGTTGCATAATGCACACTTTTGTGTTTGCATACACTTTGCATGATGTGATTAATAACAATGATCATTTGCCTGAGAAAGCTGTGCTTGTGATGTTGTAGTAGTTCAAGTCAAGTTTTGTCTTACTGGGAAACCTGCTGAACAGGCTTTCGCCCAGAGTGAAGATGTGAATCTTTGGTACCAGCCTGAACAAGAGAGAGGTGTCCAGTTGCTGGTTATTGAACCTCCCCAAATTAATTTTTTCATACTTGGTACAGAGCAAAAATGCAATCTCATTTTATGACCTATTTATTCATTCAAAAATACATTAAAATGCCATTTATATATAAGTGACTCACATGTTGTATTTGGAGCATGTTTTTAATTTCTGAATTAAATTAAATTTTGATAGGGGCAAAACCCGTCGTGGTGATAGAACTCTTCTGATATCTTAGTGAAAAAAGCTGGTATTACAAGAGTTCTATTTTTAATCTTATATAATAGTTTGGTTTGTTTATTATTATTGTTTTTTGTTTATTATTGAAAAATATATTTTACTAACAAAACTGGATAAGTTTGTCAAAATTTGAAAACCTTATGTGTGCCAAATCATATCATGTGCAATCATAAATTATATTTATTAATGATATTAATTAATTAATACATTTTTATATTTGTAAAAAAAAGAAGCTTATACTCTACACAAAAAATATAGAAATACATTTTTAACTAACTAAAGTTTTGAAAACTTTTATTGAAAATAATAAATGGCCTTTTTTTGAAAACTTTTATTTAAAATAAAATAAAAAATTGTAAACTGAATTTGTTCAGAGATCTGTAAACTGAAAAAGTATTTAAAATGTACCATATGTAACACCTTGTTGTTATTAAATATATTGCTATTCTTTTAAAATCATTATATAAAAATTTTATAAATTAGATTTTTTTTTTAAATTCCTTATCGTCATCATGAACATTTATCATTGACCCATTTGCTGTGCTTTTCAACTGATTGATACATCTAATCTTATGCTTTAATTTCTCCTATTTAATTTGACAGATCGCCATGGCTACATCGCAGCGTGGGGGTTTAAAGAGGAAATATGGTTTCCCAGATGAGGATGCCATTTACTCTTCCTCATCCCCCTCATCACACTCTGAATGGGACACTGATGAAGAGAACCCCCAAAGTGATAGTGTGAACTTTGGGCCTGCTGGTTCTTTCTCTTCAAGACATCACATGTCAAGTAAGTAACCGTATAGTAACTGTAGTAAAGCATGGTAAAGCATAGTAAAGTAGTAAAGCATAGTAACTGTGAATTTTTCAAATCATGCAAAGCAACAGTTGTCACCTCCAGTGTTTTTAAACACTTGTCTTGTTATCTAACCTCAGTGTTATTGTGCAGAGCACTAGATAAGAAGAGAAACGGACAGCTGTAACATTGTTTATCACAAGATGTTGTGCACAGTCGTCCTGAGTCATTTTAAACACACAAACACCAATGTAAGCACAACAGTTATAATCAGTTACACCGTCCTGACTGGGACACAGCATATCTGGTGTGTAAGTGTTTTCCTTTGGTAGTACTATGAGATTATATTGTCTGTCTATATGCCTGGACATGCCTGGACCACTGTGTGTTTTTCAGTGTTGATTCACTGTGAAATCTGCATGTGAAGTACTGCAAATACTGCTACTACTCTACTACCTCAGCCCATTATCCTCATTCAGCGAGTGAAACTGCCATTGCAAAAAAACAAACACATACATTCTGATGGCAATAGAAGTTTCTAAACTTTGCATTCATAAAGTTAGTTTATTTTTTTCTTTTTAGTACTGCATGTGAAAAATTTCCAAACCACTCATGTAATTTCCTTAATGTCTCATTAGGGCTCTCTAGTGTTGAGTTCAGGCTACTTGCTAACAGACCTGACTCAGCTGCCCTCTAGTGGAAACTACAACAGTGACAATCACTATAGAAGAATTGAAAATGTGAACGCTGAAAATGTGAGATTTGTAATGACTTGCTATGTCTGTAAAAATTTACAAATGCAATATTACAATAAAAATGATCAAATAAAAAGAATAAAAATCCATATGCACAGCTGTCATGTTCAAGTAAATTTATCTGTGTCCCGCACGTGTCCCACATTGTCATGAAAATCACATCTGTCGTCCTGCGACAGAGTAATAACTGTGTAGTCGCAGTCAAAACCAGTGTCAAAATCTTAATAATAACCTTTATAATAATTAAAAAGTAATACGTTTTTTACTTTTAGTGTCATCCATCCTTAAGAAGACAAAAGATACTCAATCCAAAGGCAGTGTTCGGTTTGGCCTGGTTACAGTGTTCCTTTTCCAGCGCTGTCAAGGTTTCAGCAGTGTGCCCAGTCATGGTGGCTGCACACTGGGCATGGTTAGACGGCACGCTGCCCGCCAGCAGTTCACCCTGGAGGAGCACGCGGAGGAGCAGCTGCGCTTGCGAATGGAGAGGCTCCGTGAGCAACACCAAGAGGAGAGGCTGGAGGCAATGAGACAGAAGGTGATTTGGTTATTTTCCAATATTAATAAATGATTTTCTTTTCAGCTTGTCTTTTTACAGTATCTTCTTTTTTTATAGCTGATTATCGGTGGGACTCTCACAGTGACCGAAGCAGCCAGGCTGACAGTGAACGACGTCCCAGATGAGGATGCTGATCTCAGTAGCACAGAGCTGAAAGACTTAGGATCCCTCCGTCTCTACTCTTCCAAACAGAGACGTGAATTACTGAGAGCAGCAGGGGTTGTGCGAATCGACCGGGAGGAGAAGAGGCAGCTGAAGGATCTGCGGCGGTGGAGGGAAGACTGTGGATGCCACTGCCAGGGCTTCTGTGAGCCGGAGACCTGTGCCTGCAGCCAGGCTGGCATCCAGTGCCAAGTAATAAGCAATAAATTAACTTTTTTCTCTCTTGTGCGCTCTGTCTATCTCTCTCTCTCTCTCTCTCTCTCTCTCTCTCTCTCTCTCTCTCTCTCTCTCTCTCTCTCTCTATATATATATATATATATATATATATATATATATATATATATATATTTATTGATGATGGGTCAGTTGTCATAATCTTTGACATATTATCGCTCAAAAGATTTTGCACTGCCTAGGAGATTTTCATTGGAATTTTAAACTCACCAATGCTGCATTTTTTTTAATAAAAAATAAAGTAAAAACGAGCATATTTTGAAATATTAATACAGTTTAAAATAATAGTTTTTTTAATGTCACATGATGCTTCAGATATCATTGTAATATGCTGATTTTGTGCTCAAGAAACATTTCCTATAATTATCAGTGTTGGAAACAGTTTTGCTGCTTAATATTTTCGTGGAAACCATGATACATATTTTTCAGGATTCTTTGATTAATCGTTTAATGAAAAAGGAGCATTTGAAACATAAATCTTTTATAACATTAGAAATGACTTTACTACCACTTTTGATCAATTTAATACAACCTTGCTGAATAAAAGTATTCATTTCTTTAAAAATCTTTTTTAAATTTGAGAAACATTTGTGTTTATAATGAAATCTCAGACTTTTTGGAGACACTTGTGAGATTACTAAAGTCATTTTCTTATTTTCATTTTCAAGTCTCAGTTTACTCTCCTTCTAATCTCATTGAGATTATTTTTCTTTCCTATGGACAGCAACAGTTGTTAATTATGAGAAATGAAGTAGACGTGCAGCCATACTGATTTGTTTTGGCAAACATTTTCTGTCAACAGATGGATCGCTCCAACTTTCCTTGTGGATGTTCAAAGGAATGTTGTGGGAATCCCGCAGGCCGAATTGAGTTCAACCCCAGTCATGTACAGAGCCACTACATCCACACACACATGAAGCTGGAGCTGGAAAAGAGGCTGCACGATGACAGCAGACTAACTGCCACTGAGCAACAATCAGTGGAGAGGAACAGAGCCATTACATTTCCTGTAGAAAACGACTCTCCCTCATTTCTCCTGAGCTCAGAGCTCTGCAGGCAGGGGGACAACAGCTGGAGCAGTGACATGACTGACACCTCCTGCGCTTCTTCTCTGAGTCTGGACTCTGAGACGGATGGAGGACCTTCCTCAGAGCGACCCACACTGGACATGGACAGCAGAGGACTCACTCACATTCTCACTTTTTCCAATTCTGATGGAGAAGGATGTCCATACATTAAAGAGTATTATCTGTCCACAGAAGCTTCTGGTGGCACATCCACGAAGGAAAGCAACTCCGGTACATCTCAAGTGGAGTATCTGGATGAAAATGGTAATCAGGCCACCAGGGAATGTGTAGACGATCCATTTGATATCCCTAATACACCATCTGCATCTCCAGATCACACTATGAACTGTTACATGGACCTCAGTCTGTCCTCAGGCTCTGACCTGGTCTTTTTTGACACTTTTCATGAGTACGGTCTAAGCTGCAATCATTTGAAAGTGTGCAGTCATCTGGACTACATGTCACCGCTCCAGTTCCCCTGCTGTCCCAGTCCCACTCTAACTGAGGACTCAGGAGTCAGTCTTCTGGAGTCTCTTGTAGGAATTTCTTAATGGGGATCAGAGCGACTCTGATTTTTACTGATGTTTTAAAATCAAAGGAGCATTGTTCATTTGCAGTTGTACAGTATCATTAAATCTCATTTACTATGAGAAAAATGGTAAATAACTTTGAAATTTAAGGATATTTCTTAAAATTATATTCAAGGATATTAAGGTAGTCACCTTAACTAACCTTATCACAACCACTCAGTGAAAATCTGTGGAAAGTATCATGATGAGTAATATCTCAACTTTTTCCAAAAGTCTTGGAGAGTTTGTATAGTGGTTTCAAGTAAGATTTTATATTTATACTTTGTAAACTAAAGGCTTCATTACATTTTATAAGGTACCAAACTAATGCTATTGGAGTAAATTAAGTTTTACTCTTAAATGTTTATTTATAAAAGCCTATTCATATTTATTTCTCAGTTGTGTTTTGCTTTAATGGTGATGTATGAGCTGATATAAATGTCAAAATGCCATTTTCATATTTCATGATCATCTTTTCAAGGGCCAAATTGTTTGTTTGTTTTTCGGAATAACTTGTCTTAATAAATTGATTTCACAAAACCAGTGAGAAATACTGATTTTAATGGAAAACAGGGAGACTTCAAAAATCCCAGTATTCTTAACCTGTTGTTTTTTATGTAGATATATAGATATTGTTTATTCAATTGAAAACTAATTTGAAGTTTGATTGATTTCCACACATACTCATAAAATTATGTTTAGGTTTTTTTACTGTTGTTCTTTACCTGGAAGTCTCAGGAAACAACAGATGTAGCCTCAAGATGTCTGAAAAAAGATCAATAAAATACATCAACGGTTTCTTTTAATACAAAGCTGAACGAATCGTTGAACAGAAATGAAATTGAAATTTATGCAACTATCTGTGAGTACAAATAATTCAAATTTAGTTTTTTAGTTTTGTTGCTTTGTCAAAACAAGTCATTAACAAAAACAACAATACAACAGTAATAATACAATACAAAAAATACAATTATTTAGGATATGTGAATACAATATAAAGGTAACATTTTATTATACTATACATTTTGTATTATTTTTATGCAATTTAGCCAGATACAGAATATATTTGCATAATTGCTTAGTTTTGAGAATGTTTTAGCTGACAAATATTAAAAAGAAACAGTACCGCGATAGAGAAGTCCTTTGATCGATCGCATCTTGCTCGATTGCTCTCCCCTGTCTAGATGGACAACATAGCCACGATGTTTTGAGTAATCTCTCTCAGGGTCGTTTGTTTCGGAAAGCTAAACGTAACACTGCTAAACATCGAAACCCTCAAGAGTAATGGGTTTAACACAGAGCAGTGGTGCACCTGAGGGGGGAACAGAAGGATATCATGTTCATGGGGTAAATAACTTCAATTTTGCTGACGTTATTTTTGACATCGAGCAGCTTTGCATGCTAGCTATGCTTTGATGAAGTTCTCATGTCCGCATTGCTTCAGGCTTGGACAGATATGCACTGATGGAAAACTGAGTGTGTGCATTCATGTTTAGATTTATCTACGGCACTAACATCTGTGGAAGCCTTTCAGTGTTTAAAAATGATGCTTGCAAAGTGGCAACTGTCAGGAAATAGTATTTAACAGGTTCTGTTTTGCTGTAACTCCGACAGCTCCGAAAACACCTTATTATTTATTTTAACATTTATGATTTCTTACATTATGTTACATAGTGCTCAATGTGTAAAAGAGTTTTGGAACAGTGTCGTGGTCAGGAATCCTACAGCTCCTGGATTTAGGAATAACGTTATTATAGGCTAAGCGGAGCCGCCACGTCACTGAATAAACTCATAGCCTGCATCCCAGTGTGCTTACTGTCCATCATGAATTCTGTTTTATTGGTAATTTTCAGTACTATTTAGGGCAGATAGGGTGGATAGTATGTATATTGGGACACATGGATATTCTCAGATATCCATTACGTCAGATTACGTACCATTCGATGGATGTTATTACAATTTCCAGAATACACATCAGTGTGCACAACATAAATGCATTTGAAATTCCTTAACTGAATGGAGTTTGTGCTCTGCATTGATGAGTTTATATTGTTTTACAGATTCAAGATGACTCACCGGCAGAGAAAGCTGGGTTGGAACCGTTTTTTGATTTCATCATATCCATTGGTCATAATCGTCTTGTAAGTTTGTAAAGCCTTATTGGTTATTTCTTGTAATCTTCAACATTTAATCCAAATATTTAAGTCAAGTTTCACACAAGTAATAAACAGTAAATGATTCCATTGAGTTCATAATCAGTGACAGTGGTGTAATAGTTGTCAGCTTGATTAGATTTCTATGCACAACAATGTTCTAATTAATATTTTAATGTTTTCTTGTTCTGATTAAATTGTAAAAATTGTAATATGTCCTACAAGTAATGCTGTTTCTGTGTACTAAAGATGTTTTAATGTAATCTCCATCATTTAACTGTATATAATATACACTGTGTACAATTTAACACATCAATCCGGTAGTGTTTGTGTTGTAGCTAAAAATATGCTACAGATATTTATCTGTTTTAAATGGTTTTCAGTAGTCTGTGACATTCATATAATTGAATATTGGACTGTGGTCATATTCTGTTTATGCATAAATAATGTAAACATATTAAAACCAATTGCAATAACCTGAACCCATTATTACACTTTCTAGAAACCTGTGTAAAATAGCATTTTAAATGTTTTGGGGGTAATGTAAGCATCTTATTCAGAATATATACTTCTATATCTCCTGTATTTAAGAGAAGATGAAAGTGCATGTGATGGTTGTTGACGTGCATGTAAATACAGTCACTGTTTCGCTATATGCTATCTGAAACAGAACCAGGAGAATGAAATGCTGAAGGACCTCCTCAAGGCTAATGTGGAGAAACCGGTGAAGATGGAAGTGTATAGCACAAAGACCATGAGGATGCGAGAATTGGAAGTGGTTCCCAGCAACATGTGGGGTGGTCAAGGACTTCTGGGAGCCAGTGTCCGCTTCTGCAGCTTTCAAGGAGCCAGTGAAAACGTTTGGCATGTTCTCGTAAGTGATCGTTTTTCTTTTTTTTAGGTACTTCGTCTTCTTTGACAGCTCTCTTTATTTTCTTTGTGTAATTATTTTACTCGTTTTGGTTTTAGGATGTGGAGCCAAATTCACCAGCAGCATTGGCCGGACTCCAGGAGCACTCAGATTTCATTGTTGGAGCTGACCAGGTTCTCCAAGATGTAAGACGTGAATTAAGTCCATAAATGAAGCTTGCATGTTATTTCTGGAAAAACAAAATATGTGCATGCAAGTTATTCACAATCAAGCAATGGTTTGATTTCCCAACAGTCAGAGGATTTCTTCTCCCTTATTGAAGCCCATGAGGGGAAACCTCTGAAGCTGCTGGTCTACAATACAGAGACCGATAACTGCAGGGAGGTGGTTGTCACACCAAATGGTGCCTGGGGGGGAGAAGGCAGGTAATATCCCTGTTACAGAAGATATAAAGTCCTGAATCAGCCATTATTATGAGGAAACAACTCACATTACTGCCTCCTCCAGAGCTTTTGTGCATTTCATTATAATGTTTTTGTCTTTGCAGTCTTGGCTGTGGCATTGGATATGGCTACCTGCACCGAATCCCAGCACGACCTGACAGCCCAAAATCTGAAAAAGTCAGTCCAAAAGCTTCTCCTGTGGCAGGAACGCCAGAGCAAGAGCTTCCTACAAATGGATTCACAGAGGTAGTTTTACATGGGACTGTAGTGTGGTCACATTACTTAAAGGGATAGTTTACCCAGAATTCCATTGTGATTTACTTACCTGTATATCTTTCTTTCTATTGTGCAACACAAAACAAAATATTTTTAAAAAGGTCTCAGTTTTTTCAGGTCCATACAGTGAAAGTAAATGGGGTCTGAAACAAAACAGAAGAAAGCAGGGCTGCAAGATTAGGGAGAAAACATATTTACTCCTGAAAAACTGAGTTGCTGTGCTTGGTTTTAGGGGAGAACAATTCGTCCGAAATTTTATGATTATACAGTGCTTAACAAATTTATTAGATCAACACCACCCAATGTAAGATTTGTGTCACAGCTAAACAGCCTTAACTAACAGTACTGGCGATTACCAAAATATTTTTTTATGTTTCTGTAATGGTTAATAAACCAGTATTTGTAAGCTCCTTAATAACAGTAGTGTTTATAATGCTAAAATATAATTATTGTTGTTATCCACAAGTTTTTCTAATTTACTATTTTAAAAGAAACCTTATATTAGGTGTTGGTGGTCGAATAAATTTATTAAGCACTGTATATCAATATGGCTAAATAATAATATTACTAAATAAAAACTGAAAAAGTACTAAAAGACTAAATAACAAATATTACTTTTGTAATATTTCATTGTAAAATAAAAAATCAAGTATTTAAGAAAAATAATATAATATTTTTTATCTTATATTGTAACAGTAATATTACAGTGCTAATATTTATGGAACTTATTTTGCATTTATTATATATATATACATACATACATATATATATATATATATATATATATATATATATATATATATATATATATATATATATATATATATATATATATATATATATATATATATATATATATATATATATATATTAGAAGAAATAAATGCAAACAGGTTTAGAATGATGTGAGGGTGTGTAAATGCTCACAGCATGTTCGACTATACCAGTAAATGTTTTGTGTATGTACATTACTTGTTTTAAAACATTAATAAATGTACTTCTGGTTTGAATTTTAGGTATATGCTTACAACAGTGTTTCTGAAATGTATATCCTCAGGTGTCCTTAATGGCGTCCAGTCAGTCAATGAGTGGCTTCGATCTTGACACCCCACTGCCACCCCCCATTCAGAGAGTAATGGATCCTGGTAAGGCATTAAAAAATGTGCTTCATCTAGAACAAGAAGCATGAAAAAACATTGTAATGTATCACAGCAATGGTTCCTCCAGGTTTCTTGGATCAGTCAGAAGTGGCCATGATGAATTCGGAAGTGTCAGACATAGCAGACCGACTGGACCTATCCACTTCTTCCATTGACATGACAAACACATCCCTAGCTGTCCGAGAGGACATTGACGTATCAGGTGTCGGTGAGGCCACCTTGCTACATTAAGGTGAACAGAATTCAATCTGTGAGTCAAAGTCTAGTTAGTAAAATGTGCAAAATGTCTCTTTGCAGAGGAGCTTCAAGATATGGAGGTTCCTAGTCGTAACCCTGAGGAGCAAAATTCAGAGGAATATCCTGCTGTGGATTTCCGTGGATTTCAATCGCCTTCAGATTTTCCTCCTCCTCTTTCTCTCCCACATGCTCTTCTCCCAAATCTGCCTCTCGATCATAGCTTGCCGACAGACATGGAGACCTTCTCCTCAGAAAGTGATGGTGTCAATCAGGGTGTTTCTGATGAGCCACAGTCTCAAAAGAGCAGCTTGTCTGAGGACAGAGCAGAGGCCGTATCCTCTGACCCAATGTCTTTTGATTCCCATAATGCACATGTCAAAGATGAAGCTGCTTCTCAGTAGTGACACTACCAAGTACTACCTTGTGTCTTGTTTACGCAGTTGCACAAAAATCATCGAGCGTGTGTTTCTTAATGGATTTGTTACTGTTAGGACCTGGTGTGTTTTTTAAACGGTTGTGTGCAATTTACGTTTTATTTTGCATTTTGGTTAGCATCTAGTAGTGATGATGATTGTAGGCTGTTGGAATGTGTGTAGGCCGTTGTTTTAAATTGTGTAGATATTAATTTAGAAGATAATGTTTTATGTTACTACATTTAAACCTTTTTATTTAGCTTGATTTATTAATACTGCTTATATTCTTCTACCAGTTTAACCCCCTCTAAAAAACATCAAACCTTTATTTAATGACAGTTTGTTCTATATTTGTAGTATTTATTTAGCGATGGCACAAACACTCATGGGTTACTGTGTTAAATTAAACCGTGTGGATTATAGAGCTAATGTTAGAATATAAACAAGGATCATTAGAACACTGACAAAATCAGTCTGTCTAGAAAAAGCATTTCATGTTTTTGTCTAACTTTTATTACATATAATATTTTAAAACCTGTTAGGGTTTTAGTGATTTAGTGATTTTGTGTGTTTTGGGAATGTTTAAGCAAAGTACACATTGTTAATGCTGGACAAGAGTTTTTGTATTTGTTTAGTTTTGCGAACTAAAATCTTCCTGGCTAATTCGATTTTTAAAATGATTTTGATGTGATTATAGAAATATTTAATTGAAATGTTTGCAACTTAGTCTTCATTCATAGTGATTTATGTGTACTTAAGGATTAAAAAAAGAATGCTATATTTATTATTAAATTAACACTAGAGGAATGTTGCCACAGTAAAATGTGCTTTCCATGTCATTTATTGATCTATGCAAATACAGATATTGTATAAATGCCAGTGGATTTTCTGTGGTATTAATATTGAGTATAATCATCACTGCCACATTTTAAGAACAGTGTCATACACAGGACTTTATTTTTTCTGTTTTGATGATGGGAGGAGCTAAATAATACAATACCTCTTTGATCTTAGGTCTTTGTCATTATTATTTTTTAAGTGAATTTCAGTTATGAACCAAGACTTTACGCGTCTACACAGGCAAAGTGATTCCTGATGACATCTCTTTGCATTAACGTGATCATGATATATCAGAGACAATGTTTATAAATTTGACTTTAAAATTTGATTTAAACAGAAAATGGCCTACTGTACCCACATATACTGTATTTTTGGGGTTTCTGGGAAAATGTCAGATTGAAAAACATTGCAACCATCCAAAGCAATAAAATATACAAAACAGAAATTGTTAGTTGCGATTGTATTTTGTCTTGTAACCTGATGTAGGTTACTAAAGTAAATACCAAAGGGATAGATCCCCCAAATAATGATTTTTCTGTAATAATTTACTTACCCTCATGTCTTTCCAAACCTTGTGACTTATCTTCTGGAGCCAAGCTATGATGGCTTTTCCTTTCCACCGTATGAAAAACTTTATCAAAATAACTTATTTTATGTTTTATACAGAAATGACGTTAAAAAAGATTTAAGGGGTGAGTAAATGATAACCATAAATTTGTGCTTACTGGCAAACTGAGTGAGGTAAGCTATATTAAAGTGGCTTTTAGTTTTCTCACAACAATGGTTGTGTGAAAGGAAACGAGGAGCTCTGAAGAAAACGCACAATAGCAGGTTTTGGATGAACGACTAGCTGTTTACAAGTGTGATCAGTCAAAGGTTTAGGTTACTTGTGTGAAATTAGCCTGACAACAATGAAAACAGTAGAAGAGAGATTCACAAACGTGTCTTTGTGATGTGAGGTCATGTGATGTCATCCTCATGGCTGTGTATAATGGGAGCGCGGTTAAGTTGGTTTTGTTTTCGATATTCGTGACACATTCAGCGGTAAACGCCAATAACTCCAAAACGAATTGCTCTAAAAAAATCTAAGCAGTGTGACCGCCAAAAGGGCAAAGCTGATCATGTTTCACAGCCTTCTTTTTCTATATTTTCCCTCGATATAATAAGCACGGCCCCGTGCAAGCCGTCGCAATGTGCAGAAAGCCGGGAGAGAACGCTCTCAGCAGAGCCCTCAGTTAGGGACCGTGGGGAAAGTGCAAACTTTCTTCGTTATTTGCTATAGCTCAGTAGGCGGTGTTTTTGTAATAGTTTTTTTAGTTAAAGGGCATATAGACATGATAACAGTGTCAATCAATAGTGGGGAACCGTGGACGTTTTTCACAACCTCTTTTTTTGCCCCTACTGGTAGAAAATGGAATTGCATGTCCAAATTTAACCTTCTTTTTGTAATATCTTTCTACAGCAGGGAGACAGAGACATGAAACCACTGTCAATCAATACAGGGAGAGAGTGGACATTTTTCACAACCTTTCATTTTACCCCAAGTGGCTGATTAGGGAACTGCATGTCCAAAATTAACCTTCTTTTTGTAATAACTTTCTACAGCAGCGAGACAGAGACATGAAACCAGTGTCAATCAATAGTGAGGGACAGTGGACATTTTTCACAACCTTTCCTTTTACCCCTACTGGTAGAAAAGGGAATTCCATGTCCAAAATTAACCTTATTTTTGTAATAACGTTCTACAGCTGGGACACAGAGACATGAAACCAGTTCAAATCAATAAAGGGAGAGAGTGGACATTTTTAACAACCTTTAATTTTACCCCTAGTGGCTGATTAGGGAATTGCATGTCCAAAATTAACTGCCTTTTTGTAATAACTTTCTTAAGCAGGGAGACAGAGACATGAAACCAGTGCGAATCAGTAGAGAGAGAGCGTGGAAATTTTTCACTTCATTTCATTTACCCCAAGTGGCTGATTAGGGAATTGCATGTCCAAAATATCCTTTTTGTAATAACTTTCTACAGCAGGGAGACAGAGACATGAATCAAGAGTCAAATCAGTGGAGAGAGAGAGTGGACATTTTTCACAACCTTTTTACCCCTACTGGTAGAAAAGGGAATTGAGTGTCCAAAATTAACCTTATTTTTGTAATAACGTTCTCCAGCAGGGACACAGAGAAATGAAACCAGTTCAAATCAATAGAGGGAGAGAGTGGACCCTTTTCACAACCTTTCTTTTTACCCCTACTGGTAGAAAAGGGAATTGCATGTCCAAAATTAACCTTCTTTTTGTAATAACGTTCTACAGCAGGGACACAGAGACATGAAACCAGTTCAAATCAATAGAGGGCGAGAGAGGACATTTTTCACAACCTTTCTTTTTACCCCTACTGTTAGAAGAGGGAATTGCATGTCCAAAATTAACCTTCTTTTTGTAATAACTTTCTACAGCAGTGAGACAGATACATGAAACCAGTGTCAATCAATAGAGGGGGGCAGTGGACATTTTTCACAACCTTTCTTTTTACCCCTGCTGGTAGAAAAGGGAACTGCATGTCCAAAATTAACATTATTTTTGTAATAACTTTCTACAGCAGGGAGACAGAGACATGAAACAACTGTCAATCAATAGAAGGAGAGAGTGGACATTTTTCACAACCTTTCTTTTTACCCCTACTGGTAGAAAAGGGAATTGGATGTCCAAAATTAACCTTCTTTTTGTAATAACTTTCTACAGCAGGGAGACAGAGACATGAAACCAGTGTCAATCAATAGAGGGGGACAGTGGACATTTTTCACAACCTTTCTTTTTACCCCTAGTGGTAGAAAAGGGAATTGCATGTTCAAATTTAACCTTCTTTTTGTAATAACTTTCTACAGCAGTGAGACAGAGACATGAAATCTGTGTCAATCAATAAAGGGGGACAGTGGACATTTTTCACAAGCTTGCTTTTTGCCCCTACTGGTAGAAAAGGGAATTGCATATCCAAAATTAACTTCCTTTTTGTAATAAATTTCTATAGCAGTGAGACAGAGACATGAAACCAGTGTGAATCAATAGAGGGGGACGGTGGACATTTTTCACAACCTTTTTTTTACCCCTACCGGTAGAAAAGGGAATTGCACGTCCAACTGTAACTTTCTTTTTGTAATAACTTTCTACAGCAGGGAGACAGAGACATGAAACCACTGTCAATCAATAAAAGGAGAGTCGACATTTTTCACAACCTTTCTTTTTACCCCTACTGGTAGAAAAGGGAATTGGATGTCCAAAATTAACCTTCTTTTTGTAATAACTTTCTACAGCAGGGAGACAGAGACATGAAACCTGTGTCAATCAATAGAGGGAGAGAGTGGACATTTTTCACAACCTTTTTTTTACTCTTACTGGTAGAAAATAGAATTGCATGTCCAAATTTAACTTTCTTTTTGTAATAACTTCCTACAGCAGGGAGACAGAGACATGAAACCACTGTCAATCAATAGAAGGAGAGAGTGGACATTTTTCACAACCTTTCTTTTTACACCTACTGGTAGAAAAGGGAATCACATGTCCAAAACTAACTTCCTTTTTGTAATAACTTTCTATAGCAGTGAGACAGAGACAAGAAACCAGTGTGAATCAATAGAGGGGGACAGTGGACATTTTTCACAACCTTTTTTTTTACCCTTACTGGTAGAAAATAGAATTGCATGTCCAAATTTAACTTTCTTTTTGTAATAACTTCCTACAGCAGGGAGACAGAGACATGAAACCACTGTCAATCAATAGAAGGAGAGAGTGGACATTTTTCACAACCTTTCTTTTTACACCTACTGGTAGAAAAAGAAAATTGGATGTCCAAAATTTACCTTCTTTTTGTAATAACTTTCTACAACAGGGAGACAGAGACATGAAACCAGTGTCTATCAATAGAGGGAGACAGTGGACATTTTTCACAACCTTTCATTTTACCCCAAGTGGCTGATTAGGGAACTGCATGTCCAAAATTAACCTTCTTTTTGTAATAACTTTCTACAGCAGTGAGTCAGAGACATGAAACCAGTCTCAATCAATAGAGGGGGACAGTGGACATTTTTCACAACCTTTCTATTTACCCCTACTGGTAGAAAAGGGAATTACATGTCCAAATTTAACCTTCTTTTTTTAATAACTTTCTACAGCAGGGAGACAGAGACATGAAACCAGTGTCTATCAATAGAGGGAGAGAGTGGACATTTTTCGCAACCTTTTTACCCCTATTGGTAGAAAAGGGAATTGCATGTCCAAATTTATCCTTCCTTTTGTAATAACTTTCTACAACAGGGAGACAGAGACATGAAACCTGTGTCAATCAATAGAGGGAGAGAGTGGACATTTTTCACAACCTTTCTTTTTACACCTACTGGTAGAAAAGGGAATTGCATGTACAAATTTAACCTTCTTTTTGTAATAACTTTCTACAGCAGTAAGACAGATACATGAAACCAGTGTCAATCAATAGACGGGGACAGTGGGCATTTTTCACAACCTTTCTTTTTACCCCTGCTGGTACAAAAGGGAACTGCATGTCCAAAATTAACCTTCTTTTTGTAATAACTTTCTACAGCAGGGAGACAGAGACATGAAACCACTGTCAATCAATAGAACGAGAGAGTGGACATTTTTCACAAGCTTTCTTTTTACCCCTACTGGTAGAAAAGGGAATTGGATGTCCAAAATTAACCTTCTTTTTGTAATAACTTTCTACAGCAGGGAGACAGAGACATGAAACCAGTGTCAATCAATAGATGGGGACAGTGGACATTTTTCACAACCTTTCTTTTTACTCCTACTGGTAAATAAGGGAATCGCATGTCCAATTTAACCTTCTTTTTGTAATAACTTTCTACAGCAGTGAGACAGAGACATGAAACCACTGTCAATCAATAGAAGGAGAGAGAGGACATTTTTCATAACCTTTCTTTTTACCCCTACTGGTAGAAAAGGGAATTGGATGTCCAAAATTAACCTTCTTTTTGTAATAACTTTCTACAGCAGGGAGACAGAGACATGAAACCAGTGTCTATCAATAGAGGGAGACAGTGGACATTTTTCACAACCTTTCATTTTTCCCCAAGTGGCTGATTAGGGAACTGCATGTCCAAAATTAACCTTCTTTTTGTAATAACTTTCTACAGCAGTGAGTCAGAGACATGAAACCAGTGTCAATCAATAGAGGGGGACAGTGGACATTTTTCACAACCTTTCTTTTTACCCCTACTGGTAGAAAAGGGAATTACATGTCCAAATTTAACCTTCTTTTTGTAATAACTTTCTACAGCAGTGAGACAGATACATGAAACCAGTGTCAATCAATAGACGGGGACAGTGGACATTTTTTTACAACCTTTCTTTTTACCCCTGCTGGTACAAAAGGGAACTGCATGTCCAAAATTAACCTTCTTTTTGTAATAACTTTTTATAGCGGGGAGACAGAGACATGAAACCACTGTCAATCAATAGAACGAGAGAGTGGACATTTTTCACAACCTTTCTTTTTACCCCTACTGGTAGAAAAGGGAATTGGATGTCCAAAATTAGCTTTCTTTTTGTAATAACTTTCTACAGCAGGGAGACAGAGACATGAAACCACTGTCAATCAATAGAAGGAGAGAGTGGACATTTTTCACAACCTTTCTTTTTACACCTACTGGTAGAAAGGGGAATTGGATGTCCAAAATTAACCTTCTTTTTGTAATAACTTTCTACAACAGTGAGACAGAGACATGAAACCAGTGTCTATCAATAGAGGGAGACAGTGGACATTTTTCACAACCCTTCATTTTACCCCAAATGGCTGATTAGGGAACTGCATGTCCAAAATTAACCTTCTTTTTGTAATAACTTTCTACAGCAGTGAGTCAGAGACATGAAACCAGTGTCAATCAATAGAGGGGGACAGTGGACATTTTTCACAACCTTTCTTTTTACCCCTACTGGTAGAAAAGGGAATTACATGTCCAAATTTAACCTTCTTTTTGTAATAACTTTCTACAGCAGGGAGACAGATACACGAAACCAGTGTCAATCAATAGACGGGGACAGTGGACATTTTTCACAACCTTTCTTTTTACCCCAAGTGGCTGATTAGGGAACTGCATGTCCAAAATTAACCTTCTTTCTGTAATAACTTTCTACAGCAGGGAGACAGAGACATGGAACCAGTGCCAATCAATAGAGGGGGACAGTGGACATTTTTCACAACCTTTCTTTTTACCCCTACTGGTAGGAAAGAAAAATGACTTTTCTTCAACAGTTTTGTTTCAACATACCGGTTGATCAAAACATACTTTAACATTACGACAGAAATTTTTATTTAGTTTTATTCATTTACTTTTAGTAGTTTTTTTTTTTGCAACACAACATTATTTGTATTTATTTATTTATTATTTATAATAAAGGTATTTTATTAATTAGATAATTTATTATTATTTATTTACTATATATATATATATATATATATATATATATATATATATATATATATATATATACACACACATTACTCTTTTTTCTATTTTATTAAAAGGTTTTCAGAAGTAAATCAATAACTATTAACATTTTACAATATTTAAAGTCTAACACATATAAAAGCTAAAAACTATTGAATAAAAACCAAAAAAGAGCTTAATTGGAGAAAAACAGGTGTTTGGCAGTAACATTAAAGTTACACACAGATTTTAAGATTTTGAAATCATGTGCCTCAAACTTATGGGACATATCTAATCAAAATATAGCTATGTAAGAGAGTGGGACACATTAATATTTCCTGTTCATAAATGTAGGGGTGTAGTTAAAATCAATCTCGGCCAATACAGCAAAACATTTGTAAATTTACAAATAAAATATAAAAGATAAACACACACACACACACACACATATATATATATATATATATATATATATATATATATATATATATATATATATATATATATATATATATATTCGAACATCACTATTTAAAAAAAAAATCCAAAATTTGTTTTTAAAATAAAAAATTATTTAACATTTAAAAATTATTTCATAACATGAAATTTAGAGGTTAGAGGTTTAGAGGCAGCCACCAGCCATTGGAAAGTACCCAAAAAATTACAATTATGATACAGTTTTAAGTTTACTGATATTTTACATTTTATGGGGGGTTTAAATAAATAACACAAGGATCTTGGTAAATATCTAATGTTTGAATACTTAAATGCATTTTTCAATTGTTTTTTTGGTTTTGGGACATTACTTGGCACCAATTCTGTGCTGCTCATATTCATATCAGACATTTAAGTTGACAGATGAAGGCTGTGATACTGTAGTTGTTCACTAGATGGATTCTAGAAGATACAATGACCAACAAATACATAAATTATGTTAGTATGTACTGTAAGTATAGTATTATTACTGCACTACTAGATCATTAAAATAATTTAAATAATGTTTTTACAAAATTACTAAGTTTTGGTAGTATTTTAAAAATAGGTCTAATTTGTTAACACTATTTAATGCATTACTATACATTAACTGAATATGAACAATATATATTTTTGGAGCATTTATCAATCTTTTAATGTTTTAATGTTAATTGATTTATTTTTCTTCATGTTGATCCACGGTACATTAACTGATGTTAACAGATACACAACTGAAAGTTAATAATGTATTTTTAGTATGTAATTATAGAATTAATACTATAAAACATATTGTTCAAGTTAACATGCACAGTTAAGTACTGTTAACATATTAAAGGAACATTCCACTTTTTTGGAAATGGGCTCATTCTCAAACTCCCAGTTTATACCATTTTTGAATCCATTCAGCCGATCTCAGGTTTTTGAGACCAGCAGCATGGCATTCAGAAATGAGTATGGATATTTTTCCTATTTAAAACTTTCCTCTTTTGTAGTTATATTGTGTACTAAGACCGGTGGAAAATGTCAAGTTGTGATTTTCTAGGCCGATATGATTAAAAACTATACTCATTCCGGTGTAATAATCAGGGAACGGTGCAGCCATAACATGAGCGCAGCAGTCGCAGTGATATCACTGCAGTAAAACTCAACTTATTAACTCTGGGGGAGTTGGAGAATGAGCATATTTCCAAAAAAGGGGAGTGTTCCTTTAAACCTTATTGTAAACCATTATTAAAGGTTTATATTTTGTTGTCTGTGTGCATGGTGTTTAACCATTTCATTGCTGTAACCCTGTAACCTGCTGTAAACCAGACTGCCAAACGGTTAATATCAATGCATGCACACCTCTTTCCCAATGACACTAGAGGATGGTGGTTGCACTAGTGACTTGGGCTCGTCATTGCAGCTTGAAGCATTTTGTACTTTAATTTAGTAATGGCATTTTCCACCAGGGAGATGTAAAAGCAGTGTCAGTTAATAGAGGCGGACAGTGATCAACTTACACAACCTCACATTTAATCCTTACTGTTGCACAAGGTAGTTGCATTTACAAATTGTACCTTATTTACATCCTGACAATTACGAAATTTCTGTAATGCAGAATGATCCTGTTAATACTGTAAACTAATTTGAAACGACAACAGCCAACAGTACAATAGCCTTTTTGACTGAACTGGTATTTATACACTGATCAAAAATTTATACTGATTTTAAAATTTACTGATTTTAACATTTATATGGAGCTGATCAAAACAAAAACAACAACAAAAAAAACATTCAAGAGTAAACAATATATTTTAACACCTACACTTGTAAAGTACTTTTTACTTATAGAAAACACACAATCACTTTCTCGTCTTCCATTTTTGTACCTCTTTTTAATTCATTCCGAGACAGACAGAGTGGTACCATTTCTTACAGTTGCTGCACTGAATCTAGTGGAAATAAAAAAAATTATTAAAAACACCTGGTGTCACAAGTAAACTTAATTTTTAATTATATTGAACATATGTTACGTTCGGGAACCCAGGGAAACACAGGAGACGAGAAATCCAAACGCACTGTGAGTTTAATGGGTAATCCAAATTCAGAATCCAAAAAGCAGGGGTCAAAACCAAAAATCCATCCAAACAAACAAACAAACAGGAATAGGAATAGGAACAGGAATAGAACTTGAAACTCGGAAGGCGAGGAAACTGGGTGACGGAAAGAAAGGACTCCATGAAAACAAACAGAAACAGACCGGTTAATATAGGCAGGGTAATGACTATCAAGTGAAGACACCTGAGTGCAATTAACAGGAGTGCAATTACTGTGATGAAGGGACAAGGCTTTGTGGGAATTGTAGTGCCTGCGGTGAGGTGCCTATGGGGAAGTGAGACCACTAGCGGAGACTCAGGGAAACAGAGACCAGACAGCGTGACAACATATTAAGTTAAATATAAACTGTAATTCATTCTTTTATTACTCCATTATTAAGATATTAATTGTAATTTCATCTTAAAATCATCAAATTGAAATATAGACAATTGAACAAACAGTAAAAATAATAAAACCTTTTGATCTGTATTGACCTAATACAAAATACTACTTAATATTTGATGTAAAGTCATTTCTGTATTAACTGCATACCAATTATCGGCATAATAATTATCTATTTAGTTGAAATAATTTAACATTTCAGCTCTACAGATTGTATAATACCTCATCTTCATGGGGAAGTTGTGGCCTAGTCCCAACTGCTCCCCGGGCGCTGCAGCATAAATGGCTGCCCACTGCTCCGGTGTGTGTTCATGGTGTGTGTGTGTGCACTTTGGATGGGTTAAATGCAGAGCACAAATTCTGAGTATGGGCTGAATGTCATGTCACTTCACTAATTACTAATTTCTCAATGAAGGAGCCATGCTTCCAACTGGACACTCTTTTCCACACAGGGAGCAATGCTGTTTGGGGTTAAATACTGAAAATACAATATCACAAATCAAAGTTTTATTTTAACCATTTGGTCAGACAGACAGACAGACCGACCAGTGTATCGACAAACAGATAGACAGACAGACATACACTAACCTGAAGGATTATTAGGAACACCATACTAATACTGTGTTTGACCCACTTTCGCCTTCAGAACTGCCTTAATTCTATGTTGCATTGATTCAATAAGGTGCTGAAAGCATTCTTTAGAAATGTTGGCCCATATTGATAGGATAGCATCTTAGAGATTTGTGGGATGGACATACAGGGCACGAAGCTCCCGTTCCACCACATCCCAAAGATGCTCTATTGGGTTGAGATCTGGTGACTTTGGGGCCATTTTAGTACAGTGAACTCATTGTCATGTTCAAGAAACCAATTTGAAATGATTTCAGCTTTGTGACATGGTGCATTATCCTGCTGGAAGTAACCAGCAGAGGATGGGTACATGGTGGTCATAAAGGGATGGACATGGTCAGAAACAATGCTCAGGTAGGTCGTGGCATTTAAACAATGCCCAATTGGCACTAAGGGGCCTAAAGTGTGCCAAGAAAACATCCCCCACACCATTACACCAACACCACCAGCCTGCACAGTGGTAACGAGGCATGATGGATCCATGTTCTCATTCTGTTTATGCCAAATTCGGACTCTACCATCTAAATACCATCATAAATATAAAATAGGTACATATAACAGTGTTCTTTATAAGTGGATAGCATGTTCTATCCACTGAATCAGAAAGATGTATTTTAATGTTGTCTCATAACATTTTTTTTCAGGTACCTTTATTTGTAATTGAATAGACATAAAACCATACATTGTTGACAAGGATTGTGCTATATGTAGTGAAGTGAAGTAAAGCAACATGATGGTGAAGTATAATAATAACAAATACTTGGAATTTTTGGAGTTTATCCCATCCACATGCACCTGGCATATACTTTGTATATTTACACAAAACTCCTGTCATTGTGTCAACAGTGTATGGTTTATGTCTATCCTTTATGTTTTCGTAAGCATAATGAACTCTTAACTCTACTTATCACAATTTGTTAGTTTGGACTTAGTCTGTCTTTCATACTTTGTCATTTGACCTATATTTTGTCTCACATTTTGATTACATAAGTTCACCTGTGGTGTTGCTAATTATTTCATTTGTTCTGTCTAGTTACGTTCTTGTCCTTTTAGTTTGACTTTGTCGGGTAATGTTTTTGACCTCATGACTGCTATCTGTGGATACCCTTTTCCTATGTCATGTGGAATAAATACCTTCTGAATCTTCTCCTATGTGCACCTTTTTCTACAACCTAGCTTCAGTGTGAAACTACAAAATATAAGGTTCTTTAAAAGTTTAAGATCTTAAGAACTACCATCACCATGTTTCAAGTGAAAACACTTTATTAGTAATATGTAGTAACCAAACCACAATAAAATAAAATAACTATTCAGTCATGCAAATTAAATACATGAAATTAATTAAAATAATTAGTAACACTATATTTCAGGGTCTATTAACCAGTTGCTTATAAGTATGCATATTTATAGAATATTAGCCATTTATTAGTAGTAAGCACATATTAACAGAGGTGTAAAATACTTGAGTCATTTTACTTGAGTACTGTACTTAAGGATTATTTTGGGGGATTTGTACTTTACTCAAATACATTTTAAACTGACTACTTGTACTTTTACTTGTTTACATTTCTGTGGGGAAAAAAACAGTGCATTTTACTCCTTACAATTTTATTTAATCTTGAAAAGTACATTATATTTTTATTTTATCTTATGCACATTAAATATGGTAAACAGAAAGTCAAACGTGTGTGCCTGACGTGGGAACTAATAATCATTGTTTTCATGCATCAAACACACACATTTCTACTTTAATTATTACTTTTGTCAGGTAAATGTCTGGATTCAAAAGTTCACCATCAAATCTGAGGGAGCATATTGAGGTAGCAAAGTTGCGTTTCCCCCACAAAAAAAGTTTATTCCTTATTTGTTCTGTTTTGATAGAGCCATTAGCTATGATAAACTGAATGCACAAAATAGTGCAAATAAAATCTGTGTAGAGAATTTAAATACTATTAATATTTTTGTGGGATTTTTTTCTCATTAATCTAGTCACAACTTATATAACAATAATTTATATAAGTTTAATTTATAAACTTATATAACAACTTAGATAACAATTTATCAATATTTGCTAGGAAAAACTACTGTATAAATGCCCAAAATAAAAATTGTAAAGATTAATTGTCCTTTTAGACAGTGACGCTGAATAGACAACACAAATAAAGTGGACTTTAAACATTTTGTATGTATTAATTCTATGACTCTCCTCATTAATTGAACACATTCTTGTTTTCTGTTTGGAATATATTTCTAGCCTCTCTATCACATCTTGCTCTTCTGTCACAGTCTTGTGTCTTTCTGTCACTGTTTTCTGTGAGTGTTGTGTTTGTTTGGTGCCATGTGCTCTCTCCTGTCTTTTTTTGACCCCACCCATCTTGTTACCTCATTATTGTTTAGTTGCTCCACCTGTGTTTCTCAATTGCTCCCGGACTCATTACCTTCACTCTGCACAGCTGTTTCATCCACTCACACACTTACACACACACCTGGTGCCCATTGTCAATGAGTATATATTCTCCACTCTCACACCACTCTGTCAGGCAGTATTAATTGTGTAATGTAAATTGTGATTTGTAAGTGTTCCTGGATACTCGTGTTTTTGCATCTTGGCTGCGTCTGCTCTTGTCTTCATGATTTGTTTCTGTTTTGTTTTGCCTTGTTGGCCTTTTAGTTCTCATTTATTAAAAAGTAATTTCTTCCCTGCACTTGGACCCAGACCCTGTTCTTTCCACTGCTCCGTTTCTACCACGCCCTGACATCTTCAAAGGGATAGTTCACCCATAAATGAAAATTCTATCACCATTTACTGACCTCTGTCATCCCAGATATTTATGACTTTCTTTCTTCACATGAACACAAGCAAATAATTTTTATTTTTATTTTGAACATGCAATTCTCTAATCAGCCACTGAAAGGTTAAAATGAAAGGTTGTGAAAAATGTCCACTCTCTCCCTCTATTGATTGACACTGGTTTCATGTCTCTATCTTCCTGCTGTAGAAAGTTACTACAAAAATTATTCTTCAGCAGAGGTGGAAAGTAACGAATTACATTTACTCGCGTTACTGTAAATGAGTAGCTTTTTTGTATACTAATACTTTTTAAAGTAATTTTTTAAATCTGTAATTTTACTTTTACTTAAGTATATTTTGTTTGAAGTATTGTACTTCGCTACATTTTAAAACACATTAATTACTGAGTAAAAAAAATAAAAATAAAAAAAATAAATCGCTCCCTGGAAACTACGGCATAATGGGCAGGAGGGCAAACTGGCGCTAAAATCACAAGAAAGATGCAGACGGACAAAACAGGCGTTAGTGGTGCAGACACCGCTGAAAACGAAACCCCGTCATATTCTGAAGTTTAACTCGAAGGAAATGAAGTGAACCCCTGGCCATATGTATGCTCTATTATGCAGTGTGAGCTGTACTTGCCTAGGAAGACCAAACTAGCAGCTTATAAAATCTCGACAAGACATCAACCCTTCGCAAGAATGTAGAGGTAAGCTAAATAATTGCATCGTTGCATTGGTGGTTAAAATGAAGCTTTGACATTTTAGCAAGAGGTTTTGCACAAATTAGCTAAAAAGGCCGTGGTGAGGAGTGTGCTATTTTTGTTTTAATGATGTGCGCGCGCATTTATAGTGCGTTCTTTCACTGTGTGATTCAGTCTCCTAAAATCCATTTAGAATGATCACAAAATTGAAGATATAGGGGCAGAAAATTCACATATTTATATAATTTCATATATTAAATCAAAATCACACGAAGAATGCCATCGTTTCCTCCAAAAATCATCATGAATATATACATACATATATATAACAGTTCAGTAAACAAGTTAATTAAGAGACTTGCGTTTTAGACACCATATTGCCTTTTTTAGCTCTATTTCTACAACAGAAAATAATTCCAAACACAGCCACCAAAGCACAGTTTTGCGTCTCTGAGCAACGTGACAGTGTTTCGTTCCTGAATGAATCAACCGTTTAAATGATTCGGTTCAATCTCAATGACTCACTTATTAACAGTGACTTGCTGACACATACTGGCCATTTTAATTTCACATTTAAAGTATCTTTTGATTTTTTTAAATAATTAATTTCTTATCATTTCAAATGAGTATTCAACATTTTATGTCTTGTATATCAAAACATTATTCATGCATTTGTAACTGCAGGTTAAATGCATTCTTGTCCTGCACTAAACAGTGTAATACATCTAAATGCCACTTCCAATGAATCTTCTGCATTTCCTCTGCATTAAAAGATGAGTTTGTTGATACTGATTTGCCTGGTAACAGCCCAAATGTTTTATTATTCTAAATAACTGATTCCTTTAATTAAAAACCACTAGTTTGAGATTAATAGACCTATCCCAGGGATGTCAAACTCAGTTCCTGGAGGGCCGTAGCCCTGCAGAGTTTAGTTTTAACCCTGCTCCAGCACACATATCATGTAGTTTTCAAATAAACCTAAATGATTAGATTTGCTGGATCAGGTGTGTTTAATTAGGGTTAAATCTAAACTGTGCAGGACTGTGGCCCTCCAGGAACTGAGTTTGACAACCTTGGCCTGTCCCATTTTGACTCCCTCCCACTGTTAAAATGTAACTAAGTAATTTTTACTCTGAGTAGAGTTTAAATGAGCTACTTTTTACTTTTACTTGAGTAGATTTTTAGACTGGTACTTTTACTTGTACTTAAGTAAAATTTCATTAATGTAATGGTACTTTTACTTGAGTAGAATATTTTTGTACTCTTTCCACCTCTGTTCTTCAGGACATCTGAACTCCATTGTGAAGCCTCAGAATATAACGCACGAGTCATATGAAAAAATATCCATTCTCTCTCTATATAGATTGACAGTGGTTTCATGTCTCTGTGTCCCTGCTGTAGAAAGTTATTACAAAGAGAATGTTAATTTTGGACATACAATTCCCTTTTATACCAGTAGGGTTAAAAAGAAAGGTTGTGAAAAATGTCCACTTTCCCCCTCTATAGATTGACACTGGTTTCATGTCTCTGTCTCCCTGCTTAAGAAAGTTATTACAAAAAGAAGGTTAATTTTGGACATGCAATTCCCTTTCCTACCAGTGGGGGTAAAAAGAAAGGTTATGAAAAATGTCCACTCTCTCCCTCTATTGATTGACAGTGGTTTCATGTCTCTGTCTCCCTGCTGTAGAAGGTTATTACAAAAAAAAGGTTAAATTTGGACATGCAATTCCCTTTTCTACCAGTAGGGGTAAAAAAAAAGGTTGTGAAAAATGTCCACTGTCCCCCTCTATTGATTGACAGTGGTTTCATGTCTCTGTCTCCCTGCTGTAGAAAGTTATTACAAAAAGAAGGTTAAATTTGGACATGCAGTTCCCTAATCAGCCACTTGGGGTAAAATGAAAGGTTGTGAAAAATGTCCACTGTCTCCCTCTATTGATAGACAGTGGTTTCATGTCTCTGTCTCCCTGCTGTAGAAAGTTATTACAAAAAGAAGGTTAATTTTGGACATCCAATTCCCTTTTCTACCAGTAGGGGTAAAAAGAAAGGTTGTGAAAAATGTCCACTCTCTCCTTCTATTGATTGTCAGTGGTTTCATGTCTCTGTCTCCCTGCTGTAGAAAGTTATTACAAAAAGAAAGTTAAATTTGGCCATGCAATTCTATTTTCTACCAGTAAGGGTAAAAAAAAGGTTGTGAAAAATGTCCACTGTCCCCCTCTATTGATTCACACTGGTTTCATGTCTCTGTCTCACTGCTATAGAAAGTTATTACAAAAAGGAAGTTAATTTTGGACATGCAATTCCCTTTTCTACCAGTAGGGGCAAAAAGCAAGGTTGTGAAAAATGTCCACTTGTCCCCTTTATTGATTGACACAGGTTTCATGTCTCTGTCTCACTGCTGTAGAAAGTTATTACAAAAAGGAGGTTAATTTTGGACATGCAATTCTTTTTTCTACCAGTAGGGGTAAAAAGCAAGGTTGTGAAAAATGTCCACTGTCCCCCACTATTGATTGACACTGGTTTCATGTATCTGTCTCTTTGCTGTAGAAAGTTATTACAAAACGAAAGTTAATTTTGAACATGCAATTCCCTTATCAGCCACTTGGGGTAAGATCAAAGGATGTGAAAAATATCCACTCTCTCCTTCTATTGATTGACACTGGTTTCATGTGTCCGTCTTCGTGCTGTAGAAAGTTATTACAAAAAGAAGTTTAATTTTGGACATGCAATTCCCTTTTTATACCATTAGGGGTAAAAAGAAAGGTTGTGAAAAATGTCCACTGTCCCCCTCTATAGATTGACACTGGTTTCATGTCTCTGTCTCACTGCTGCAGAAAATTATTACAAAAAGAAGGTTAATTTTGGACATGCAATTCCCCAATCAGCCACTTGGGATAAAATGAAAGGATGTGAAAAATATCCACTCTCTCCTTCTATTGATTGACACTGGTTTAATGTGTCTATCTTCCTGCTGTAGAAAGTTATTGCAAAAAGGGGGTTAATTTTGGACATGCAATTCCCTTTCCTAGCAGTAGGGATAAAAAGAAAGGTTGTGAAAAATGTCCACTGTCCCCCTCTATAGATTGACACTGGTTTCATGTCTCTGTCTCCCTGCTGTAGAAAGTTATTACAAAAAGGAGGATAATTTTGGACATGCAATTCCCTTATTAGCCACTTGGGGTAAAATGAAAGGTTGTGAAAACTGTCAACTCTCCCCCTCTACTGATTGACACTTGTTTCATGTCTCTGTCTCCCTGCTGTAGAAAGTTATTACAAAAAGGATATTTTTAACATGCAATTCCCTAATCAGCTACTAGGGGTAAAATGAAAGGTTGTGAAAAATGTCCACTCTTTCCCTCTATTGATTGACACTGGTTTCATGTCTCTGTCTCCCTGCTGTAGAAAGTTTTTTCAAAAAGAAGCTTAATTTTGGACATGCAATTCCCTAATCAGCCACTTGGGGTAAAATGAAAGGATGTGAAAAATGTCCACTCTCTCCTTCTATTGATTCACACTGGTTTCATGTCTCTATCTTCCTGCTGTAGAAAGTTATTACAAAAAGAATGTTAATTTTGGACATGCAATTCCCTTTTCTACCAGTAGGAGTAAAAAGAAAGGTTGTGAAAAAATGTCCACTGTCCCCTTTATTGATTGCCACGGGTCTCATGTCTCTATCTTCCTGCTGAAGAAAGTTACTACAAAAAGAAGGTTTTTCTACCAGTAGGGGTAAAAAGAAAGGTTTTGAAAAATGTCCACTCTCTCCCTCTATTGATTTGAACTGGTTTCATGTCTTTGTGTCACTGCTGTAGAAAGTAATTACAAAAAGAAGCTTCATTTTGGACATGCAATTCCCTTTTCTACCAATAGGAGTAAAAAGAAAGGTTGTGCAAAATGTCCACTGTCCCCCACTATTGATTGACGCTGGTTTCATGTATCTGTCTCACTGCCGTAGAAAGTTATTACAAAAAAGGTTAATTTTGGACATGCAATTCCCTAATCAGCCACTTGGGGTAAAATAAAAGGATTTGAAAAATATCCACTCTCTCTCTCTCTATACATTGACAGTGGTTTCATGTCTCTGTGTGCCTGCTGTAGAAAGTTATTACAAAGAGAAGGTTCATTTTGGACATACAACTCCCTTTTTATACCATTAGGGGTAAAAAGAAAGGTTGTGAAAAATGTCCACTGTCCCCCTCTATAGATTGACACTGGTTTCATGTCTCTGTCTCCCTGCTTAAGAATGTTATTACAAAAAAAAGGTTAATTTTGGACATGCAATTCACTAATCAGCCACTTGGGGTAAAATGAAAGGATGTGAAAAATGTCCACTCTCTCACTCTATTGAGGGATACTGGTTTCATCTCTATATCTTCCTGCCGAAGAAAGTTATTACAAAAATGTTATTTTTGGACATGCAATTCCCTATTCAGCCACTTTGGGTAAAGAAAGAAAATTGTGAAAAATGTCCACTCTCTCCCTCTATTGATTGACACTGGTTTCATGTTTCTGTGTCCCTGCTGTAGAAAGTTATTACAAAGAGAAGGTTAATTTTGGACATGCAATTCCCTAATCAGCCACTTGGGGTAAAATGAAAGTATGTGAAAAATATTCACTCTCTCCCTCTATTGATTGACACTGGTTTCATGTCTCTATCTTCCTTTTGTAGAAAGTTATTACAAAAAGAAGGTAAATTTTGGACATGCAATTCCCTTTTCCACCAGTAATGGTAAAAAGAAAGGTTGTTAAAAATGTCCACTGTCCCCCACTATTGATTGACACTGGTTTCATGTCTAAATGCCCTTTAACTAAAAAGCTATTACAAAAACACATACTGAGCTATAGCAAAAAAACGAAGAAAGTTTGCACTTTCCCCACGGTCCCTAACTGAAGGCTCTGTTGAGAGCGTTCTCTCCCGGCTTTCTGCACATTGCGACGGCTTGTACGGGGCCGTGTTTATTATATCGAGGGGAAATATAGTAAAAGAAGGATGTGAAACATGATCAACTTTGCCCTTTTGGCGGTCACACTGCTCAGATTTTTTTAGGGCAATTCGTTTTGGAGTTATTGGCGTTTACCGCTGAATGTGTCACGAATATCGAAAACAAAACCAACTTGACCCCGCTATAATGGGCTGTGTAGAGGACGTCGGAGAGTTCAAAGCCACAGCTCGAGCGCTGCATGAGAGTTTAATAATGTCCCAGTGCAGGATATGTGGATCAACAACCCACCGTTTAAAAGAACGACCATCACCTCTGTCGAGCAGCTTCAGTGGCCTCTGCCCGTCTCCTGCGTTCTTGAGGTAAACTGATCTCGCGCTCTGAGGCCGGAATACAGAATGCGACAATTATGCGGCTTCCTCCTCATCAAACTTTTATTTGCTGAGGTGAGTAACACAGCATTGTATTTATTTATTTATTGTAGAGTTTACAAAAACGTTAGTGATAAACTTTGTTGTAGGACTATTTTTGTTTATCATTCACATTTTGTTGTCATGCATCTCTTGCCCCTTCAGTCTCTGTGCGTTACCACATTTTCCACACACAGACACAATGTCCATGTAGCACACAACATTGTTTATTGTTCTCGACAAGAAGCTCTTTGTAGTTTGTTTTCCATGATATCAGATGCAGTCTTCATCTGTCACAAAAAATAAGAAAAAAACCCATTATTTTAAGATATATGGTTTTTACTTAAAAGGACACAGAGAAAAAAGGTTTGACATTGTGATAGTCCTTTATTTTGATTGACTATTTGTGCAGTGGTTAATCTTGTGTTAGCTTCGGGGGGATGTGAAGTGAAATGGATCAATATTTTCAGTAGTTTCTGTTTTTAATTACTGTAAACAGTTGTCTCAATAGTACTGAACATCCATCGACTGGCTAGACTGGAAAAACACAAGTGTCTGTTTCACACACGAGACAAAATAGAAGAGAACCAACTCAAGGAGTCTCAAATGATCTGAACAAATGTTTTTTTCCCCTCTTTTCTGAATAAATTTGTTAGTTGCAGCTTGCGTTTATTACCTTGCTCTTCCATGCAAATGAACCCAGCTGATTACTTTTGCACACATGAGACTTTATTTATAAAACTATCTCTTCATTCGCAGACAGTTGCTGAAAAAAAGTACTGTTGGTACTTTGAAGGAGATTATCCTGTGTACTTCGTGTAAGTATAGTAGAACTGAATAGGGCTGTTGTTGTGGTTTTATGGAAGGAAACAAGAAGCTAGAAAACCAGGACCCAGACTCCCCCAATCTTTACTAACCTCACCCCTTTCTACTTTGTTCTTAATAGTTTAAACAGAATGGTGGTTAGAGAATTCATTCAGATGCACAGTGGAAAAAAGAGAATTCCTTAGCTCAGAAACTTTCCCCTCTTTTTTAATGGTTTCAATAAGAGTCATTTATCACAAGTGCTCGTGTACAACCAGCCGCTGACATACGCCACAGGAGGTGAGCTATAAAAACTGTTCAGTCTTCACACCAATAGCACAGATATATTCTCCTGCAGCCACAGCAGACACTACATCACGCTTCTTAATTACATTTAATTCAAAAGAACACATTCATCAAGTTTGCTTTTACCTCACAAGTCATTTGTGCGACTCCAAATACTAGGCTTTATCTTAAAATAGTTTCTGAATGAAAACTGTAAAGTAACTACAAATCTGACAGAGGTGGGTAGAGTACCCAAAAACTGTACTCAAGTGAAAGTACTTATAGAAATATTTTTGCTCAAGTAAAAGTAAATGTACTAGTCTGAATAGTTACTTGAGTAATAACCTCTGATACAGAGAAGAGTGAAAACTCTTCACATGACTGCTAAGTTACCGAACATCTGAACATAAAAAACAAAATGCACATTGATGGATCTTCTTCCGTCTGTTCTGCAAAATGTAAACAAAAGTATATTTCTGCAAGCGTAAATATTGTGGAAATATCAGTATTAATTGTGTCTAGGCAAAGGCATTCCTCCTGGAACAGAGTTAACGTGGGTTTGGAGGGTATTTATTACATACATACTCTGTGACCGCTTATTTAATGTAAAAAATTATATTTTATTTAATGTACAGTATAAGCAGGGGAATCATGCACTCATTATTTTTGAGAGGGCACAAGTGGGGGGGGGGGGGTGAGGGGTGGTTCATCATTGTGACACACAGCAGCCACAAAAGCATATTGGCAAATCATTATTATTATTAAGCATTATTATTATTATTTTTTATTTTATTTTTATTAGAAACATTCCTAGACGCATGAACTATATCATGAAATATCTCAATTCTCACCTTCATAGATTATGTTAGATCAAGGGTGTCGAACTCAGTTTATATATAAACCTAATTAAACCACATGATCCAGCTAATCTAATCATTTAGCATTTAGGCTTATTTGAAAACTACGTGACATGTGTCCAGGAGCAGGGTTAGAACTAAACTCTACAGGGCTACGGTCCTCCAGTAACTGAGTTTGACACCCCTGTGTTAGATAGTATGAGATGGTCTACGTGGCCTTTTGGGGAAGTCGTGGCCTAATGGTTAGAGAGTCGGACTCCCAATCGAAAGGTTGTGAGTTTGAGTCTTGGGCCGGCAGGAATTGTGGGTGGGGGGAGTGCATGTACAGTGCTCTCTCCACCTTCAATACCACGACTTAGGTGTCCTTGAGCAAGGCATCGAACCCCCAACTGCTCCCCGGGCGCCGCAGCATAAATGGCTGCCCACTGCTCCGGGTGTGTGCTCACTGTGTGTGTGTGTGTGTGTGTGTGTTCACTGCTCTGTGTGTGTGCACTTCGGATGGGTTAAATGCAGAGCACAAATTCTGAGTATGGGTCACCATACTTGGCTGAATGTCACGTCACTTTCACTTTTTTTTTTTTTTTAAGTAGCCTAATAATGTAATCTATTAACCATGCATAAAAAACCTGTCTAATTAAGTTACATATGGGTGTCATGCCATAACATATTTTTTATATGACTGACTTTATATTAAATGTGAATTTAACATTTAAAAAACGGCTACTAATCCTTCATTGTACAGAAAGAGAGCATTATCAAAGAACATTTTCACTGACAGTCTAGAGTTCAATCACTTCCAATTCCAATTCCGATTTTTTGGAAATTGGAGAGAGTGGATCGGAAAACCCATCCATTCCTCAAACCGTTTGTCCTATGTACGTTTGCAAAGAAGCCACTGTGCAATTCAAGTGATTTCATGGGCTGTTTTTGATTGATCTGTAGGCTGCTGCTGATAATTGGTATTTTGTGCTGCTGCAGTACTCGGTACTTCATTCGCAGACATGTCCACCCTTACCCTCCACCCGAGGGACCTGATTTTAATGTGTCCTTTACCAGACACCCCATCATAGCACCAGGTAATCTCTTCCTCTGCACTTGTCTTGCATACAGCACTCATGTGGTCTCATCCTGTGTGTATGTCATCTCTGTGTGTTGGTAGGGTTGCGTCAGGCTGGCTTTCACAATTATGGAGACTCAGAGACTGCAGTCATCTCCACCGTCTACCCAGCGCAGACCCACCCCGGTCACGTGACTGCAGTGTATTCAGCCCTGCCGTCCTACTACAGCCAGCCCCCTCCTTCATATGATCAGGTCATGCAGGACACGCAGAAGAAATAAACAGACCCTTAGCACAGTGATTTGTTCTTATTCAAACTGTGAGTTTAACGAAAGAAAGAAACAGAAGAAGCTCAATAACTCAGGCATGACTGGAAGTAAACAAACTTACAAACTGGAGTAGAAGAATGAGTACCAAAACTAAAAAAGTTAAAGATGTTGAAACGCCTCCATCTTTCTCTCAGCATACAAGACTGCTGGCGGCCTACAGTTCCTCATCTGTGGTCACAGAAAGTGCACTTACGTTTTCAATGTCAGGACTGAAGGATATGTTTATAAGCGTAACAGGTTATACATAAGCTTTCACATTAGGGCTAGGGATTATAGCTGATCAGTTTATGGAATTTGTTTTATACTTTTATATTGTTCGCTTCTAAAAATATTTTCATCTGTAAAAATGATCAACCATTTTTATTTCTTCAGACATAAACGGTATTAAACACTTCCTGAATGTCTACTAAATGTTATTGATTATAATCCACTGAATAATACAACTTTTTTTTTATATCAAACTCATCACCCATAACCTTAATAAACTATTTTTTTAAAATTCTTTTAAAACGTATTTCTGTCTTTGCCTGTTTTACATGTTAACTTTATTTAATAATGTTTTTTTAAATTCTAAATTTTTACATTATTTAATAAATATATTTATAAAGAATATTTAATAGATTGGATTTTGTTGAATTGAGATGTGCTGACTATGGAGGCTGTTTGAGTGTAATGAACTTATTGACATGTTCTAGAAGCCAGTTCCAGGTGATTTGAGCTTTGTGATATGGCTGCTTCGCCGCTGTTCTCCACTGTTCTCCAAGGCATGCACATGGTCAGCAGCGATACTCAGGTAGGCTGTGACATTAAAAAAAATATTCAAATGGTACTAAGCAGCACAAGTGTACCAAGAAAAATATCCTCCACACATAACACCAGGCAGGATGGATATGTGCTTTCATGTTGTTTATGCCAGATTCTGACCACACCATCTGAATATCACAGCAGAAATTAAGACTCATCAGACTAGGTGACCTTTTTCTAGTCTTCTGTTGTCCAATTTTGTCGAGCCCGTGCAAATTGTAGGCTCAGTTTCTTGTTCTTAGCTTACAGGAGTGGCACCGGATGCTGCTAAAACACATCTGCTTCAAGGTTTGATGTGTTCATGCTCTTCTTTATACAGGTACCTCAGTTGTAACAAGTGGTTATTTGAGTTACTGTTGCCTTTCTATCAGTTACATATTTGGAACACGTTTTGGTACAGCTTTGTTTAATATATTAGTATTATTTAGAAATAATAATAATAAAATATAATAGTATTAAAATTGTGTTAAGTAATATATTCTTTAGTGTATTAGTTTTATTTAAAACAAATAATAAAACAAAATAAAATATTCTTACCTAATATAAATAAATGATTATTTAATATATTTATATTACTCGAAACAATAAATATCTTCACTCGTGTCATGCATAAATGTATCGATTTATTTATATATATATTTTTTTATATAAAGTTTACTTTACATGGTCAACAGTTCATTACCACCACAAGGGGGCGCTATAAAATAATAATCTCCAGAGGACTCGACCTCCTTATTTTCAGGTCTAGGCTTTATTAATACAGGTCCATCTCAATAAATTAGAATGTCGTGGAAAAGTTCATTTATTTCAGTGATTCAACTCAAATTGGGAAACTGGTGTATTAAATAAATTCAATGCACACAGACTGAAGTAGTTTAAGTCTTTGGTTCTTTTAATTGTTATGATTTTGGCTGATCTCAACAAATTAGAATATTTTATAAGACCAATAAAAAATAAAACAAAATGTTAGTGAATTGTTGGCCTTCTGGAAAGTATGTTTATTTACTGTACATGTATTCAATACTTGGTAGGGGCTCCTTTTGCTTTAATTACTGCCTTAGTTCGGCGTGGCATGGAGGTGATCAGTTTGTGTCACTGCTGAGGTGGTATGGAAGCCCAGGTTTCTTTGACAGTGGCCTTCAGCTCATCTGCATTTTTTGGTCTCTTGTTTCTCATTTTCCTCTTGACACGGGTATTTGCTGATTCAAGAATTGCTGGCCAGTCAAGAACACCAACACCATAGTCATTTAACCAACTGTTGGTGCTTTTGGCAGTGTGGACAGGTTCCAAATCCCACTAGAAAATGAAATCAGGATCTTCAAAAAGCTGGTCAGCAGAAGGAAGCATGAAGTGCTCCAAGATTTATTGGTAAAGGGGTGACTTTGGTTTTCAAAAAACACAATGGACCAACATCAGCAGATGACATTGCACCCCAAATCATCACAGACTGTAGAAACTTAACAGTGGACTTAAAGCAACTTGTGTTCAGTTTTAACTATTTCTTACATTTTGTATTTTTGGGTCTTTCATTCCAACATAAGTAAACATTTATGGAATCTGCATCTGAAATGGCATTTAGCCTACAGTTTAATGTATTTCAGTGGGGACATGGATGAATTTAACCTGCAGTTACAGATGCATAAATAGGCTTACTGTTTTGTTTTTAACATACAACGCTGAATATTGATATCTGAAATAATTTAAAATATGAAAAAAAAAAGAATAGTTGAAATGTGAAATTAAAACCGCCAGTAGGTGACAGCAAGTGAATGTTAATGAGTGAATCATTAAGATTCAACCGATTCATTCAAACGACTGATTCATTCAGAAACAAAGCATTTGACTGTGTCAATGAGTGAATCACTGAATCATTTATTCAACCGATTTGTTCAAAAAGCTGATTCATTCAATAAGGAAACATTGCTAAGAGACTCAAAACAGTGCTGTGATCTTTGTTTAGAACTATTTTCGTTAGCAAAATAGAGCAAAAACAAGCAATAATATGTCTAAAATGTAAGTCACTTATTGCTTTACTTGTATAAATGTGTTCATGCATCTGCAGAAAAACGGTAGGCTACTCTTTGTGTGATCTAGATTAAGTTAACTACTAGGCCTACATTAAATTATAGAAATATAGAAAGCATTCAGAATTTTTTTTGCCATCTACAATTTATGCCTGAAATACTCAGTTTTAATAGACTAATAAATCAATGTGCGTGCACTCTGTGTATTTGGGGTTATATAGCCTACTTGATAACATCAGATTGCACATCATTACAACAACACTTACCATATTATCGCAGATGATGCTGTATCGTACACCCCTGACTCGACTTGAGTGGAAAATAAAATTATCCATGGTTTTGCATGTGAGCAAAGGTGTTTTTAGGAGTCTAACTTGCAAATGCCAGACCACTGATTCGTCAAACCTACTTACCTGCAGTCTGTGTTCTGACTATTTTGTAGTAAGTAATGAATATGCTTCAGGGAAATGTTTCAGAGTAAAAGTATACATTTTAATTAGGAAATGTAGTGGAGTAAAAGTAAAAGTTGGCTAAGATATAAAAACTCAGAGTACAGATACTTTAAACTACTTAAAATACTTAAGTACTGTAACTAAGTATTTTTACTTTGTTACATTACACCACTGCTTGACCCCAGCCTCAGTCCATCCAAATTCACTCAAATTCTTGAATCGATTTTGCTTGACAATCCTCATAAGGCTGCGGTTCTCTCGGTTGGTTGTCCATCTTTTTCTTCCACACTTTTTCCTTCCACTCAACTTTCTGTTAACATGCCTGGATACAGCACTCTGTGAACAGCCAGCTTATTTGGCTATGAATGTTTGTGGCTCCTTGTGAAGGTGTGTCAAAGATTGTCTTCTGGACAACTGTCAGATCAGCAGTCTGCCCCATGATTGTGTAGCCTAGTGAACCAAAGAGAGACTATTTTGAAGGCTCAGGAAACCTTTGCAGGTGTTTTGTTGTCAGCATATACTAATTTGTTGAGATTTGTTGAGTTAATTGGTGGGTTTTTGTTAAATGTGAGCCAAAATCATCACAATTAAAAGAACCAAAGACTTAAACTACTTCAGTCTGTGTGCATTGAATTTATTTAATAAATTAGAATGTCGTGGAAAATTCATTTATTTCAGTAATTCAACTCAAATTGTGAAACTTGTGTAGCGTTCAATTAGCTTTGTCTGGAAAAAAACTGCAAGAATTTATTCTCTTCAAGGCATTGTACACCCTTGTGTCTGTAGTGGCAGACATGTTCTTATGCAACTTTTCAGTCTAGACTTTATTATTTGATATTTCTTTCACAGAGAACAATAATTAAACAATTTACTAATTTGTTCCTGCAATATGGAATGGATAGTTTCTATTGACTAAATTGATAAAAAAAACTGTACAGTATCTAGCTTGTGTCTTCAAGTGCATTAGAGTGAAGGGAAAAAAGGAAAGAATGCTTCAAACCACTCTTCCTGTCAGCATCACTGAAACCGAGAAAACAACATTTGTTTGACCTTCAGCTCCTCTCTCTAATTTATAATGCAGACCTCATAAAAGTTTGAGCACAACCAAGCCAGTTGTCCAGGCCAGAATGTGGATGAATTCAATCTCTTCACTTTCTAAACACATACAGCACACACATTAAAGAGGGCTCTGAGAACAGACAGCGTGAAATTGATCTCAAATCAACAAATGTTCTAGATGAACAATGTAGAGGTTTAAAAAGGAAATGTTTAAATAATGTATTAAAAGCATTATACTGTTCTTATTTACCTGCTTGTCACTGCAATTCAAATCTTTTATTCAAGGTAAAGTTTTTTTTTTTTTTTTCATATGCAAGTTTCCAGAAAATAGAAAAGAAAACTAGATATACACACAGTATTCAGGAAGTGTAGGCAAGTGAATGCATGTCCTCAGTTTGTGGAACATGAGGCAACATCATAGACTCGCACAGTGAAATATTCAGTGTCCTCAGGGATTAAATGAACTTGACTAGATGTTTACGGTGTCGTGTATATTTTTAAGACACATGATGGTCAAATTTATTCTCTAATCAGTTTTTCAAACCTGCCGTTTCCTTTGCCTGAGACCCATTTGTTCTGCTCCTTCATTCTCCCCTCACCTGATTGTTGAGTTGTGTTGAGTTAGAAGCAGCAGGTGGACTTTGACATGTTGTGAAGAAAGAACAAATGAGTTGGTAGATTTCCAGAGAACCCTTAAATACATTTATACTATTATCTCAGTTTTTTTTTTTCAAATTTCTTTGAAGAATACAAACAATATCATTTATTAAAAGAATTCACATTACGAATTTACTGCTACTCTTGATCAATTTAATGATTTCTTGCAGAAAAAAAGTATTAATTTATTCCTTTCAAACTTTTGTGTAGGAATGTATGTGTGCTTCACTTCAGAGATCTGTTAGAGAAGAAACATTTAGGCAAAAATCAAAATAGACATCTATGAAAATCTATTGTTGATACACAAGAACACTGAAGAGTCAATGTGTTGCACTTAAGCTGAAGTACAACCAACTTTCAAGAAATACACCAAATTCTCCAAGGTAAAATAAGTACCTATTTATTAACATGGATGTCATATTTATAAGTTTAACAACAGAAAAAAGACATATCCATTATAATCTGAGCACTCATCTTCTCATCCATTAAGAGTGATCCATCTCAATCTGATCTGTGAACACACTACTGTAAATGACAACGTGACGCTGTAGAAGAACATAAGACTCAAAAGTCTTTCTCATTTGCCAAGTGTTTCAAATATTAGGGAGAACACTAGAATACATAATTGACAGTTCCTTGAAACATCTAAATGAACAAACCTTTCTGTACACTGAGGTAAATGATGCTTTTGAGATGAATTTTTATTTAGTTTTGCACTGTAGTGTTGGTTCAGCTTTTTAAAGGAGCTTCAGTGTGACCGGAAACCCAAACAAATTACATTTACACCAACCACAGAGTAGGCACTCATGCTAAAAAAGGGTTTCTGGAATGACTAATATATAGAGGAAACTGAATCTGAATAGCAAAACAATAACCTTGGAATGAACGAAGATGAAGAGAGGTATGACTTTCAAATAGTTACAAATACAGATCCATTCTGGATTTCAGGGGCTGGAAATCGAGGCACTTGTTTTGCATCGTGCACTGGAAAACACAGTGAGATTGCATATCTTAGCGTAAGTGTTCCTGGCTGCATCCCACATCATTTCCTGCCCTTTTGAGCAGGAACTTATTGATTCATCGAGTTAATGCCAATGTGGGTTACAGAAGAGTGTGGCGCTATTGTAGTGTGACCCTCTCTTTAAGCTCAGATCGAAAATACAGAATGTTCAACATGACACCAAAGTGTCTCCTTTTTATATATGTAAAAAAATATGTATGCTGACTCTTTAGATAGAGTAAATGACATCAAATGAAATAAAAGACAATATCTGAGCTGGTGAGGTTGTGGATACCTAGAGAAACCCACCTAGAGAATTTGTTTGACTGGAACGTACTGAAGGCTGCTGGTGATTTTTGGCATGGGTTTATAACAAAAATGAAAAAATTAAAATTCTGTCATCAGTTACTCATTCCAAAGCTCTATAACTTTTATTTATCTTTGAAACACAAATGAGGATATTTGAAATTAAATTAAATAGCATTTAGTCCACTGAAAGTTAATTTTACCATAACTTTAATGCTAGAAGAAGCACATAGACATTTTATGAACTCTTTTTTAAGAACTTATTAAAGTGTCAACATTTTGGTTACATAGACTTTCAAAAGAGGGACTGTAATCTCTCAGATTTCATTAAAAATGATGATCAAAAGTCTCATTAGTTTGAAATGACATGACAGTGAGTAATTGATGACGATATTTGTCATTTTTTGGCGAACTATTCCATTAAAGTAGCTCGGTTCACATCTACACATCCTCATCTTCACAGAGTGTCTCTGGCACACAGAGATTTCCACCAGACTTGACTATTAAAAACACCCCAGAAGATTTTTCGGCTATCCAAATAAAGACAGATTTCTTCAAAATGTCTATAGACGGTCTAAAAAAGTTTTGAGATCGAAGAAAGAGTTTGATGAGGGACATAAAGCACATTCATTGACTCTGAGTGCAGTTAGCCTGCAGCAATGAAATACAAAAAAATCAGTAATCAAAGGAGCACTTATTGTTGCTTAGCTTGACCAAATACAGAGTTACACATCCACAAGATACAGTACATTGCGGCTCAAAGACTGTTGCACAACTATACGCATGAGGTCACAATCAGAATGGCGTCTTGTACTGATCTGAATAAATCCAGCTCCATAAAAACAGCACGTACAGCAAAACTAGTAAGACTGGAGAACTCAACCAGAAGAACATGCTCAGACTATATGCACAGAGCAAAATACAATACATAGGTCATAGTTAGCATCTTTCTGAGCTACACGTGTCCATGTTCTCTTAAAAGCCTCAAGGTGCATGAACAGAAACTATAATAATGTACTGAAGAATAATATAATCAGATCTTCCATCCGTTCAAATGTGTATCATAGCATACACATGCTTATTACATTAACGCAGATGTTCTGTAGCTATGTTGGCCTTTTTACAAATGGCTCTTAATGACTAACCCAGTTTTCTTGCTGATTCTTTAAGGACTGCTCCAGCTCCACGGGCTGCTTCTAATATGCTGCATGATTAATAATACACTGCTCTCGCTTACTGTCGGTCTCTGGAAAGAGAGTGCAGTCAACTCGCAAGCCACATGACGAAAACACCTCCAAATAATCAAGCGAGTCTTTGGAGTCAATGTAACCGCAATCAGCAGAACTTCTGAGCTGTTTCGTGTGAATCCGACGTCCACAGTAAACAGACCTAGAAAGATCCTTTTTACCAAATATGGTGACACTTACTGGGACAAAACACTGTAGCACGTCAATATGAACAGTTTGTGTTTCTGTGTACATCTATATGTGAATATATGAACATACACATATACACAAGCAAGTCGACTCAGGCTTTATACAGAAATAAGCCCAAAAAGGCTCAAGTCCATTTTGCAAACAAATCATTGACACCGAATGGCCATCTGTGGTTAGTTGTGTGGTCACTCACCAGATGAAGCATGGCTGGTAAAGTTTGTTTGAGGTGGTCTTGCATGATGAGGATGTCTACATGGAACAGCACCAATCGCTTCTGGTCTCTCGAGATCCCGGATTGAAGTAAACCTCCACACCGGATGTAGGTCCCTCGCTGTCCTCTCTAGATGAGTGGAGGGAGTGGATAGGCAGTGTAAAGATAAAGAGAGGTTTGCTCTAGATCTTGATGCCCTCTTGTTGACTGAGCTGGGATAGATACTTCTTCACACGCAGAGCGGTGAGGCGAGCACCTCCGTTGGCGTACCAGCATTCCCTAATGATCTTTGCCATCACACGCAGGGCCTGCAGGCAAGAAGACGCAGATGCCTATCACAGATATAATTACTATGCTATACACTTCCCTTACCATCCTTCCGCATCGGCACTCTCTTGTAAACAAACCCAGAGAAAATGACTGCTAAATCTACTGAGCATATTTCTGTTACCCATCATTTATAATCTATTCAGCATCAGTGACAGTCAGTAAATCTTTGTGTGCGTTCATATACATCAGATATCAGGCATACATATTCTTACAAAATCACTACAGAATCACTACAGTGACAGTTGGAACAAAAATGCAACTAGAAAAGCACTCTAGTTTATGTAAATTACATTTTCACAATGAATATACTAAAACACAGAAGTCTCTTTTGATAAAGCTCAAGTAAGAAGCTATAAATTCAATGAACTAAAGCGATCACCTTTCAAGCAATGCTGTAAATTGTCAACTCATGTCTTCTGGCTCCTAAACCTTAAAAGAGCCACTGATTCAATTTTATGATCCTACATTCATTACTTTGCCAAACTTAAGCATTCATTTAACTACTTAAGGTCGTATAGATACACACACACACACACATATATATATATATATATATATATATATATATATATATAAAACATTGTAAGGTTAAGCTAAAAGAACTCATTGCATTTAGTCGCTTCTGAAAACCCTCAACATTTAGTTGGGTTTGTTTTCAATGTAGGACATTTAATGCAGAGAGCATGAAGTATCTGCTGTGGCCTTCTCTCGTCCTTTTCATCAAACATCACTGTCTAGACAGCTCTCAACAGATGAACTCCGAGTTTGATAAGCTTTTGAAATGTATGAACTTTCTGAAAGTAATCCACCTGAATGAGCAGAGGTGAGCAGGTTCTTTGGGTCAGATCAGGACTGAATGTCAGGGTGTCATTATAATTACACTGTTTGTATTTAACAGAGACAACAAGAGCATTCAGCTTTAGCAGTTAATTATACCCATATAGTTGGACCTCCAGAAGAAGTAAGTCCCACACTATATGTCAGGGTTCTCTCACTTCAGTCTAGTGTTATTCATGGTTTTGTGACAGAGCCCTGACACTCTCCTCATGTCATTGTTTTCATGTGAGCACGCGACTTTGAGACTGCTCGAGCCGTGCGCTCTTGCCTGCGCGTCCTGTTTCATGTTGGAGCGTGGTGTTTGGATCCTGGCACTCATGTCTTGCTGAGTCTCGCTTTCGTGACGGGGACCGGACACTCGCGCTCCATGTTCTGTGTAGTTGTGGTAGCGCGCGGTCTCAACTGTTGTCTTGCACATTCTTGTTCTATTTTGTCTTGTGCTGTTGCACGCAGCTTGATTTTCACTGGCTGTGTGCTGTCTAGTTCGAGCACATGGCTTGTGATTGGTTTGCTGGCCATGTGCTTGTTTTTGTCTTGGCTTTTGTCTTTGTTCCGATGTGCCATGTGCTCTTGTCAATTGACTTGACCCCACCCTTTTTGTTACCTGATTATTGATGTAATTTTCCCCACACGTGTTCCCTCGGTTCCCTCCTCATTAACTGCCTATTTATTGTCCTTGTGTTTGCAGCCTGGTTGCTAGTTTGTTGTCAAACATTTGTCTGTGCTAATCGTGCCTTGCCTTGCCCTGCTAGTCAAGTTTGTCTGTTTCCCCTACGGGGTAGTTTTGTTTGTTTATTTTATTATTAAAAAGCCCTTCTCTCTGCATCATTGAGTCCTCGCCTCATCCCTCAACCCGAACCCTTATTTAAAAATCACTTTTCCTCTTCCATGGAAGAGAGGGGTGGGATGAGCAGAGCTCATTAGCATTTAAAGAGACATGCACTGAAAAGGGGTCACTGCGAACAAAGCTGTTTTTGAAAAGGTAAAAAGGGTGTTTTTTAACATGACCATTAAGGAATTTTAACCAAAAGTATGCTGCAGACAGTTCATAAAGACCCTAAAGAATCATACCAACTTGTGGAAAATAGGCATCCGATGTCCCCTTTAAAAGCAGTGCTGTCTCTTTAAAACCTGATGCATTTTTTTTTTTTTTTGTAAAGTAGAACTTGCATACATGTTTGAAAAGACAGAAGTAAATGTCAGTTCTGTATAGGATGATTATTTTTATTTTACCTTAAAATTACATCGACTTAATTTGATTTTAAAATCACCTGCTGTAGCACACTGAAGTGTTTCATTAATCCAATTAAAAAAAATTGGGTAATGATTCACATCTATATATTTTTTTTAACTTGAGCCAATAGTTATTTATTTTTCATTGGGCTAGTGTTGCCACCTTGTGGACAAACTAATTAGTGAAAAAACAATTGAAGGCATATGTATGTATGTGCGACGTGTGTGAACTCTTCCCTAGGCCCACATTAAGATGTTTGGCTTGCCAGATTGGGCCCAGGGGCCACCAATTGAATAGCCGTGCTTTATACCCTCGTAATAATGTTAAAACTACAGCAATAGAGCTGTAATCGGGCCTTAAAAGTTAGCTCAAAACCTACTTTCAGTCAGCAGCGAGTGTCTAAAATAACTTGATCCGATGTGGATTATGATCCCCATACAAAGCAGAAATATTTATAAGCGATGCAAAATACTATGCTCGCTAGGGATTTTTATTTAGTAACATATTTTATCTGTCATGAGTCTCGTCTAGAGAGCTCAGCTCCGCGTAGCCTATGTCATAAAAATATAATATTTTTGTTTTTGTTCAGGAGCTTTTATAAAAATATAGAAATGATCATTCTTTCTAAATGTGATGTATATAGACTACTGTGGCTACAAATAAACAGAAACAGACTTGACTTAATAAGCAGGTTATGTTCATATCGCTATTTCTATGTGACTAATTTTCAGTCCTGATGAATTAATTAATTATGATCAGTGTAGGTTATCACTTATTGTAGTAAAACATCAATGCTTTTGGATTTAAATATTTAACAAAGCATGCAAAAAAACGGCCGCTTTTATCGTGTTCGTTTTGGGATCACGCTAGTTCCAGTGACTTATCTCTTATAAGTCTTCTGATAACTTCTCTTTGCTGGTGAAATGATGGGGGTTGCATGACGTTGTTCCATGTAAAGGGCGGGTTTTATTGAAGCGCAGCCAAGCTTCTGGCCCAATGGTGGAAACGGATCTGATGGCATTCAGTGACCAGATTTGAAAAAAATCAGAAACTCAGACAGGGGCCAAACACTTATTTCACACTAAACTCACAGCATATTCAATCCAGCACGTCAGCTGAGGTCTAAACAAATAAGCATGTAGCACTGCATCTGCTTTTCCCCTTCGAAAACCACTTACAAAATGTGAAAATCAGAGAACAGTCATTTAATATTGGGCAGCACTATCATCAAATGTGTCTTTTACATCGGCAAGCTGTGATAGCTCTGCAGACACAGTTAGATAAGAAGCTTTTTATGACTGGAAATCGGATTTAATCAAATCTTCCCTTTCACAGCAGTGAAAAGCACTTCAAGATAAAGCAAAAAAAGAGTGGTGCCTTCACTTACACTGAGAAAAAATGATTGAAGAAATGAGAGGAAAAGCAGTTTAACGGAGATCAAAAAGATGAAAATGGGCAGTTTTGGATAAATGGTTCATCTAAAAACAAAATCATCAAAAAAAAAAAAAAAGGAATAAACCTGAAAGAGCGCTCACCTCGCAGCTCTGCCACCTGTTAGGGATGTTGGCACGAAGCTTTTGGTCACACACTACCCGCTTCATGTCCTCTATAGACGGATCAGACGGTACAAGGTCATAGTAGGGGAGCTGGTAGTCCTCATGGATGCCTGACCGGAAAATTTAGCCCACAAGAACATATTCATTTATGCTGTTACAATAAAAGATTATAATTTCTAAGAATATTGTTCACATATGGGATTAGTTATAATACATTGTAAAATATTATACATGAATTATATTAATTAAAAAGAAAATCTGGTAATATAATTTGCAATGTTTTAATGCAATTGTTTTTAAATTAAACTATAATTTAAAAAAATGAAGAAAAAAAAGATTTTTCAGTAATGGTTTGAAACTTCAGGCCCCACCATGAATCACTAAACTAGTTGCACTAGGGATGCACCGATATTAACATTTTGGCCGATACCGATAACCAATAATTCTTTATATGTGAAAGCCGATAACCAGAAAGGTTAAATCCAAATCCACATTTTTGTATAACTTTTGAAATTACAAAATGTCCCACCTTTAAAAGCCATGTGCCAAACACTTCGAAATAAATCAGACATATACAGTACAGCAGCCTAGTTTGAACTGCAGTGTAAGTTTTAAAATTAATGTTACACTCCTACGCTCTTGGCTTTTCCCATAACAACGCACTAAAACATGGCAAATAAATCCCCAAAATATTTTTATCATGGTAATGTTCTCTTTATAATGTTATGTATACAACATTCCCAATTATAGTTATTAAATGTTGTGTACTGCTGAAGCTGAAACTGGCAAACCGAAGAGCTTTCCTAGCAGCTTATCAGATATTTATAGAATATAAACATAATATTACATCTAATATATACACAACATTTTATTATAATAGTGTTCTCATTATTATGTTATATATATTATTATATATATGAGCTAAAGATCACTGGCAAACTGAAATGCACTATTAATTTAAACACATTCTATATGAGATAAATCAGAGATATAATAAATCAGATAAATACACACAATATTACAATGTATAATTGCAAAAAAGACTGCAAGTGCAAAAGCAAACTTAACTGTTGTAGCCATTAAAGTGTAGCTCCATTGTGAATGTGCTCTTCCCGAAACAATGCACTTAAACAAGATTAATTTACAGTGTACTCATTAATATTTTATGTAGCCTATATCTGACTTCCTCTGCACATGTTGCACTTAACTGAAAGTGATTCCAATCATATTTCTAGCAATTCAAAACCATCATGGTGAACAGTGCGCATCTGAAGTGTCTCTGAAGGAAATAATGCATTATTTATCGCCTTTAATATATTGGAAAAATTTTCTTATCGGGTCGATAACAATAACAGTAAAAATTAACATTTATAAGCCAATACTGATATGGTGGCTGATATATCGTGCATCCCTAAGTTGCACTGTTGCAATATACATAAAGATAACAATGCACTCATATCAATAGCATCATTATACAACTCAACAAGCAGGAAGACAAATAAGGACATAAATCAGTCATTGTCATCATCTTTTTTTTCACAGTACCTCCAATTGAACTCCTGCGAGCAATTTCCCAAAACACCAGACCCAAGGCATAGATGTCTGCCCTTTTAAAAGACTCAAAGTGCTTCATGTTAATAGAGTCATCCAGCACCTCAGGGGCCATATACCTGTGAACATGACAGATGACATTAGAAATCCCTTATTTACACAAATCACACATCAAAACATTCATTGGTTAAAGTTTGCTTGTTTTGACAAGCTTTACAGAGCATGCCAGAGGATTTAACTTTTTTAGTACAATGTGCTCAAAAAATGCCACGACACTGCCAAGGATTTTTATCTGTTGTTTTTCATCAAGAAATTATGTGATTAAACAATATTAAAACCTGTGGAAACAGGGAAACCTAATCTACAAATACATTCGAAAATGCTTCTCCCCTTCATTCACCTTAAGTGAATGTAGCCTTGGCCAGGAGGGGTTGATGTCATCAGGCGGTACCCATCGTTCATTGGGTGTTTCGACCCTTATCCGCAACACCCTCCAGATGCTGGGTCGGCAGTGGTGGCCAAGTCACTGCCCATCTTCCCCTCCTGGCTTCCAGCTCAACACCTCCCTCTTGCTCCATAACCAGCAAGAGGCTCTTTCTGCTGCCTCCCCCATCCTGCGAGCTGCTGCCTTTCTCTCCTTCCCTGTTATTCCAATGGCTGTTAGCATTCTCCACACTGACTGAGCAGGGAATCCTCTACAGCCAACCTCGACCGGGAACAGCCAAGCCTGCCATCCTTTCCCCCTGCAGTCGTGCAGCAGGTCTTGGTATTTGGCGTTCTTTCTTTCAAAGGCCTGTTCACATCCCTCTTCCCATGGGACTGTAAGTTCTATGAGGATGATCTTTTTTCCCTCTTCAGACCACAGTACCACATCTGGCCTCAGGGTTGTCTGGACAAACTGGGGGAATTGCAGCCTTCCTCTCAGATCGACCTTCATTTCCCATGACTGGGCCTTTTGTAGCAGACTGGTTCTTGTTGTTGCTGTGGTTGGTGGCTTTTCCCCCTCTCTTACAAACTGGATTGAAGTTGTTTTCCGAAGAGGCTGGCGTTTCTTTTTCCTCTCCTGCTCTAAGGTGTGGGCGAGTGTCGTGAGCACCCTATCGTGGCGCCACCTGTACCTTCCCTGGGTGAGTGCTTTTTTACACCCGGCCAGGATGTGTGCCATGGTGCCCCTCTCCCCACAAAGCTTGCACAATGGGTCCTCTCTCATGCCCCACTTGTGCAAGTTTGTTGGGGTTGGGAGTGTGTCATACACTGACCTCAGCAGGAAGGAGATTCGGAACGGTTCCAGTCTCCATAGGTCCGCCCAGGTAATCTTCCTCTTGGGAAGATCCCATCTGGTCCAGGCCCCTTGAGAAGCTAGGTCCACTGCCCTTGATCTTCGTCCTTCCTCTTCCAGGTCCCTTACCTCCTCTTGAATCAAGGCTCTTCTTTCACTGGTTCCTGCCTTCCTCCACTGTTGAAAATGTGAGGTTCCAAGACCCTGTCTTCCAGAGCATGGTGCTCCAATGACATCACGTAGCTTCAGCATGCTCTCAGCTTGTGCAACAGACAAATCAGCTGCCCACTTGCGACCTGATCTTGTGATGGCGCCTGCATGTCTGACTTGTTCATCCTGTGAGTCTCTATATGTCATTACGACTCTGCACTTTGCGACTTTAAATTCCTCAACTACAGATGACAGAGGAAGTTGGAGCTGCCCTGATCTTATGTAGAGGCCTACTGAAGTGAAGCTTGGAGGGATTCCCAACCACTTTCGGAGGTACTTATTGATCTTCCTCTCCACTCTTTCAACGCATGTCATCGGGACCTCATACACAGTCAGCAACCACATGATTCTTGGCAACAGTCCGTGTTGATAGAGCCAAGCTTTAAACTTCCCGGGAGCCCTGATTTTTCGATCCTCCTCAGCCAATCCTCCATCTGCTTTTCCGTACTGGCTATGTTATTCCTGTCAGTAAGTGAGTCATCGAACCACTTTCCGAGGCACTTGATTGGATTCTCCTCTATTGATGGAATCACTTCCCCTTGCACATGCATCTTGAACCTGTTGGTCAACTTCCCGTTCCTGATCACCAAACTCCTGGATTTCTTTGGCTTAAACTTCATTCTGGCCCACGTTGCCATGTGGCCCAGAACAGATAGCACCCAACTCGCCTCCACATGGGTTGTGGTTGTCACGGTAAGGTCGTCCATGTAACCTCTTATTGGGGATTGTTGGATTCCTGACTCCATTTTAGGACCCCGTGCTTCCTTCTCCGCAGCTGTTATTAGGAGGTTCATTCCCATGATGAAGAGGATAGGGGAGATTGTACAGCCAGTTACGATACCTTTTTCCAGGCTTTGCCACTGAGTTGTAAAATTGTCCGCCTTGAATCGTAGCTGGATTCCACCAAAGTAGCTGGTGATCATTCTTTTGATGTGCTGCGGGATGTGGTAATGGTCTAATGCTGTATGGATGAGGGCGTGCGGGATTGATCCATAGGCATTGGCCAAATCCAACCAGACAACAGTCAGGTTGCCCTTGCTGGCTTTAGCCTCACGGATCATCTGACTGAGAACCCCGGTGTGTTCCAGGCATCCAGAGAAGCCTGGAATTCCACCTTTCTGGATGGCAGTGTTGATGTATCCATTCTCTGTCATGTACGAGGTCATCCTCTTGGCCAATACAGAAAAGAAGATCTTGCCTTCTACACTTAGCAGTGAGATTGTTCTGAATTGGTCAATGGTTGAGGAGTTCTCTTCCTTTGGCACAAAACAGCCCTCTGCCTTCTTCCAGCCTGATGGAATGGTACCTTTTCTCCAGATCCTCCGGAACAGCTTCCACAGCCTCCGGAGAAGCATTGGACATTTCTTATATACCTTGTAGGGTATACAGCTTGGGCTGGGGGCAGACCCTGTTCTGGCCTTCTTCACCACCTCTTGGGCTTCACTGACGTTGAGCTCTTTTTCTGGGATCTTTATACTGCTGATGCTTGGGTTGGCGTCCAGGGCTTGGTTTCTGGAGGTGTCATTGTGGGTCTCCCTCAAGAACGCCTCCACATCTCCTTTGGGGCTGGTCAGCCTTCCAGATTTTGCTTCACCCAACAGTGTTCTGGTGAATCTGAAAGGGTCTTTGGTGAACTGAGATCTTTTGTTCTACCTATCCTTCCTCTTCTTCCGAGTGCTTTCTGCTTTTCGGAGTCTGCAGAGGCGCTCCCGGAGTTGACTCGTCAGGTCCTTGATGCCTTCCCTTTCATCAGCAAGGGCTCTTTTGAACTGCTTGGTGAGAGTTTTGATTTCTCCCCTTAGTCGATGAATTTCCCTCTCTCTTCTGTTTGGCTGATGTGCAGACTTGATGTTGATTTTCTTCTCCTGAATTCCAAAACGCTCCCTTGCCAGGTTATAGGTTATTGTTGTGAGAGTATTGACTTTCTGCTCAGCCGTCCCTGCTAGTGTGGCTTCTAGCACTTTGTCAAGGTCTTGGTCTAGTTGGTACCACTCTTTGTTATCGCTCATCTTGGGCCAATTGATCTGTTCCCTCGCAGGGTGGGGATGGCTCCCTGGGGGGGCATCAGGTGGGTCCCTCCTGAGGTCTTGAGGTGACACAGGTGCTAAGAGATCTCCAGTACTGTGGGGTGCTTCCTGCCTGGAGCTCTCCTGCGTCTCACCAGGTGCTATCGCTGTGTGCTGCTCCTGTGATCCCTCTTTTCCACAGTTGGTTCGGCTTTGGTGTATCTTAAGCCCTCTTTTGTTCTTGCAGGTCTTTCCGCAATGACACTTTACTTCCAATGCCCTCCCGGTTAAAGTTGTTTGGGTGAGCCGTCTCTGTGTCCGTATTTCATTCCTGCCCGTTACCGTTGTGTCTGTCCTGACGAGTCTCTCATCCCCCCCCCCTCTCGGGTGACTCTGGGGGTATTGCTCTGTATTACTTTCTGTAGCTTGAGTTGGTGCCCTCTTGCGAGTGCTGTGGATGAGGTTGCTAACCTCACACACCCACGCCAGTCTTTCCTGGAGGTCAGCTGTCTTTCCAGCGTCACCGAACTTCCTCGGTTGCCACCCAGACTTTCCTGGATTTCACTGGTTGCCCAGATTTTCTAAGCTACAAATACATTCGAAAATGCTTCTCCCCTTCATTCACCTTAAGTTCCTAATAAAGGAAATCAGCTATTAGTCAAATGAATAGAGAAACATCTCATTACAAAGAGATTATAAGAAATAATATTAGTGTGAGCAGAAGTGTCCCTAACTGACCCTAATATGTATTTTAACAGTAATTTACAAATATAAATAATAATAATAATAAAGCAAAATATATATATATAAACCTGATCAGTAAAAGCAATTTTAGCTAATCAAAATCCATAATTCTGAGAGCAAACAAACAGATCAAATCCATATCCTGCCATTGTAATGTAATAAATCTCATCACAAAATAGGATGGACCGGCTGTACGGAGCACTGGACTTCAGCATCTGTCCGGTTATATAAGAAAAAGTGTTTGAAAAGGAAAAAAAAGTTCCAATTTGTGGCAGTACAATTTATAATATGTACATTTTTAAAACAATCTCCAATATTAATTGGCAACCTGCACTTGTTTTTCATTTTTCCAAACGAATGAGATGAACAAGATGAAATGAACAATGTATACAATGCATACTGGGCTTAGCATTTGACAGGACATAACTGATTTCAGTAATTAAAAATAAAAAAATAAAATCACAGGCATTTATGTCTAATGTTACTAATACTAATTCTAAAAATACATAATGATTTTTGTTGGGTTTTCACTGCAAATCAGCACAAACAGCACAAATTTCTCAGAAAAATTAAGTAAATTCAGCAAGTTTGGGCTACAAAAAATCTGATAAAATATCACACAAAATCCTGGTGGGACTCATATATCATAATTTGGGGACAAAGGGTGACAGTTTTATGCAAAGATATAAAAAATATATTTTAAGGCTTAACATTTTACTGAACTTTTTTTGTAAAATTTAAGTAAAATGTGATTTTAAACAGGTCCTCCATAGACTTGCATTAGAAAAGAAAAAAGCTTTTCTGATGACAATAAGGTAGATAGCAACAGTTGCTAAGATAGGATTGCAGTGTTATGTGTTTAAGGCGGAGCTTTAAAGGTTCAGCTGATGAGGGTGTCTTGTGGGTTGCATAGCAGGCTAGAACATGGTTTTCCCTTGAAAACCAAGAAGATGGGAGTCACGTGGTGAGGTACCAGGGAATGGCCGCGCCGTAGCAAAGCTCCGAACCCCGTCAACCTAATGCTGGTTTTAAACAACTTAATCTCCCCAAAACAACACATTACTGAACGGTGGTAACTTCTTAAGTCACTAATCTTGATATCGATGTAAAACATATCCATGGGGTCCAAGAAGAAGAGTGTACAAACTCGTTTGCCTACAGTTACGGTGGGTGATGCTAATGTTAACTCTGCAACAGCTAGCAATACCAACGCTAACCAAGAAGAAACCCAGAAGATGGACATAAGCGTTCTGTTTGCCGAAATGACTAAAATGGGTGCTATTTTGAATGGTGTTGCAGCAGATGTATCTTTTATTAAGTCAGACATGACTGAATTAAAAAACGCTGTGACTGCGACCCAAATACGGATGAGCGAGGCCGAGGGACGCATTTTCGGATGTGGAGGACAAGGTGAAAAGCATGGCTGCAGACAACGGTAAATGTTCTAAACAACTCAAGCAACTCTGGGCTCGTGTTGACGACCAGGAAAATAGAAGTCGCAGGAAGAATATTCGGCTTATCGGTGTGAAAGAAGGTGGCAATATGAGCGATTTTGTGAAGAAGATACTCGCTGAGGGCCTGGGGCTACGTGGAGACGAGTTTGAAATTGAAAGATGCCACCGTAGTTTGAGACCTCACCCGGACCCTGGGCAACCCCCTCGGATTATTCTTGTGAGATTTCTTCGTTACTCTGCACGACAGAAAGTTTTGGCTGCCGCAAAACAGAAGAAAGGCATAATATGGGAGAACTGTCGCATGTCGTTTTATGAGGACATGACCGCCGAGCGCGCTGCGCAAAGGAAGCTATTCTCCCCGGTAATGAAAACGCTGTGGCAACATCAGGTGAAGCACACACTTGCACATCCAGCAACATTACGATTTACATGGAAAGATGAACGGAAGAGCTTTGAAGACGTTGCGGAGGCAGAGAAATTTGTACGTGATAACATTCAAGACGAGATGGAGTGATCGGTCAACAGGTTTTACTACACATGTGGGGGAGAGTTGATAAGTTCTTTCAGAAGACGGGGCGGGATCGCTGGGGCATCGCCTGGACAACCAGAGGAGCGGAGTTCGCTGTCTGTGGGACCCACACAGACCAGAGATAACTTTAGCTTTGCCTAGAGGGCATTTGCACTGTCATGTTCGTTTTTAGGTCAGTGCTAGTTTTGTTTTTTGGTTGTTCCAGTATGGGTTTTCAAAGTGAGGTGGTATTATTTACATTTTGGTTCACACAAAGCTGTCAATATTTGTTTAACTATTGTAGACTGGAAGATGCGGGGCTTCTATATAACTTGCGGTGGCATAACAATGGGTAATATAGATATTAATATTGTATCATGGAACATAAATGGATGCGGTACGCCAATCAAAAGGAAAAAAATACTCAGTTATCTTAAGTCTCATAGCACTGATGTTGCATACATTCAAGAAACACACTTTGAAAATGGAAATGAAGCCTTGAAGTTAAAAAGGGATTGGGTTGGGAAAGTATTTCATAATTCAGTATCAAGTAAAAGCCGCGGTGTTGTGATACTTATTAATAAAAGACTTAATTTTGTTTTATTACAACAATTTAAGGACGAAACTGGACGTTATTTATGTCTCCAGGCACTTATTAATGGCGTTCAGGTCGTTTTATGCAACATTTATGCTCCAAACAGGGATGAACCTAATTTTATACATAAGGTTAATAAGATGTTGGGAAGCTTGCAGGGACATGTTTTATTAGGTGGAGATTTCAATAATGTTTTGGATGAATATATTGATAGAAGTGCCAATAATGTAACTTCAATCACTAAAACAGGTTTGGCATTAAGTTCTCTAAAAGATGATGTTGGCTTGGTGGACATTTGGAGACTTATACATCCTCTGGAGAGGGAGTACACCTTTTATTCTCACTGCCACAAAACCTATTCTCGAATAGACTATTTTTTGATCTCTAATTCATGTGTTGACTTAGTATCGAGCTGTAAAATAGGTGTTATCGCTTTAACGGATCATGCACCGGTGGAACTACATATAAATTTAAAGGTTGAGAAAAACTGTAAAGGAAGATGGAGACTGAATTCAAGCATACTGCAGGATGAATAATTTGTGTCAACATTGACGGAGGATATCAAATATTTTCTAGAGATAAATGTGGGGTCTACTAACAGGTTGGCTACAGTGTGGGATGCTCTGAAAGCGTTTGTTCGTGGTAAATGCTTAGCTTTTAGCTCTAAAAAAGTTAAAGAAAATAAGGCAAAGATCCAAACTTTGGAGGAACATATTGGTACTTTGGAAAAACAAATAGCAGGGAAATTTGATGATAGTAAATTTAAAGAGATTTGTCAGCTTAAATTTAGTCTCCATGAAATCTATAACAAGAAGGCAGAGTATGCTCTTTTTCAACTTAAAACGAACTTCTATGAGAATGGGGAAAAAACGGGAAGGTTATTGGCAAGACAACTTAAAAAAATAGATAATCAGAATGTAATTACCGCAATCAAAAAGGATGATACATTGGTTACATCTTCCTCAGATATTAACATGGCTTTCAAAATGTTTTGTCAAGACTTGTATACATCTGAGAACATGGTCAGTAAGGATCGGATGGATGCATTTTTTGACAAAATGACAATACCAAAAATTTCACAAAACGATAAAGACAAATTGGAAACTCCTTTAACAGAGGTTGAAGTAAATAAAGCTATTGGTGCAATGAAATCTGGAAAGTCACCTGGGATAGATGGCTTTCCAATCGAATTCTATCAAAAATTTATAGACATACTCTGCCCATTTTTGACTGAAGTATTTCATGAAGCATTTGAATATGGATCACTTCCTGAAAGTTTTAACCAGGCAGTAATATCTCTAATTCCAAAAGGCGACAAAGATTTAACCGACCCAGCCAATTATAGACCAATAAGTTTAATAAATGTCGATTGTAAAATATTATCCAAAGTGTTAGCAACAAGGTTAGAGGTTGTACTGCCACAAATTATTCATAACGACCAGGTAGGTTTTATCAAGAACAGATCTGCGTCAGATAACATGAGAAGATTATTGCATCTCTTATATATGAATAGAAACAATGCAAATCCTGTGTTAGCTATATCTCTAGATGCCCAGAAAGCTTTCGACAGGGTAGAGTGGAGTTTTTTGTTTACCGCCATGGCGAAATTCGGTCTGGGTGGAAAATTTAGTAGATGGATTAGAACCTTGTATTCGGGACCAAAGGCAGCTGTGTTCACAAATGGGGTACTTTCTCCATTTTTTAATATTTCCAGATCAACCCGCCAAGGGTGTAGTTTAAGTCCATCTTTTTAGAGCCATTGGCTATTCAAATTAGAGAAAACTCAAGAATCAAGGGTGTATTCGCTGGGGGCAGGGAACACAAATTATTTTTGTACGCAGATGACATTATGGTATTAAGTCAAGACCCCACTAACTCTATCGCAACCTTACTTGAAGTTATTGATAACTATTCGTTGCTCTCTGGATACAAAATTAATTGGCATAAGTCTGAGGCGATGCCAGTCTCACAAGCTTGCACTCATAGTTTATTAACTGGTTTAAATTTTAGGTGGTTGGATAAAGGAATGAAATATCTTGGAATTGAATTGAACCCAAATATTGATGATATTATGGCTGACAATATGGGAAAAATGCTCAACAAAATTAAGACTAACTTGGATAAATGGAGTAAGTTAAACTTAACATTATGGGGGAAAGTAAACACAGTGAAAATGGCCATAGCCCCTCTTATTAATTATTATACTGGAATGTTGCCTATGTGTATACCACGGCCAATACTAATAAGTTACAATAACATGATAAAACACTTTCTTTGGAATGGTGGTAAACCTCGTATTAATATTAATCGGCTTTGCCAACCAAGAAAAGAAGGGGGGTTGGCCCTGCCCAATATAGAACATTATAGTATTTCTTTTGAAATGTCTAGGATGGCCAAACATTGGGCAGGGAAAAATAACCTGGACTGGATTTTAATAGAACAAGAGCTTGCCTCTCCGTTCACACCAATAGATATTTTATCACAAAAGTCAAATAAAGGGGATAAAATGCAAAATCCTGTCTTGAAATTTTCTAAAATGGTGTGGTTGGAGGTACATAAAAAATACAAGCTTGTTACATATGTGCAAAAATACGCCTCCTTGTGGCATAACCCAAAAATTAAAATTAATAAACAGACTATTTACTGGGCACAATGGCTAAGAAAAGGTATTAGAACTATAGGTGATCTAATGGAGGGAGATACATTTATGTCATATGATGATGTCAAAAGGAAATTTAACTTGGAGGGTCCTGACCACTTTTGGAAGTATTTACAAATCAGAGATTGTTTGAAAGGAAGTGTTAAGCTATTAAATGGGAAAAATCCTATAGAAACCTTTCTGCTACTACCTCCACTATTGCGCAAAGCCTCAAAATGGTATAATATTTGCCCCTGGGTTAAAAATAAGACAAATAAAAGTCTGAAAGTAATATGGGAAAGAGATTTAGGATGTACAATGGATGATGATACATGGGATTCAATTCTGTCAAATAATGGATTGTACATTAGAGAAGCAAGGGGCAAGTTTATTCAATACAAAATCCTTAATAGATATTATTATACTCCTTCTAGGCTTTATAAAATGGGTATTGGCAGAGACGATTTATGTTGGAAATGCCAAATAGCTAAAGGCACTTCGATGCATGCCCTTTGGGAATGCCCAGTGATTTATGCCTTTTGGAGCAGTGTTTTAGGTTACATGCAGGGTTGGTTACCCTGTAGTTTGCCCAAGTCACCTAGACTGTGTCTACTCGGAGATAAAAGAGAAGTCCCAATGTTAAATAAATATACTTTTAGAGTGTTAAATACTGCTTTGGTAACATGTTCTCGACTCATTTTGAAATTTTGGAAGGACTCTCATGCCCCAACACTTAGAATGTGGAAAGAAAGAATGACTGAAAATGCAGCATGCGAAAAGATGTTGGGAAGGCTACACTGTACGAATGAAACCATGACATCAGCTGTTTATAGAGATTTACATTGAACCTCACTGTTTTATGTTTGTTTGTTTGTTTTTATTTCAATTTTATATATATATATATATGCATTTTTTTTTTATTTTTTTTTTTGTTGTTGTTATAAAATGCAAAAACTCAATAAATATTTGAATTATAAAAAAAAAAAAAAAAGAAAACCAAGAAGATGGAGTGAGACATCATCACTCAAGTAAGCCCTAGGGGCACAGAAGGCTGTGAGGGAGAACTTTGACATTCCAAAGTCACATTCAGTAACCATCACAGCAGGAGATGGTAGCGGGTGTTGTATACTTCAGTATATGAGTGTCGGTGTGTGACAGCCTGTCACACCTAGCAGTAGTCTGGGGAAGTGTGCGTGTGCACATACTGTCCAGGGGGCACAGAAGAGAATGGGCACACCGCTGAGAGCCTCTCGCTCTAGATTCGATGTGACACACTCCTGTGGTGACAACACGGGGTGTGGCGTTCCTAGGACTGTCCTTCACAGCACACATCTCACCCTCAGAGTGTCCTCTGAGTCAACTCAAGATCTCAATCCTGTTGTGGGAGGTTCCACTCCCAATAGAGTTAGTCCAAAAAAAAAAAAACGGGTCAATGACAAATAAGCATTTTCACAACTAAAGAATAGAAAACATTTCTTTAAGAAATGTAGTTAAAAAATCCTTTTATGCATTGGTTTTAAACGTTATGTCATTTTCAAGAAATTAATGAAGATTTTTTTCTTCTTAGATTTAAGTATAAAAAAGCTTTTAAATACATTTAAAGATGATTTTACATTGATGACCAAATGTCATAAATTGCTCATTCATAAATATCATTGCCGATCATTGCCTTAAGAGACTTTTTGACCTTGACAACATTCATGGTCAGGATGTTTATGATATACTGTAATGTCCTATTTTATCTATTTCCGGTAGTTTTTCCCTAAATAGTCCACAAACAAAAAGCAAGCCAAAAAAATTAAAAAATAAACCAGCTTCATTTTGACTGTGTGTGGTCAAAGGGTCAAAAAAGGCTTATGTCACTTCCTCTTTTTTGTTATGTCACTTCACAGAACAATACAGAGTAGACAGGAAAATAGGTGTGAGAGTGACGTTATGTCACTAAATTATACCAAACAGCAATCTTACGAAACTGCTCACATGTCTGACCCCCATAGCCTTTTTCATATCTCACACAAGCTTGAATTGTTGGGTGTTTCACAACACTAGTATTCACGGGCACACAAAGCCCTCAGCTCAAGAAAACACTCCAGTTATGAACCGTATCGCTGTGCATTGGAATACTAATGTAGGAGAGTGCATATCTGCCGACTGGAACTAGGCATACGTCACTGTGAATGTGTCCGAGTGATGAATTACTGACCTTTTAGTGCCCACTCTGTGGTTGGGTGCAATATCAATGGTGTCTGTGGCTGAATCGTGCCGCACGGCCAATCCAAGGTCAGCGATGCAGCAGGTACCATTCCTCTTCACTAAGATGTTTTTGGATTTCACGTCACGATGGGCAATTGCAGGCTTACCTGAGGATTGGACATGACACAGTACAGCATGAAACACGACTTCAAATCAATTACTCCTCTGATTAATGATGGAAAATGTCTAACACCTTGTCCAAACCAGAAACAGGAGCAATCAATAAAGCCCCTCTTCTCTTCTTAATTAAACAGCAAGACATTTATTTGGTTGCTCGGTTTCTGTTCCTGTCATGTTATACTGAATACAAAATCATCTACATAACTGTATACAAAACATCACAAATATGTTTTGCGAAAACGTGTATTGCACTGCTTAAAGCAGCATATTTCTATGAAAATTTGGGCATTTTCATGTAAATACGGCTATGTTTCAGGATGGATAAAAGAAAATTGATTTGTGTATTGTGACTCACCCTGAGTGCCCACAATCTCCATATGCAGATGAGCCAGACCGCTAGCAGTGGAGAGAGACAGCTTGATCATGCCCTCCACTGTGACCGTGTACCTGTTCAGGTAGTCAAAGAGCGAGCCATGCTCATGGTAATCAGAAACCAACCACAGCTGAGTCCATGTGCCGTTATCTGAGATGCACAGAGAGAGAAACTGCTGAATGTTCTGCACTTCAAGGGATAATAGAGTGTAAACATATTCTGAATCTGAACCTGATAAAAAGAAATTATTCAATTTCATTATTTCCTCACCATCATTGCCTTCCATTCCTGTATGAATTTATTTCTTATTGAACACCAAATAAGTTATTTTAAAGAATGTTGGGAACCAAAAAGCTGACGGTAGCCACAAAGTACCATTGTATTTTTTTTTTCATATTATGCAAGTCAATGGGAACCGTCAACAGTTTTTTATTTTGTTCTAAACTCATATAGGTTTGGAACAAGTTAAGGGTGAGTAAATATTCCTTTTTGGGTTTACTATCCCTTTAATTAGTTAAGAAGGTAGTCTATCTCTACTGTACATGGGTTCTTGTCCACTTGACCAATACATTTCAGTTTCTTTTTCTAATTACTGGTAAGGGATTTTAACAAATACTTTTATTAAAATCTCTGTTTTTTTTGTTTATATATATATATATATAAAAAAAAAAGAAAAATTAAATTGAATGTGGCTTAACAGATGATTTTTGCTTTCAATTACCACACAATGAATAATACAGGTTGCCTTCAACTGATAGACTGATGTTGCTGCGCTGGCTTGTGAAGTTCTACTCTACACAAAAACTCACAAAAATAAAAAATCTAATCAGTTAAATATTTTAGAGCAGTACAGAAATAAAAAATTTCTAAAAAATGACATAGAAAGCTTAGAAATAAAGAGAATAATAATTAAAAACTTTGCTTACAATTTTTATTTTATTTTACTTTAAATTTTTTACAGATAATTGTACAGAAAAATGTCCATGAGTTTTATAATAATTATTTCCAAGCCTGAAAATCACAACTTTTTTTTCTTTTAATTCATTGATATCCCTTTAGAAATCTAACTGTATAACACTGTATATACAGTAGAATTGACTGATGATATCACAAACAGAAATGTGAAACACTACCCACATAAGCACACATACTCATGAGGTATGATCAAACTTAATGGCACTGAACTGCTTTCATTGTTGTCTGACCTTTGTTGTCTGCAGCAATAAAGCCCAGGATGTTCTCATGACGAAGCATGACAGTCTGGTAGATCTCCGCCTCACGGAACCAAGAACGCTCCTCTCTGGAGGAGAAGATCTTTACTGCCACCTCCTCTCCACGCCAGCGGCCCCTCCACACCTCTCCAAAACGACCCTTCCCTATGCTCTCCTGGAGGATGATGGTCCTGGAAATAGTCCTCTGCACTAGCAGTGGCAAACCTATAGAAGAAATGAAAAAGTATTTAGGGAAACTCCATTTCCAGCTTACAATTCATACTTTATATGTTACTTGGAAATTCAATTTTGTCAGAATACACAGCAATGTCTCCTCTCTGTGGAGAAAGATCTCTCTCGCTCTTTGCCCTCATAACGGTGTAATTATGGCATCTGCCAGCAGGGATTTAACACAGCCATGCAAACCAGCCAAACATTAAATCTTTGACATATGTATACTATGCACAATGTTTGATATGAGATAATGACAGTCATCCAGGAGCTTAAAAAACAAAACAAATTTTCCATCTGAAGCACTGCCAAATATATAGTGTTTCTTGGCTTGGACAAAATGCAATTATGACAGCTTCTAGACTAAAATCCTGGACTAAAGATAAAACCTACAGTGATTCCAGCTTGGCTTGAGGCTCATAACACAAAGAGAGCATTAAACTGTCAGTTTACACATCCTCAATTGCTCCCAAGGGGCTCTGAAAACAAAGTTATGGAAATGGAATTGGCTTAAGCGTACTTTGCAGTTTATGATGGGTATTACAAGAAAAACAACCAGCAAATACATAAAAATGAAATGGAATCCAACGATTTGATGAAAATATTTGCATAATAAGAGAATGGTTCAACTTGATTCTTAGAAACCAGAAAAGGGAAAAAAATATCAAGCTTATAGTATGATCTGATTCTGTTAAGTACCTGAGCCAGATCCAGAAGTGGTCATGTCATAGATAAGGTCCTTCAGCGTGGTGCCGTCAGCAAGGAACGGGTGGTTCATAGTGGGGTCTTCCTCACTTGGCACACGATGGTGGATGATGGAGCGATTATGGCACATGTAGAAGATCAGCACCAGCACGAAGCTCAGCACACAGATGGGGGCAGCAATCACTGCGGCCAAAGCTACGGGACTCAGAGACTGGGGTTCAGTCTCAGGCAACTCTGAAACAGGAAGAAGCAAAGCACATGCTTAGGCTGTAAACCAGCGGTTCAAAAATCAAGGGGGTTGGGGCCCACTAGAGCAGTGGTTCCCAACCACGTTCCTGGAGGCCCCCCAACACTACATGTTTTTGATGTCACCTTAACCAAACACACCTGATTCAGATCATCAGATCATTAGTGGAGATTTCGAGACCTGAATTGGGCGTGTCAGACAAAAGAGAAATGCAAAATGTGCAGTGTTGGGGGGCCTACAGGAATGTGGTTGAGAACCACTGCACTATGGGATCTTAGAAAACTTAAGTTTGATGTTAAAATTGTTTAAATATAATTAAATTGATTAAAACTCAAAAAGTGTGCAACATTAAACTGACATCATATTTAAGTTTTTAAGGAAACAGAAGTATCAGACGTAGATAGCAGGACCTTCATATATTGTATTAGACAAAGGGGGGCTTTAGAGTCAACAATGTTGAGATCCACTGCTGTAAACACACTCATACAACAAAAAAACTAACTTGTAATAAAAGGTAGTACTCACACTAGTGACTTGGTCAAAATGAAAAAAAACAAAATAAATAAATACGCAAACAAACTTTGAATTTCAAATAAGCGCCACGGGATATTAACTCTGAAAGTCATTCTTTTCACTTTAAAAACTCTAGTGGAGTAGCAAGAGTGCAGTTATCCAAGCATAAATTTCAAGCATCTGTTCTGTTCATCCACTCATTCTAATGCTAGTCACTGTTCCTCTGCATTTCAACTTGAACCAAATACATTTTAGTTAAACTACTGAAATGATCTATTATTAATATTAAAAAGGTCACAGCGAGTGAAACTGAGTTGAAGGCTATTCCTGTTGGCATGTATTTCATGTTTGTTATTTGCGCATTGTTAGTATTTTTGAGCTCCCGTGGTGAAAAGTGGCTGAATCAATTTATAATGACTAATTGTTTTGATCTGTGACACAAACACATTTGGTGAAGTGCACTACTCTTTTCCCTCCCACCAAGCCTATTTCTATTCAAGGGATTTTGACCCGGCTGTGGCAATTCTGCTGGTATACTAGTAAGTATTATATATATATATATATATATATATATATATATATATATATATATATATATATATATATATATATATATATATATATACAAATTAAATTAAATTAAACAACTAAAATTAAGTTTTATGTTTATTTTAAGTTAATTTATAAATATACAGTATAGAAATGGTGCAACATCACAAACATATTTTCTACCAAGGGGGCCTTAGTCAACATGCTGTTCAGGCGGCCCAGAAACCATACGGTTGTTAAGTGATGACGTAAGAAGCGCTGTTTCCGGGTCCAAGCCTCATCTCGCTTCACTTGAGAATATGACCTCAGCAGCCGTTTATGAGCACTGTTTATTCATATTGATAATTTAAGCTAAACGCTTTCAAACTTACGATATACACTACAGTCTCCGTGCTCACAGCGTCCCAAACACAAATAATTTGTATATATATTTTTTATATTTTCATTGTCTGGCTATCTGGGACTTCGGTATGGAGTTAAAGGTTTAGATTATAATTTTTTCGCTAGTTTTCTATCACATTTTGAGTTTATATTAGCACCTTTTGTTGTTTTCTCGTGGTAACTGATAGAGCGTTTGGACACGGAAGCGCTGCTACGTGACGTCAGACTTAACAAGCCGATAGCGGCGCCCCGACTGCAGATTACATCAAAAACCCTATTCGGACGGGATTAGTTTTACGGGGGTAGATGGAGTAATGTAACTTTACCACAGGACGTCTGTAATATTGATGTCCTATTCGGACTGGATTAGAAAGTCTCAGTAAAACAGTCAGAAGTGGGAGGGGTAACACGATTACGCAGCGCAGTCACCTCCCTCGTCTCAAACACCCACCTACACGGGGTGGCGCAAGATGGCGACCTGATCAGTCGTGTAGATTCGAGCTCTGAGGTGTTTTTTAAGGAGTTGCATCTTCTGGTCGAATTTGTAAAGCTAATTACAAGACATGGACTGAAATCTATCTTTAAAGTTAGAAAGCATTGAATTTACTTCAAAAATTCCTTCAGATTGTGAAGCAGGCTATATTGAATAACCACACTGCAACCGCGTGGCACGTGCACATTTTCCAAAATGCCAAAGAACAAGGACAGAAAGCTACTTTCTTCGCTTTTCGAGACATCATCTGGAGCTGATTCAACCCCAAATACTCCAACAGGTAGTCCTCTCTCAAAAAAAGTATGTCAGGAAGAAGACCCTAAAGTCTCTAATGCTGATATACTTCGTGCTGTCAATGCTCTAAATGATCGCTTTTCATCGGTGGAACATCAGATTGCCCAGAACTCGGTCACTATAGTCAATCTTTCAAAGACGACTGACTTTGTGGCTGAGGAGATGAAATCTTTATCCGCAAGGGTCAAAGCTAACGAAAGCAAGGTATCGCAGATTGAGCAGGTGGTTCGAAATGTTCAAGGCAAGTGCGATCAAGCCGAGATATACAGTAGGAGATGGAATTTGAGGCTAAATAACCTGAGAGAAACAGACGGAGAAAATATAAGAATCAAAGTGCTTGAAATCCTTAAAGCTCTGACTCCGGACGAAGTAGATGATATCCGTTTTTGTGTCGACACAATCCATAGGATTGGATGTCTTGGTTCTGGAAGTAATCGCCCTAGGCCTGTCATCATCCAGTTTGCGCTTAGGTCCTACAGAGAGAAAGTCTGGAAAGCTGCACGGGATCATCCTGCACTCAAGGAAAGAGGGGTTCGTCTGGCAGAGGACCTGACATTTGAAGAAAGACAACGGAGGAAACTGCTATGGCCAAGGGTAAAGGTGGCGAGAGAAGAGGGGAAGAGGGCCTACTTTCGTGGAGCAGATGCCTTTATTGATGGAGAAAAACTGTCTGTTGATGACTATCAAGATGACTATTAACTGATAAGAAGGGAAGACAATCTGAGCGGAAACCATTCAGTCTGCAGAACATTTTGCGTTCGTCCAGGTGATGCGACTCCAGAGTTTGGAGTGGATCAATACCGACTGGTTTGTGAATTTCGTTGCTTCAGGGTTCTATTATAACATTGTTCTGACATCCAATTAAGATTATTTTATGTCTGATTTTGTTTTTAGTTGCTTAAAGATTGTTTCTCTTAATGTAAGGGGTTTACGAGACAGCATTAAAAGGAAGTCTATGTTTATTTTTGTTAGGCGTACAAATGCAAATATAATTTTCTTACAAGAGACTCATTCATGCGAATCTGATGTTAAATGGTGGCGTTCTCAGTGGGGCGATCAAATTTTTTTTTCTCATGGTTCTCATCATTCGGCAGGTGCCGCTACTCTTCTAAATAAATTTAAAGGCGACGTACTGGAATTGGTTAGCTCAAAAGAAGGTAGATGGTTACTTACAGTTGTTAAACTAGATAACTCTATATTTGTTTTAGGGAATTTCTATGGTCATAACTCTTCAGTTCAAGCAAAAAATATGTCTACGGAGGTCATTCATGCTACATCAACACTGATGGGGAAATATCAAGGTGCCTTTTTGATAATGGGTGGTGATTTTAATGATGCCCCAGATGATTCTTTAGATCGTTTCCCACCTCATATGCATTCTACTTCAAAATTTAAATTTACCACTGCATTATGTACCCATCTTTCTTTAGTGGATATTTGGAGATTCTTGAATTTCAATGAAAAGTGTTACTCTTGGAGTAATTCCTCTAGGTCTTTACAGTCAAGGATTGACCTATGGTTAATCAACCCAGGATCTGTTCAATATGTTATTGAAGTTACATACTGCCATACACCTCTTTCGGATCATAAAATGATTGTTTTAACACTTTCTGGATCCGATATTAAAAATAATAGTATGCGAGGCTATTGGAAGATAAATAACAATGTGCTTAGTAATGAAGGGTTTGTAACACAGGTTCGAGAAGTAGCACATAGTATTTTTGGAAATAAACAAATGTCACATGTTAAGAAATGGGAATTATTTAAGTTTAAAGTTAGGCAGTCGGCAGTTTATTTTAGTAAGCAAGTCAAAAAGAATAATTTGAATAAGGAAAGTGCACTTATGACAGAATTAGGTTTGCTTTTGAAAAAAACGAATCTTACAGAAGATGAAAAAGTCAGATTGGAGACTATAAAAACTCAAATTGATCAGATATATATTAATACAGCAAAAGGGGCATTCATTCGTTCTAGAGCCAAGTGGTTAGAAAAGGGAGAAAAGAATACAAGCTATTTTTTTTCACTAGAAAAACGAAATTATAAAAGACAAACGATCTCCTCTCTTAAAATTAATGATGTTCTCACTTCAAACCCAAAACTGATTACAAATTATGTTGAATCGTTTTACTCTAAGCTATATGAATCTGTATTTGAAATTGATAAATGTTCAGATTTCTTTGAGTCTGTTAAGCAATTTGTCTCTCCTATCTCTACTCCATTTCGAGACCTTTGTGATGAAGAATTAAGGAAACAAGAGATGGTTACAGCTATTCGCGCAATGAAAAAAAAAAAGTCGCCAGGCACAGATGGTCTTTCAGTTGAATTTTATCTCTGCTTCTGGGATATTATCGAAAATCCGTTATTCGAAATGTATAAGGAATGTATTGAGTCGAACGAATTATCGACTTCGATGAAACAGGGATTAATAACTCTCCTTCCGAAACCCGATAAAGATCGTTTGATATTGGATAACTGGCGTCCTATAACATTATTAAACGTAGATTATAAACTATTATCTCTTGTGTATGCAGTTCGCTTGAAAAAGGGTCTAGATGAAATTATAAGTGAGTGTCAAACTGGATTTATGGCTGGCCGGCACATAAGTTGGAACATTAGACTAATTTTGGACTTGTTAGACTATTCAAATTTAATAGATTCAGAGGCTTTAATGGTTTTCTTAGACTTCCACAAAGCGTTTGATACGATTGAGCATCAGTTTATGTTTAGGGCTTTTGAGTTTTTTGGTTTTGGGGATAGATTTGTTTCTATAATTGAAATGTTTCATAAAGGTATTAATAGCTCTATTAATTTATACCCAAACACTTCTAAACGTTTCCCCATCTGTAGAGGAGTGCGCCAAGGCTGTCCTATAGCCCCTGTCTTATTCCTTATTGTAGTTGAGTTTCTCTCCATAAAAGTTTTGAATTCTCCAGATTTTCAAGGACTTACCATCTTTAACAAACAGCTTAGATTAACTCAGCTTGCAGATGATACTGTTCTTTTTTTGAAAGATAAAGAACAGTTGCCCGCAGTTCTGCAGTTGGTAAGTGCATTTTCTGATGCCTCGGGTTTACTGCTAAATATAAATAAATGTGAAATAATGTGCCTTTATGAATCAAAAGAAAACTTTTTTTGTAATATCCCAGTAAAGAATATGATCAGGTATTTAGGAATAAGTGTAACAAAAGATAAAACGGAGAGACAAGAACTAAATTTTTCCCCCAAACTTAAAAAAACTCAAAACATCTTTAATAACTGGCTTCAAAGAGATTTGACTATTATAGGCAGAGTCTTATTAACCAAAGCAGAAGGGGTATCTAGATTTGTTTATCCAGCTTTATCTCTTTCTGTTCAAGATTCGATTTGTAAACAAATTAATGATTTATTCACAAAATTTGTTTGGAGGAATAAACATCATCATTTAAGAAAGGAGGTTCTTCAGGGTCCAAGAAATGAAGGTGGTTTTGAGCTTTTGGATTTTTTCGATTTAAATTATACATTTAAAGTAAAATGGCTCAGAAACTGTCTTCTTAAATCAGACTCAATTTGGTTTTTTATTCCATATAATATTTTTAAAAAGATTGGAGGTTTAAACTTTTTGTTATTATGTGATTATTCTGTTAGCAAACTGCCTGTGACATTATCCAACTTCTACCAACAAGCTCTTAAGGCCTGGAAGTTATGTTATGTACATAACTTTTCCCCACATAAAGCAATATTGTGGAATAACGCTTATATTACAGTAAATCGGAAATCTCTTTATTTACAGAGCTGGAAAGCTAAAGGAATTTACTTTTTATCTGATCTTTTAGATCAGTCAGCTCAGTTTCTTTCCTATGAAAATTTTATGAATAAATGGGCATTCCCTATTAAATATAGAGAATATCATTCTGTGATAAAAGCCATTCCCGCAGGTCTATTGTTGTTAATGAAAAGTCATATGCTGTCCCTTAGTATTTGTAGAATTGAACCTATACTTTATTTAAATGGGGTGGACATTCACAGTAAAAAGTGTACCAATAAATTTATTAAGAATATATTTTATAAAAATAGATCCTTTCAGCCTAGAGGAAAATTTTTCTGGAATGTTTGCTTCCCAGAGATTATCTGGAAAAAGGCTTGGTTGCTTCCTTTTCGGTTTTGTATATTTAACAAACATCGAGAAATACATTTGAAAATTATTCATAATATTTACGTTAGTAACTATGCTTTATCAAAATTTATGGATATTGATGAAAATTGCTCCTTTTGTTCTGATCAGCCAGAAAAAATTCTTCACCTTTTCTTTGAATGTTATCATTCTAAAAAATTTTGGGAGGATCTATCTTTGCATTTTCAACAAAAATCTGGTTACAATTCTAAACTAACATCCAAAGATATTATCATATATTTTGATTCAAAAATTGTTTCGGTTAATTTTATGATGAATCTTATGATTTTATTAGGTAAATTTCATATTCACAAGAGTAGAATAAATAATTCTAAACCTTGTTTGAAGGTTTTTTTGGCTGATTTTCAGTTGTATATTGAGTCTCTCAAAGGTATTGATAACAAAAAATGTAGTGATACAATTATATTTGCTGAAGAATTGAAGCTAATTGAAAAGTAAATTAATATGCTGTTTTCTTAAATTTTATAATTACTGGTCTCTAATTTTTTATTTATTATAAATAGATTGCCCCTATTGTTATCTAATTTTGTAATTTTGTTTAAGTTCTTTCTGTTTTTAATTTTACTTACTTTTGTATTCTTAATGCAATAGTGTGGATTGTATCTTTTGGATGTCATGTTATTGTTGTATGTTCTGTTTTTGTTAATAAAAAAAAAAAAAAAAAAAAAATTTAAAAAAAAACAAAAAAAAAAAAAAAAACACCCACCTACACTTATGTGCGCTGCATTGGTTGCCAGATCCGTGTAACCATCCCAATGGTCATTAAAAACTAGCCCAAAACCATCCCAATGGCCACCCACAGACCAAATACCAACAAATAATGAGCGAAATCCTTCCATCTTTAATCCACTGAAAAAATCAAGTCACAAAAAGTCATTTTAAAGTAGTCCAATTATTAACTCCGCCTGAAGGCCACGGACCTGGCAACACACAGTCACGTGCGACATTGATTTCTCCGTCAGTTTTGTGTTCTCAGCAAAAGTTTTTCTAATGTTAATACTACGCTGCAATGCATACACATTCAATCAATGTAAATGAATACACCAACAATTACAGTAAATTGTTAAAATTTAAACTTGCACGTGCCTAGCGACGCCCCTGATGGTGGTGTCTGATTTTTTTTTAAGCTTGACTATATATATATATATATATATATATATATATATATATATATATATAACACACACACACATACCTTATACATTATATAATAATAATAATAATAATAGATATATATATTATATAATATTAATAAAGATATATAAACAAAGATTTGGGTCCAGTTAAACGATTTATTAATGCAATTCATTACATTCTGATGATTGGATTCTGTTGGTAATTGGAAATTAACTTAATACAAACAGAAGTTCCATGCTTCTGAGAACTGCTTGTGACCTTTTCTTTAATGGTCTGTGTCGTCGTATGCAGGATAAACTTGAGGTTTGCCATTGATTTGTTCCACCACCTAGAAAGCAAGTGAATGCTTCTTCAAGCGCTTCCATATTTAAAAAAACGCGCAAAATTACAGGAAATGACGAAAAACTACCGTGTATATTTTCAGATGGTCTATTTGCACGGGACTAGTATTACCTGAGGTAATTTCTCCGGACCTTTTTACAGAAGGTAAAAGTCGCCGTAATCTTTACTGACATTGTCCGTAATGATTACTGACATGGAGCATTCGGACGGGACTAAAATCACCGAGAAGCTCTGATAAAAATTGCTTTACCCCACGTCCCTATGTTAAACTAATCCCGTCCGAATAGGGCTAAAGATTCAAATCACTTTCTATTTTTCTTTTTCTTTTTGTCAAAACATACTGTTCAAACTGATGAAAAAAATGAAGAAACAAAGCTGGCTTAAAAGAGCCAAGCCTAGCATCAATGTGAAGTGGAGCGCATGAAAGCTATATATACTCATTAATAAATGTCCCTATCTGTGATGCAAGAGTCAGTGTGAACACCAAGGTTTTTAGATTATTTCAGGATGCAACGCATCCTTCATATACAAAAGCCACATGGAAATGCATTTATAGGGTCTTGTGACTGTGAGCTCAAGGACATCACAAAAAATTACTTAAGTGATACACAAGTGAAAAAGTCACAGGATATATTCTACACAATATATTCTAAATATAAACTCTGGTATTGTGACACTTTTATGAAATTATAGAGACACTATCTCTTGACAAAACAAACCCACTCAATGGTCATGGTGGTCATATTGTTTTCTCACCTGGGGTGACTTTTGGGTTCCTGTTGCACATGTGTGTGTTGCAGCAGTACGGATGCTTTCCGTTGTTGGAGGGGGCGCACTGGAAAGGCCTGTCCGGTGGGTAAAGTGCATCCTGCTGAATGCACTGACCCTCCTGTGTCACAAACAGTCCGGCAGACTTTGTAATGACAGCAAAACACAGGCCAGTTGTGTTGCATGTTCGATTTACACATCGCTCACAATAACACAGGAATCCTGATTCAGAAGAGAGAGAGAAAGAGGCTCTAGGTTAGGACACATTTAGATATTTGGCTAGTTAAATTGCATTGGAAGTGTTATAAGAGGATTCTCCCATTCAATAACATGATAAAAACACAGACGATGTGAGCTTTTTATTTTCATCATAAAGAATTTAGGGTTAAAATGTACACTGCCATTAAAATGATTTTTGAAAGAAAAACATACTTTTATTCAGTAAGGTGACGTTAAATTAAACATTTATCATGTCGTAAAAGTTTTTCTTTCAAATAAATATAGTTCCTAAGCATGAGAGCATAAGAGACTTATGAAAACCACTGAGAAAAAACCTTATCAACCCCAAACATTTGAATGGTAGTGGGAATTAAATGTGGTAGTGGGAATTAAATGTATAAGGGGACACTGGGACAGGTCACCAAATTTTTAAGCATCTTTGGTCACCTCATTCACTCAAGCAGTTACACTGTGATAAATGAATCTTTTGAGGTACAGATATTTCCTGTTGTCTTTTAATTAATATTTCAACACTGAGTGTACACTGTTTGTCATGCCAATAAAACATAACATTTCAATCTGAATACAAAGTCATAAGAAACATATGTGTATAATAAATAGAAAAAATAGAAAAATGTGGTTCTAAATAGTTTTCGGTAGAGTATAACATGCCAACTGCAGTTTTTCATAAAGTCTGCTATGCCTTTGTCAACAAATTATGTTTTGAGCAAAAAGAGCTAAATCAATACAGACAAAACAGTTATCAAGAACTGCTAATGGCCCAGCTTACACATCTAAATAGTGAAAGCACATTTAACTGTGTATTAAATGAAGATACTTTGTTCTACTCCATAGGTCTACAACCCTGCTCCTGGGGACCCACTGTCTTGAAGAGTTCAGCTCCAACAATCATAAAACACACCTGAAACAGCTGATCAGAGTCTTCAGAATCACTTGTAAAGTCACAGGCCATGGTCCTGTACCATGATGGTAGTTGAAGAAATTCAGCTTGGTTGGTACCATGATGTTGATCATCAACTTATTTTGTGAACTCAGCCTTTGATCCTAAGTTTGTGGAGAGCATGCACATGAATGTGTGACATCAGTGGTGAACAGCCAATCACAGGCCTTGCAACACAAAGCAAGCGAGAATCACTCCTTGTGCGATACCCTGCGAGATTCAAAACTCAGAATATGAGGAATTTAAACACATTTACACTGAAGAAAGTACTTGTCCATGAAAGGGGACAAATAAAAGAAATGATCAGTGCAGTCACAAATGAAACTTGTGAAGTTAGTTTATATAGTTGATATTATATAGAGATAGAGACTCTAACATGTAATTATTGTATGTAGTAATTTTTTAAAGCATTATCTATTGATTCTACAGTTTATTTATATTACATATTATCTGTATATATTAATATTAATTTAAAATAAATTGTTTATAATAATTGTTATAACTAAAATTGCTTTTGTGTTATGGATTATATAAATCATATAAAATAATTAATTATCATTAAAACCGGACAATTTTGTTGTATTTTATTTATTTTTACTATGTAGTGACCTTTAATTTGAGGTAATAGAAACTGGGGGAGTGACTTTTCTGTGTCAGATGTGTCACTTTGATCTCATCTGATTTCAATAGCTGCATTCCACTGTCGGGCCAGTGCGAGCCAGGGCTTAAAACGGGCCAGGCGGGGCTAATAGCCTCACGCCAGTAGCACGAGGCCAGAATAGCGCAGGGTTTCCACAGTCGAGCCAGAAGCTCTTCTGCGAGTCACTAAAACATGCCCTTTACACACCTCTCTGGAGCACAGCGCTCGTGTTGTTTGAAGATGGTGAGAGCGCGGCCAGGGCTCGCTCGATCTCTCTCGCGCACGTGCTCTCTCACGCATGCGCTCTCTCTCTCTCGAATGCTCTCTCTCTCTCTCTCTCTCTCGATCTCTCGTGCTCTCTCTCTTTTGCGCTCTCTCTCTCTCTCTCTCTGTTAAACTGACAAGGACTTAAAAACACTAAACTTTCACTCTATGATGGTTAAGCTGTGCAATTAATCCGCGAATCACATTCGTCAAGGGCCGGGGTGCAGCTGGGCCGTAGAGTTAATGAATAACGGATTAACTACGACAGCCTACATCGCACATCCTGCGATGTGACTATCGTGGATTCGTAAATCGCGATATCGATGCTTAAACGACACATCGTGCAGCCCTAACGAGCGCTGTCTTGCTCTCTCCCTCGCGCATATTAATCAATTGACACGATGGTGTCGATGTTTTAATCATTTAAAATGAGAATGTAAGTGTGCTCACCCCATTTTTGTTTGTAATAAAAAATTTGATTAGATTTCATATCGCAATACATATTGCAGAAAAATAAAATATCGCAATGTCATTTTTTCCCAATATCGTGCAGCCCTACTGCTGACTAAGAGTGAGTTTTAATCTCAAATTATTTTAAAAAGTCTTTAATACCGGTGTTAAAGCGGTTATCTTTCTGAAATGATCCGCTCTGACGCTCTCCAGACGCGGTGAAACTCCGCCTTTGTTCATAACCCCTCCTCTAGCTCCAGCTGGCCCGCTTTGGCCCAAAGTTTTCGTCAGGCCAAAAAACCCTGGTCGTTGGCCCCGAGGAAGCCCCGGCGAGGCACGATCAAGCACCGGAAGTGACAGTGGAAGCGTGACTGGCCCTGGCACGCACTAGCACGCCCGGTTTAGGCTCGCCAGTGGAATTTCCATTTGAGATGTTGGTAACACTTTATTTTAAGGTGGCCTTGTTAAAACTACATGTACTTACTATTATAATAATAATTAATTATGTATAATGACATGCAAGTAACCCTTAGCCAAACCCTAATCCTAACCCCAACCATATAGTAAGTAGTTAAATAATATTACTCAGTACTTAAATGTATGATTACACTGTAACAAGGACACCTTTAAATAAAGTGTAACCAAGATGTCTTACCCAGAACATAACCTGCCCTGGAGCAGGTTAGCTGTGGAGTTTAAGCTACTATGGCAATGAACGTTGCTCAAAGCCAAGTCACTTTCATGGTACCTAAAACCCAGGACTGGTACAAACTAAACTAAAATTTACCTGGCTAGCCAGCTATTCCGGCTTCATGGTACAGGCCCTAGGTACGCTGAAGCAGGTTGGAAATAAACGTTGCAGGATAGTGGGTCCCTAGGAGCAGAGTTGTCAAACTGTTAAAAATACCTAAACTCAACAACACCATTTCAAATCATGGAGTATGTCCTGTTAACCTGGTTACACAGGAAAAGGAGACAGTCAATGCAATCTCCTAGACGGACTGAGTCAACTCAGACGCTGTCTGAAGTCTAGTGTTGTGGAGATACAAGGACACAAACCTGCAGAGACAGCAGTGGCCAAACCTCAAGCAGCCACAGGCCTCAATTAAACCAAAGAATTCAGATGCCTACAACATGGAATTGAAATAAGCTGAGAGAAGCAGTAAACCTGTTTTCCTTACAGGGGAAACAACTGACATATTTTCAAGGAGAATACAGTATTCCAACAAACAAAACTTTCCTGTTTCAAATAAATGCAGTTCTTTCCAGAAAGAAACAACAAAAATCCCAGTTTCCTGTCAAATAGCACCTTTTTAGTGAACTAAGTTATCTTTTGTGTCTGACTGCTCTAATACTTTCAAAAACACACAAGGTTTACATATAAATATTGTAATGAATATTGGCTGAATATTAGATGCTTGCAGCTCTTAAAGTGTTTTAATTCTGAAGCAATGAATTTGTGTAAGAAAAATAGCCATATTTACAACTTTATAAACCTTAATCTCTAGCTTCCGCTAACTGTCGTATGCACATTCACAAGAGATTGGCATCCCCTTGGATGACGTAGGACGTATGTGTAGCATAAACTCCGGTGAGAATATGCTAGTAACGTGAGAAACAAGTTTTGTTTACAACAAAGGAAAACCAGTGTCCTCTTGGCTTATACTGAAATCCAGCGACATTTTCCTTTACAAATCCTTGTTTTGTACAACTAATTTGTGACCGGTGTTTTGTTTTGCTCTCTCCTCTGCGCTTCCATTCTCGTCACTTTCGCATTCGTCACTGCGTTTGCCTATGTCCTACATTATCCACTGGACGCCACTGACTTTAAATAAAAAATCGACTGTTTACAGTTGTCCTACATTATCGACACAAACTATTTTTAACACAGTAAAGCTGCTTTGACACAGTCTGTATTGTATAAAGCTCTATATAAACGTGACTTGACTTACCAACAATGTAATGCTAATGTCTATTTTTTATTTATTTATTTTGTTTAAAGGGTTCATATAATGCTGCTAAAAAGAACATTATTTTGTGTATTTAGTGTAATGAAATGTGTTTATGCGGTTTAAGGTTAAAAAAATCATTATTTATCATATCATTATTTCTCCTCTATGCCCCGCCTTCTGAAACGTGTCGATTTTCACATGGCTCATCTCTCTGAAAAGTGAGGTGTGCTGTGATTGGCCAGCTATCCAGCACGTTGTGATTGGCAGAATGCCTCAAGCGTTAGACGAAAATGTTATGCTTCTTAACACTCTAAAGTGAGCCACGGCCAGTTTGAGTGAGCAGAGGCGGGTGGCTTGAGAACGGCGTGGCTGGCGGATTCTACGAAGGAGCGTACCTTGGTCATGCAGCAACCACATGAGACAAAACTTGATGTATTTCCTCAGTGACCAGCACGGATCAGCTCCTAACTTTATTAGGTAAAGTGGCAAACATATTCTTCATAATATCTCCTTTTGTATTCAACAGAAAAAAAGTTTGAAACGACTTGCAGGTGAGTAAAGTATGGCAGAATTTTCCTTTTTGGTGAACTATTCTTTAAATCTGAATAGAATTCTAAAGCCTGGTTTCACAGACATGGCTTAGGTTAAGCCAGGATTAGACCATAGTTCAATTAGTACATTTAGTAGCTTTTATAAATGTGCCTTAGAAATAAAACATAACTGGTGTGCATCTTGAGACAAATCAATAGTACTGACATATTTTAAGATATGTTAGTGCAAGTTTCTTACAGTTAAAACAGGGCATGCATTTTAGACTGAGCCTAGGCTTAGGCCTGGTCTGTGAAACCAAGGGTAAATTCTGAGAAGATGCTGGTATTCAAACAGAGAAACAGTTGCAATGGCAGCAAGTCACTGAACATTCTCTAGAAAACTCCTTAAAAAAGTAATAAAATTAGATACAATTTGGCTACATCAGTGTTATTTTTTCACTGACATTTTATCAATGTTTTGTATATTTGACTGTAAAAGTTTAAAGTTTCAATTTGTTGTGTTCGTAATTATTATTAATTTTTTTTTATCTGACAACAATCCATGACATTGTGAAAACCACAAACTATTTTTTTGTATTGAAAATTTTCTTTTTGTTACTGGATTCTTGTGACTACGGCCCAGAAGAAAAACAGGCTACCAATCTTACTTGTGTAAGATGTCTGTCTCCAATACAAGAATCTCACAAGGACGCAATTCATAAAAAAAAAAAATTTAATCACACCACTTTGACAAGCAGTTTTGATATAAAATTGATTATAGGTGAGAGATTTTACATCAAACAATGTTCCAATTAAATGATTCCCTCAGAGAAGAGGTAAGGAGCAGAAAGTCAAACAAAGTGTCTCACTCTGCGCCCACTGGGGTCATAATATATGCAGTATATGCTGTGTGTTGTCGCAGTCACTACTCTGAATGAAGTCGTAAGTAAATAAGAGTTTCAGAGTAACCAATTTCAAAAGGATTAATCAAAAGCTGCCATCAATAATTGCCATAATACATTATGGGGGCCTGGAATATGCAATCCATTATGTATAATTGATTCAGTTTTAAACACAACACACACATGATGTACAAAACAAATGGTGAATGTATGAACCAAACTATAAAGGATTGGTTTAGGTTTACCTTGTTAATCTGTTTTCTGATAGAAAGTTCATACTTACAATGCTACCACAGAAAAAATTAATCAATTACTTTTGTCGCTTAGCAACTGTAGTTACAGCACATTGCTGAACTCATTGCTTTCAGTTACCTTTACAAATCCCATTACTCACGCAGAGCCTCCACCCATAAAGCACCCTCACACACCCTCACCTCAATGTACTCCAGCAATGCTTGTAAAGCATGGTAAAATTAGTCTATTTATGAATGTATGTAATTTATTATTTATTATTTGTAATATTTTATATTTGTAATATCTTATGTCAACCCTATTTCCACTTCAGCTTCGGTTTGTTCATGGATCAACATTGATGATTATTCGAATGTACTAAAATACAGCAAAAGATGAAAAGCTCATGTTATGGAGGGGCGTCTCCTCACTCACTGTAATGAAACTGAAAATTCTTCAGGCTAGAAAAAAAAGGAAGTGGGCGTGTCCAGACAGCAGAGACTAAACCACAGCCTCGCCAATGTAATGAGTAATAACTGAGTGAGCTGACATTTACATTAGTAGCCAACTTCAAGCATGTTTTTGTTTTGAATGACTGGAAAGGAAAGATCAGATTCTTTTAATAGCACAGAAAATACAGAGGATGGTAGACAAAATAAAACATAGACATGCAGATCTGAATCAGTCAGTATACAGATCACCAAGATAATGGTAACTCAGCTGACAAACATGTACACACATTGTTGTCGTTCAAAAGCACTTGTAAGATCAGTAAGATCCAGTAAGAAGTGCGTCAGTAGATTTGGTTTGGGAAAACAACAACAACAAAAACTATTATTCAGAATGAATATGATCAAAAGTTACAGTAAAGTACGGAGCCCCGCACATGACATGCAAGAAAAAGAAATAAATTGTGCGCACGATTTACTAATTTGTTCCCTCAATTTACTAAAACGTGCACACGATTACTATTGCGTTCCCTCAATTTACTATTGCGTTCCCTCAATTTACTATTGCGTTCGCTCAATTTGCTAAATGCACCTGATTTAGCCTTATATTTTTTCCTGCATGTCATGTGCGGGGCTCCATAGTAAAGATATTTATAATATTACAACAAATTTATATTTCAAAATAAATGCTGTTCTTTAACTTTCTATTCATTAGGGATGGGACGATAACCGGTTTTATTGATAACCGTGATAAAATGTGCTGAAGGTTAGTAATATCGTTTAAAAATGAATTATCATTAAAACCGTGTTTGATTATCGCGGTTTTAATAACTCACTATTAAATCATGTCCAGCCAGCAACAGTCTGACGCAAGCGCAGCGCACAATGTTTTTTTTGTTTTTTTTCGAGAAGGAATGGCGAAAGTCAGTGACTTTTCTATGCTTCTACACTTTTCATTGTAAGGAAGGAAATGCCACAGAATTTAATCTTTCTTTAAATTAAGTGCATAGAGTTGCTTGTTTTATTAGTTGTTTGTTGATTATTAAATATAAAACTTGCTGAAATGTTTTCAGTGTGAGCATCAACTATTTTTGAACACTTTCATCTCGTTTCAACAAAACCGTGATAATATTGATAATCGTGATAATTTTAGTCACTATAATCGTGATATTAAATTTTCATACCGTCCCATCCCTACTATTCATCAAATAATTTTTGTAGTTTTGTAGTTCCACAAAAATATTACCATAGATCACAGCCTCTGTACCACATGCAGCCCCTCCAATTATTGCTAAAAGCCAGAGTCCCGCCACACGCTTGGTGGTTAAAGCGATTTCCAATCAGGGTGGACCACCGCTGGCTCGCCAACTCATTTTTCAGTGCTATAATTAATTGATCAGTCATGTCTCTATGGTAATATTCACTTTGTACAGTTTTAGATAATTTACAGTTAAGATCGTATCCCATGAACACTGGTAAGTGATCACTGACATCATTCACTAACAAACCACCTGTTATGTTATTGTCAAAAATATTACAGAATATGTTATTTATAAGTGTGGCACTATGTGATGTTATTCTGGTGGGTCTGGTGATGAGTGGGTACAAAGCCAATTTAAACATGATTTCTTGATTTGAAACAATATCACTCATTAGAACATTCAAAAACTAAGAAATACATTTTTCTGTTTAGATATTTAATGGTCTGGTTTCTACAACTTTCACTTTAGAGCCAAAACCTTGCTTTAAACTTGAAAGAAAAAAAGATTTGACCTTGATAATTATCGTTAACAACTGAAAAATGATCATGATAATTTTTTGGCCATATTGCCCAGCCCTACTTTGTAGTTTTAGGCCCTGTCAACACGGACACGGGTATTTTTATAACCGTGACTTTTTTTACGCGGTTCGGCCTTTCGTCCACACGAAAACGCAGTTTCAGGGCACCGAAACCGAACATTTTTGAAAACTACGGCCAGGGTGAGCATTTTCAGAAACGCCGGTTGCAGTGTTGTCGTGTGGACAGTATAACCGGGGTTTTTGCCTTGCGACGTCAGAGTGTGCGCCGTTATCCGCTGTGTTTGACGTCAGATTGTGCGCTGCTGACTGCTTCTGATTGGCCAAGGTGACTTTACAATTTGGGTTATATCGCCGCCTGCTGGTGTGGCATGCTCTTGACAGCACTTGATAGTATGTTTTGGCGTTTTCATGTGGACGGGATTTTTTTTTTAAACGCAGGAGGAAAAACTCCGGTTATAAAAATACCCGTGTCCGTGTGGACTTGGCCTAAGACTGCCCTCTGGCTCTGAACACATAACCTAAGGCATGCACACATTCAGCTTGTCTGTAGGAGGGAGTCAGATGTCTTAAGCTGCCAAGTTTGGAGAACATTACACAGATGAGGCTCCGCGTCCAAATCTGTGAGTCACACTCAGAAAGACACTGTGGCCAGCAGCACAACGCCACCAACTTAATCCAGATTACCACAACAAACGGACTCTAGATCCTCAAACCACATGACCAAAACAAACAACGATGAGAGAATTGTGATTATATAATGGACAGAAGGAAAAAAAATACTACTTTGGAATACATCCTAACCCAATTTTTGCTTTTCTTGTCAAGTGAGACCACCAATCAATCAATTAATCAATCAGTGCAACCCTAGTCTGTAGGTATGTTTACTGTCTATGGCTTTTAATTTGTTGACAGAAACATTTTCTGAGAATTCAATTTCATTTTATTTTCTGATGCATGGTACGAGTCAATAACCTGCTCTGTAAACATTCACGTTGACCCTCTGGTATTTCCACATGACAGAATATGCTCAGGCATGCACAAATGGAAACCAGCGGATTCTGATTGGTAGGCAACCAATTCTGGCACCTACAAGTTATTCTGTCCTAGAACTGGCAGACACATTTGACTCAAAGACCCTGTTTGCACCTGGGACCTGACATCCCAAAATAATGTGTATAGACAAACTGGAAACCAAAAACTGCTTACACTATTTCCCCTAATAAGGATAAAAAAAAAAAAAAGATCTCTGTAAAAAAAAACTGTCTAGTCTTACTGGATTACCAGGACAAGACATGAGTTCCTTGGACTGACTCAGAAATCTTCAGTCTAAGAAAAGAATGTCAGAAAATATAAGTAGATATGTGCTGACCCACATATTAGTTAGGTTTTCTACACATCTTCATCCAAATATAGAAACTGTTCATTACAATTGTCCTAAAATGTGTTCACTCTGCTAGTAACATCACAAACCATGCAATGCCATGATCAGTCATGGTTTACACAAATTTTTAGACGTTTTTTATTTCAAAAGCACAGAGATTTGGTCACTACCTCGTGTCAAACAAATTTGGAAACCAGCTGATTCTGATTGGTAGGCAACCAATTCTGGCACCTACAAGTGATTCTGTCCTAGAACTGGCAGACACATTTGACTCAAAGACCCTGTTTGCACCTGGGACCTGATCCCAAAATAATGTGTATAGACAAACTGGAAAGCAAAAAGTGCATACACTGTTTCCCCTAATAAGGTTCTCTTACGAGAGCTCTCTACGGGAAAAGTCTCTTTTCACGAAATACTGAAGCAAAAAACTATCCTTAATTTTGTATTTTTGTAAAGCGCATTTGCAGCAGTACACAGCCATAGGCGAGACGGCTCGTTCGCTCATTGGCTCACGCATCGCTGGATCACGAAGGAAGCAAGCGCCGTCTGAGAAGCATATCAGCGGGACGAGCCATTCTGAAGCTGCTGGCCTTCGCCGCCTTCCACTGCCGTTCCTGCTGCGCTGTCCGGCGCCTATATCCTTTCAATTCTGTTATATCCAACTGTTCTTTATGTGTCACACACTCCTAAAAGAGCTTGCGTCTTTTTTAAGATGCCTTCCTGCGGCTCGTCAGAGGAGGGACCCACTCAGCGAGGGAGACCGGTACGTCATCTGTGTCTCCTGCCTGGGTGAAGATCATGCAGCGCTCGCGCACGCTGACGGCGGATGCCCTCACTGCGAGCTGTTGCCATGGTGGCTCTAAGGACTCGCCTGGCCTTTTTCTCTGAGCCTGCATTCTCCGCTGCGCTGAGGCGCCGTGAAAGCGCCGCTTCCAGCGGATTCCGGAACCGTCTTTAGCTCAACCGAGCTCGCCGGTTCGCCCTGCTTCACCGGCCTCCCCTGCATCGCTTCCCGGTGGGCTGCGCCCGCTGTTTGCCGGCGCGTCGTCCGAGGAAGTCGATCTCAGGGCCGCGTCGGGGGAAGAGGACATGCGCTCTCTGCTAGCTTCGGGCAGTGAGGGCTGGGCGAGCTCCGAGGAACTCGCGCCTTCTGCTCAGAAGCCCAGCAGACGAGCTGACATCGAGAAGGAGCCGGGGCGAGTGCTCACGTTGGACGCGACGAGTCTCGGCCGCGAGTGATCTGCACCAGCGCCCCCCCCCCTTGTTCCCGGCTGGATGGTATTTTCCTTTCGGATGAGCGTACTTCTCAAAGCCCGCCTCATTTCTTCCTGAGCTTCACGAAGAGGTGGCGAAGGCTTGGAAGGCTCCATATTCAGCGCGAACTCGTTCATCTGTCTCACTAGCATTCTCCACACTGGATGATGCTAAAAACAGGAACTACCTGTCACTTCCGCCGGTGGAACAGGCGATAGCGACGCACCTTTGTCCGCCCTCTGCTGGACGGCGGCAAAAGCGGTGTTGCCATCTAAAGCCTGCTGTGTGACGCTGAGTCTGCACTACTCACGATGGCTGCTTCATCGAAGCGCAGGTGTACGAGTTCCGCTGTGGCCGAGCTCTCACCCAAGCGCGCCGCTGTTTCAGTTCCAGGAATTGTGACTGTCTCAGCGTTTTCTGCAACGCGCAAGCCTGCACAGTTGCCTGCTTGCCTGCACATAAAAGCCGTTATCACAACAGTTTCAGCAACGCAGCTCGAGATCCCCGTTCTTGCTCTACCGGCCGTCGCCCCGCGCCGCGGGGACCGCGGCAGAGGATTACGGTGAGGCCGGGAGCCCCAAAGCCATCCTAGGAAAGCCATCTATGCCTGCTGCATGACGCTGCGTCTGCACTACACACGATGGCTGCTTCATCGAAGCGCCGGTGTACGAGTTCCGCTGTGGCCGGGCTCTCACCTAAGCGCGCCGCTGTTTCAGTTCCAGGGATTGTGACTGTTTCAGTGTCTTTTGCAATTCGCAAGCCTGTACGGTTGCCCGCTTGCCTGCACACAAAAACCGTTATCACGGCTACCCAGATATTTCCCGAAAAAGGTGTAATTTCTGGTGTCCCGGCCACGGCCGATGGTGCTATAAATGTAGTGACGATGCCCACTGCTCAGTGCCCATCTCCACATATAAGCACAGCCCTTCACACAGGGCTCGCGCCCATAAAAGCGACTCAAGTCGATCACGCGCACTATATAGTAAACGTGCCCACTCCTCAGTGCCCACAATCACTATGTCACACGCGTCATGTGGTTTCTGTAAAAACGAAACCCGTGCACGTTCGTCCGGCCACGGCCGATGGTGCTATAAATGTAGTGACGATGCCCACTCCTCAGTGCCCATCTCCACATGTAAGCACAGCCCTGCACACAGGGCCCGCGCCCATAAAAGCGACTCAAGTCGATCACGCGCACTACATAGTAAACGTGCCCACTCCTCAGTGCCCACAATCACTATGTCACACGTGTCATGTGGTTTCTGTAAAAACGAAACCCGTGCACGTTCGTCCGGCCACGGCCGATGGTGCTATAAATGTAGTGACGATGCCCACTCCTCAGTGCCCATCTCCACATGTAAGCACAGCCCTGCACACAGGGCTCGCGCACATAAGATCGACTAGGATCGGTCACGCGCGCCACATAGTAAACGTGCCCACTCCTCAGTGCCCACATACATTATCTCACACACGGCGCATGGTTTCTGTAAAAGCGAAACCCATGCACGTACGCTCTGCCCAGGCAGACAGCGAGTCGAAAGTGGTAAATGTGCACGCTTGCAGCCCACAGTTACTCGCAGACATCACGAGTCCCACGGGACCCGCTCAGCCCTCCCCCAATCGGTTAAGCACCGGGATGGGGTCGAGGACGAGCGATCTGCCCGCTGTGATCAGCGCGCTCCCCGCCTCAAATGCCACAGGCGTAACGCCCATGGTGCAGCGCACCCAAGCGCCGCCCTTGCCCAGTCAACAGAGCGTGCTTCGCATCCAGCCTTTAGCCTTTCATGCATGGTCAGCGCTTCCAGGGGTTTCGGATTGGGTGCTAGGCATTATAAAGAGAGGCTACTCGCTACAGTTTTTTTCGACGCCCTCCGCGCTTTTTAGCACGCATCGAAACTACGGTCAAAACAGAAGTAGCACACATACTTCGGGCCGAAAAATCAAAACTGTTGAGCAAAGGGGCTGTAGAGCCTGTGTCTCGAGCTCAAAGCGAGTGGAGGCTGTACAGCAGATACTTTCTGGTGCCCAAGAGAGACGGGGGTCTCAGGCCCATACTGGATCTAAGACAGATGAACAAGGCATTGATGAAACGCAGTTTCAGAATGCTTACGAACAGGAAACTCCTCGCGCAGATTCGCAGAGGGGACTGGTTCATGTCAATAGATCTGAAGGACGCGTATTTTCAAATACAGATAGTGTCAAGTCACAGGCGATATTTGAGATTCGCCTTCGAGGGCCAGGCATACCAGTTTACGGTCCTGCCGTTCGGCTTGTCCGGGCTCCTCGTACGTTTACGAGGTGCATGGATGCAGCGCTCGCTCCTCTTAGACTCAGAGGCATGCGAGTGCTGAATTATTTGGACGACTGGCTGATTCTGGCTCGATCAGAGCACAGGGCCGTTTTACTCGATCACCTCGAGAAGCTCGGTCTCAGTGTCAATTGGGCGAAGAGTTCGCTGAACCCCAGTCAGACGATTCTGTTTTTGGGTATAGTTCTGAACTCGTGTTCCATGACGGCGCGGCTGTCACCACAGCGCGCGTTGGGCATTCAGCGCGCAGCGAGTTCTTTCCGCTGCGGCGCGACCATTACGCTCAAACACTGTCAGAAGGTACTGGGCCTCATGGCCTCAGCATCTCTGGTTCTGCAGCTGGGCCTGCTCCGTATGCGCCCCCTGCAGCTCTGGCTGAAGGCGCGGGTGCCGCGCAGAGCGTGGGTGTCTGGCCGACTGCGTCTCAAGGTCAATCAGAGCTGTGTCACAGCCCTGAAACCCTGGACAGCAAACGGCTGGTACCAATCAGGTGTAAGCCTGGGGACTTCCCCGAATGTGAAGATGGTGTCGACGGACGCCTCCACTTCGGGATGGGGAGCGCTGCTCGAGGGCAGACCGTCCTTTGGACTGTGGCCAGAACGGGAAAAGCTCCATCATATCAACTGTCTGGAAATGCTGGCAGTGGAGAACGCGCTAATGCGCTTTTGTCCCCAAATCAAGGACCACCACGTCTTAGTCCGTTCGGACAACATGTCTGTGGTGTCCTACATAAATCGCCAGGGCGGTCTTGGGTTCCCGAAACCTGTACAGGCTGGCGGAACGCCTCCTGGTTTGGGCTCAGCGCAACGTGCGTTCGCTGAGGGCAGTGCATGTGCCTGGGCTACAGAATCTGGGTCCAGACAGGCTGTCCAGAGGCAATGTTCCTATGGGTGAATGGTTTCTACACCCGCAAACAGTCCGGCTGTTTTGGGAGAGATTTGGCAGGGCGGAGATGGACCTCTTCGCGTCCCACGAAAACGCTCACTGCCCCGCATTCTTTTCCAAGAACGAAAGTGTGCTGTCACGGAAATGGTCGTGCTGCCCGCTTTATGCTTTCCCTCCCGTCTCCCTCCTTCCGCAGGTGATGGAACGGGTGAGAGAAACGAGATGTTCAATACTGCTTGTAGCACCTCTTTGGAAGAACCAACCATGGTTCCCAGATTTGATGCAGTTAGCAGATGACGCCCCGTGGCCAGTACCGTTGAGGAGGGACCTCCTCTCGCAGGCAAGGGGTTCGATTTGGCACCCTCAACCGGAGTGGTGGTCCCTCCATGTGTGGGCGCTCAACGGTTACCCGCTGATCTAAATACCATCCAATAGGGAGTGCTAAATACCATCACTCAGGCTAGAGCTCCGTCGACACGACGTCTGTATGCCTCGAAGTGGTCGGTGTTCTCCAGCTGGTGCACAGCTCGAGGATGTTCACCCCTTAGTTGTGTTAAGTTACGGAGGTTCTCTCCTTCCTACAGGAGCTGTTGGATAAGGGCAGAGCCGCATCCACGCTCAAAGTTTATGTAGCGGCCATCGCAGCGTTTTCTGAAACAGCGCTCGGTCAGTCAATAGGAAGGAATGATTTGGTCATCCGCTTCCTTAGAGGAGCTAGGAGGCTGAATCCTCCCAGACCTCCGTAAGTCCCTATGTGGGACCTCACGGCGTTTTGGAGCCTATCCAATCAATTAGCCTTCAGCATCTGTCGTTCAAGACAGTATTCTTGTTGGCTCTCGCTTCAGTGAAGCGTGTGGGTGATCTGCACGCGCTCTCGGTGAGCCAGTCGTGCTTGGAGTTTGGGCCTAATGACTCAAAGGTCATACTCGAACCTAGGCACGGTTATGTGCCGAAATTTCTCAACACGCCGTTTCGGGCTCAGGTTATTGCCCTGTCTGCCCTGCCGGTGTCAGGAGAGGATAGAGACTCGAGTCTTCTTTGCCCTGTCAGGGTTTTAAGAGCTTATGTGTCTCGCTCTGCTGCCTCTCGACAGACTGAGCAGCTGTTTGTCTCGTCCGGTGGACGTTCCAAGGGAATGGCTGTTTCGAGACAGACTCTATCCAGATGGATAGTTGACGCTATAGCGTTAGCTTACGCTTCCAGGGGCCTTCAGTGCCCGCTGGGCGTCAGAGCACACTCCACAAGGGGCGTCGCCTCGTCGTGGGCGTGGTCTACTGGGATCTCCTTGCAGGATATATGTATGGCGGCAGGTTGGGCCTCGCCGTCTACATTTATCAGGTTCTATAACCTGGAGGTTCCCGCCTTGCAAGCAAGGCTGCTGTCGGTATAGTCAAATCAGGGCCCTGAAGGGAACTCTGAGTTCGTGAGCGTTATGCGCTGCCGACTGTTATATGGGCAGTATTGCGTAAGACCCGCATTGCCACATTGGTCAGGCCTTGCCTCAGCTGTATGATGTCATATTGCCGCATCTACGGATGCTGCTAGATATGGGACGGAGGGCTTCCCCCCTTCCTGTCCTGGACTCTCTGTGAGTTCCTCAGGTGACTGTCCACTGTAAATCCTGGGCGTTGCTTCAGGTTTATTGGTGTGTGATCCCTGCGCGCACGGTGTTTTACATTGGGTTCCCGTAGCGTCTAAGCTAAGACACAGTACGAGAGAGCTCTCGTAAGAGAACGTACTCGGTTACTAAACGTAACCTCGGTTCTCTCTAGAAGAGCGAACGAGTACTGCGTTCTCTGCCGTGCGTACGATTCACTCTGGTTCGCTTCGGCGATGAAATAAATCAGGTGAGTCAGCCTTTTCGAGCTCCTTTTATAGGTTGGGCCACACCCGTTTTGGCGGGAAGTGGCAAGAAGGGCGCGAAGCCCTGCGCTCGATAGGCTGTGCAGTTGCCGCAGAACAAGCCAATGAGCGAACGAGCCGTCTCGCCTATGGCTGTGTACTGCTGCAAATGCGCTTTACAAAAATACAAAATTAAGGATAATTTTTTGCTTCAGTATTTCGTGAAAAGAGACTTTTCCCGTAGCGTCTTAGCTAAGACGCAGTACTCGTTCGCTCTTCTAGAGAGAACCGAGGTTACGTTTAGTAACCGAGTACGATTTATAAAAACAAACAAAACCAAGACTTGAAGTAAAAAATACATGTGCTGTCTGCACCCTCTGGACCTTGTTTATTTAATGGTGGAAGCGATTTGGCAACTCTGGAGGTCTAGTAACAATCTGAAGAAAATTAATAATATGCTGTACATTTACATGAACATTTACATAAACATTTAGAATAAAAATGTATGCGGTAAGGTGCTCAAATTAGGCTAAATAGCTTTACACGCAATTTACATTACTAATTGAAAAGGCATTAAAAATGTTATGTTTAAAAAAGTAAAGACTTTTGATGGATGACTTTTTGCAAGATGTTTTCCATGGCATTTTAAGCTGGATGCGTTTATTTAATGGATTTGTCAGATAATACTATTTCCAATTCCTGTGAGTTCTAAATTGAAGAAATCTTTTTACAGATTTAACAGAGTCAAAAGTAAACATTTTCACTCAAATAAAGACTAGTCTCTGATATGCACTTGACTTGTGAGAGTCGTGAAAGACAACTTTGCCTGAATTAATATGCAGCCATGAATGAGCGCATGTTGGAAATAAAAGCGCTGAAATGAATTCTCTCTCTTTTGTCTATGCTCATCATTAATCTCGTGAAGTCGGAGTAACGCATATAATCCATCAAGATCCTCTCCCAAAAAAGACATAACTTTGCATGAGTTAAATAATACAGCCATGAATGAGTGCATGTTGGAAAAAAAAGCACAGAATTTAATTCTCTCTCTGTTGTAAATTTGCTCCATCATCAGTCTCGTGAAGCCGCTTTCATATTGCCGTTCACACAGCGGGTTGATACTCCGGAAATGCTCCAGCACGGCCACTGCATGTAACTTTTAACAAGATTCACTTGTTTAAAACACCCTAAATTGTACATTTACTATATAACCATTATTTTGCTAATAAACATCTAAATAAATAAAACTCTATGGAAATTAATTATTTATTAGAGATCACAGTTTCAGTATAGTTCTGTGTAAACTGCATAGATAAACTGCACTGTCAGCAGGCATTTCATAATCTAGAAGGACAAAAACATTATTAATAATTTTGATATAATATTCCAGTTGAGAAATTCAATAAAATATGATGTTTTGTTCATTATATTCCAATATTCCAGAAAATATTATTCAGTGAATTAACATTATCCAGTGAATTATTCTTGACTCTGTAGTTATTAAACAGCATATAAACCTACTAAAACGGTAGTTTAAAATGAAGTTGATATGACTCCTGTCCTTTATTTATTTTCTACATTTGGAAACATTACACATTCTACATTTTTTAGTTTATTGTTAATGTTAGTGTTGTTGCTGTTGATGCTTTTTATGAATAAAATGTGTTTTTTTATTGTAATATACAGATTAAATTAAACGTGAAAGACTTTAAAAAAAGATGACTGAAAAGAGGAAAAAACAAAGTGAAGTATGTTCTTTCTTCACTTAGTCATTTATTTACTTTATAACAGTTAATAAATATCGGTTCTGCATATCAGTTATAGGGCACATAAACATGCAAATAAGTGGTATCGTATCGGTTATAAAAAAAATCAATATCGGTTGATCACTACTAATTTTGCCCATTGTATTAAGGATATTTAGATGCTTTACAGGAATTTTTTTTAAAATAATAATTAAAAAAATTATTTTTAGCAGAGGAAACTTATTGGCACACACAACAGTCAGCAGTATCAATACACAGTTTCATGTGTCTGGATAGCAATATGCATATGAAAATTGTATGCAAATGAGATTATACTTAAAACTCTGTTGTAAAATATATGTAATTAAATATGGTAATTTCTGGGATTTTGGAATAAGGAATAAAGCTTGTGCACATAAACTTCTGCAGGGATTCATAAAGTGTAATTTTGTGCAGGTTGTGGCATACAGTATGTACATTTTTATAAATTTGAAAATCTACCACTTGTGCATACGCATACTTTTAGGGTGAAAACTATGCAAAATTTTACACATGAGGCCCACTGAGTGATCTGATCACAGGTGGCCAATTGAGTGACAGCACTGTTTACACTTGGTATGTAGTCTATGAAGTGACCACTTGTGATCGGACTTTGTTAAGGAGAGTCTTTTTAAATTCATTACTTGTTACATATAGTGTTGTCACGGTACCAAAATTTCAGTATTCGATACTGATACCAGTGAAAATCCACGGTTCTCAGTACCAATTTCGGTACGAAAGCAAAACACAGAAATATGCTTATTTAAAAAAAACAAAAAACTTTTTATCACTAAAAATAAAACCAATGCCATTCTTTATACTTATTTACAATTGTGTTTAAAGTTTTTCTACAAGTAATATAATTATGAAAAACAGTAAACAAGTTTCACCCAAATGTAATTTGTCTTTTAATTTTTGAAATTTAAACACATTTTATTTTTTGGTAAATAAAGGGGATTTGCTATTAAAATTAAAACATGGAAGAAATATTGTGTGATTTATTTCTTTAAAAAATAAAGTTTTATTAATTTTTTTCTACAGTAGTAGCAGTATCACATACATTCTACTAAATAATAGTAATATTTCTAACACAATGCCTTTATGTAAAAATTAACTTTTATTTTGACAGGTTACCGTGAATACCTTTAAATTGACACTGTTTTTCCTCAAATGAAACGGTAAAATGCTTGTGAAGTGACTCAGAACAGTTCAGGTGATGTTGTTTTTGTATTTATGTCCTCATTGAGACGGCAGATGTTGAAATAACTGCAAGCGTCACGCGCTTCAGTCTATGTAGTAATCAAATCCTCACGTCTCTGCCATTCATTCATTCATTCACTCACACAGAGATGCACAGAACATGCAGGATTCATATTTCAACCAAATTTCTGAGGCGTAACATTTACAGATACTGGTCCATATGGAGATTTGATTTGATTAATTTATGCTAACTTTGACAAATTCGGTGACTGTCCATATTCAAATGTAAGTTTCATTTTCATGACTGGATTTTGAGATTCCGTCCGCGTTTTCTGCTTTGAGGAAATCATAGCGCTGTATGCATCAAGAACCGGGTTGACCGGGTACTCGGTACCACTGGTACTTAAAGAAACCTGGTATAGTCACATTTTCATTTTTTTTAGTACCGACTTGGTACCGAGGTGCCGGGTCTTTTGACAACAATAGTTACATCAACGTATCTTTTAATGTTTAAACAGGAAGAAACCTCACTTGCTCTCAAATATAATTGAGATTCAACAGAACAGCAATAGGACAGCGATGTGGCCCCATGTGTTTCAGACTGCCTATGGGTTTTGAGTAATCAAAACTGATTCATGTAGAGCTGTTAGAACGTAATTGTAACGATAGAAGCATTGTTTCAAAAAAGTAGGGATCCAGTCAGGACAGGCAGGGTCAGATACCAGCAAACAATAACATCCAAGGCACAGACAAAAGAGTAATCTAACAAGACAATCCAAAAGTGGTCAGTGGTCATGCAGAATAAGGCATTAATAATGTTTTATGAGTACTAATAAACTGTCAATATACTAGTAAAATACATGCTAATAAACGACTAGTTAATAGTGTTGATAATTGGTCCCTAAGCTAAAGTGTTTTCAAATTCTATACTATTTTGTCTAAATAAATTTGAAAGAAAAGTACTAAAATCAACCATTTTAAATGCTACTTGAATTTAGGCAATACAATATTAATTTAGCTGTTTAAACGGCCAGATGATAATACCACATAATAAGATCCATTTCTTCTGTTCTGACTTTCAAGCAGTGCAAATCTGCACAAGAAGAAATAAATAAATAAAATAATAAAAGGAAGCAGGTAAAACATTCAGATGAAGGACAAACACTTCTCTGCCTATTACAGTATGTATCTGAATCAAGGACATCACAGCTACACGTACTGTATATCACACAAGTGACACAAGAATATATGAAACTTTAAGCTTTTTGGGATCTTTACATTTATAAATATATCATAATGTAAAGTGATCAACACATCTAGAATATGTAACATGTTTGACATTCTTTCTTAATTTATTCATCATCGTTTGTGTGGGGTGCCCTTTCTTTTTTTCCACCTTTCATCTATCTTATGGTTACTTTTCCCTTTTTTAAATTCTTATGCAATGTTTCCCATTTTTCTTTGACTTGATAGTTGAATGAAGGAATGATTGTTATTTCTTCTTGTGTTGAATTTACATTAAACAACGTTAAAAGGATGCTCTGAGTGAAAAACATAACAGCATGATGTAAAAGGCTTTTGTTTGCGTAAAGGAATGTCGCTGCAGCGCCCAGTCAAAATACAAACTACAGGCCTCATCACGTTATCTCGTGATATATCACAGAACCATTTAAATGGATGTGTTGTTATACACAAAATCATTGCTGTAAGGTTTTAAACGTAATGATTAAGGTACCATTAGTATCCTATGGTAGCTGTAACAATTTAGAGGGCGTGTACTGTTATGAAACAAGAGAAAACGCCTTTGATCAAACAAACTGTTGCATCCATTGACGTTTGATCACATTAAAATTACTAAACTAAAAATAATGGATGGAAGATATCAGTTATCCCATAGCTGGTGTTCTGTACCCTCTGTTAAGAATAGCCTGTGATATTTGTAACGTACAGAAATAGTCCGATCTGTTATTGCAACTCAAGTAAACATGTAAAACAGGTTTCCCGTTAGTCCATATAACTCGTCAACAAATAATGCATCGAAATGCAGACATTGATGTCACTCGTGCGGATCGAAAATGAATAAGAATCTGTCTGGGCTGTGCCCTTTAACCACTGGAATTAATAAATGAGTCGATAGGGAGGTTTTAAATGTCGCATTGTGAAAGCAAAACTGTCAAAACACATGCGCAACAGACGTGAAATAGGAACCGACTGATGGTTAACTGCTGCTCAAGCTCGCTAATGAAAGCAAACCTACCTGGTCAACAGTTTCAGATGACTGAACATTTGATTTATAGACTGTTATAAATGAACAGGAGCTTTGAAGTATTGTAAATAAATACCGGGTCGCGATATCCAAACCTCGCGCGGTGCTCCGATTGCATCCGCGAGCCGCTCCATCTCCCGGTCGGAAAAAAGAACAACTTGCTAACTGCTGTGGATGTGACCGATGTGAAGGCACCGAGATCACTAAACTCATGCCAGAGCGGCTTCCTATGACCTGCGCCATATTTGAACACCCCTATGTAGTATTCTGAAGCGAAAATAAATGAAACGCGCGGATAAAACTTGAGAAATGTAGGAGAGGGGAAACTACGAAGTGTTACAGTCCCGCGAACTTACCTCGTGCCTCCTGGGTCACCGTGAATAGGAGTAAAGTCAGCAGTAACGAGCGACTAAGTAATGTTCCCGCGTCCATCGCGGTAGAGAGCATTCTTTATGACTGGTCAGTTTTTTTTTCTCATACATTCAAGTAGTCGGGTCTTTGCTTCTAGAAAGGGAGCGTTCTGATTGGTCATCACGGAGAACTATGCTCCGCCCACATTGTTCAGCGTTACCCTGTCTCAGTTCAGCAGCTCGGCTCGGCTGTGCCTCAGAATTACTTTGAATCTGTCCTGTGAATGTAGTTAGGAAATTTATTCTGATCATCCCAGAAGCATTTCTTATGATCAGGTTTTCAAAAAAATTCAGTCAAGCAAATCGTAAAGAGATACTCATGGCATTAATTTTGCATAAAAATAAAAAGACAGATGAAGGAAGAGAGCCTGGTTTGCTTAGCTGGTTTCCCATTGTATTAAGAAATCTTTTACTATATAGTAAATGTATTAATAAATAATAATAATACATTATATTTATATCATATTATACATTATTATATAATAAATAATAAATTTAATTTATTATTAATTTATAATAAAATATATTTGCAGCATTAATATAACATGCAATTATATTTTAAGTGTAAATCCATTTATGATGCCTCTATGCAGCATTAAACAATCTAAACACTGTTAACGCACCTTTCTGTGATACATATGTTGCTTTATATGCAGCTTTTGTACTGCCCAGGCAGACATATAAAAATACATTTAAAAGGCTTTGGATCATAAACGTATATGGCTAAAAATGCAAAAACGATATGTCCTCAGAAAGAAATAAGCCAGGCCAGACACAGCCTGAAGGCACAGATTGATTATTAGTAGCTATATCCGCAGTTAGTAGCCTACACTGCAGCAAACTTCTCTTTTATGTGGTCCGAGGAATACTGAACCTTTAATATTACAATTCTTTTGAACTTCCTATTTATCAAAGAATCCTGAAAAAAAGTTTCAATGTTTCCACATGCCATATTCAGCATTTTAGAATGATTTTTGAAAGACCACTTGACACTAAAGACTGGTGTAGTGATGTTGAAAATTCAGCTTTCTCACCACAGAAATAGATTAAATTTTTTAATATATTAAAATAGAAAACAGTTTTTTTTACAATGCAATAATATTTCAAATTTTTTACTGTATTGTTGATTAATTTAATGCAGCCTTGTGAGCAGAGATTTCTTTTAAAAACATACAAATAGTGTAACATTAACTTAGAGACAACTTAGAGAAAGACGAGCCACACTTATAAAACAAAACATTTATTAACTCAGCACAATTCAAATATGAAAAAGAACAGGGGAATTCTCTCTTATTGTTTCATACATATATTTGACTTTTGTAGAAGATAAACACCGTTAATTACTTTCTAGTATGTTTTTCTTAATATGTCATAGAAAGATTAAACACAGTGAAGAGTTACAGTATAATGTTTTTGGGGCCACTGTCAACTTTGAAATTAATGCCATTTAAAGTATATACTAGTTTTAGTTTTATGTGCTTTTACATTACAAATTAGACATATAGCCTCTTTTTAATACTAGTTTAAATGCAAGTTCACAGAATGGAGCTTCATGGGTGTGAAAAAACAAACAAACAAACAAACTAGGCCTATTGAAAGAACACCCAAGAAATTATTAATACAGTCAGTGCATTTAAAAAAAACTTCCAGAGCAACCCTCGTTTGAACAGGGTATATCCAAATACTGATGTCTAATTATTGGAATTTAATCTGATTAAAAAGAAGCATCTTTTAGCTATCAACATTTGTGGTCTTGAATTTGTATTACACACACACACACACACACATAAGAAACTCTATGTTAGTCTTGAAGAGGGGTTAATATCATCCGAGAAGGCACAGTGTAATGTGGTGAATTCATAAAATGGATCTACACTTGCTTGATATCAGGCTGAGGTATTCTTTGGTATTATAGTTGTTGAAAAGAAGTGAGTGGGTCTTAGATTGAACAGTATCAGTGGGTGATTTACACATATTTACATCATGCTCAGAGAAGAAGTGAAACGATTGCAGTGCCATTTTCTCTGGCTTGTAGCTTCTTCTAACAGGAGCTCTCTTCCTAATAAAAGAGTAGATTGGATATTTTCCCCAGCAGGCCAGCTACTGCTGCTCCCTACATCTGCATTGCTTGACTTTATAATTGTCAGCTGTCTAGTTTCTTTCAGGGCTCTGAATGTAGCTGTTCTCAATGCAGAGCACAATGAAGCGGTTTGAGCAGCTACGCATGTGCTGCCCCAGCAGTCTGCCAGTCTGCAGAAGAGACGCCTGTCCAGTCACTGCCATGTCATCCGTTCTCCAGGCTTCACAGTAGTTACTTGTCATTCGGATGCCTGCAGTACTCGAGCCGTGCCACACCAGTTTCTGAGACCTTAAGTCATAGTATCATTTATTAATTGATTGTTCATAATATAAAAAACTGAAAAGTTAAAATATATTCAGAAATGTAGAAAATGCATGTTTTTATGTTTGTATACATTTTGTTTTATTAAAGGCAGGGTAGGTAATACATGTATAAACAACTTTCTTCCAAATTTGTTTAAACTTTCTATATATATCAATGCATAATTAAAATGTAAGTACTCTGATAAAAAGAGTATAAAAATCGAGTGACTCTAGACCGTTTATTCTGTATTAAACACAGCTCATTATTTCCATTTCGGGACGAAACATAGGATTGGCTTAGGTGACTGTCACTCTCTCGCAACCATGGCAACCACCCTTTTGCCACACATGACCTGCCCACTTGCGCGTGCACGTTTGATTTGAGGAAACAGCACGTTTGATTCAACAGGCACGGATCCTAGGAATACCAAAACAATGGCAGAGAAACAGCAAGCAAAATTCACAGTACCAGCCTATGCAGTTAGTGAAGGCAAACCAGGCAAAAAAAGGAAGACAGTAACAGTACAAGAAAAGGCAATGAACAAAAAGTCTTTGGATAAACAAAGAAATAAAACGCGAGTTAATATCGGCGTGGCTTTCCAGCGATGGCGAGAACTGAGGGAACTTAAGGGGCTGAAAAGTGACTCCTTGATGGCTTTATTTCTGCTGGACAGGTAAATCTTTCTTTTTGTATTTTGATCATACATATTTTTTTCATGAAGCATGTGTCATTAGCACACGTAGCTGCGTAATATAGCTAACATAACATTACTTAGCGAGCCGTAGTAGAGGCTTTGGAAGGAGCCCAGAAGGGAGGGGGTGGAGTGAATGGAAATAATGAGATGTCTTTAAAACAGTCGTGAGATTACTACAGTCACTCGATTTTTATACTTTCTTTTTCAGAGTACTTACATTTTAATTATGTATTGATATATAAATAAAGTTTAAACAAATTTTTTACCTACCCTGCCTTTAAGTGGCATTTTACTTTATGTAATAATAAAATGTGACTTGAATACATGTTTATAGTGTATGTAATGTCTGTATACATTTTGTTTTATTTACTGATATTTTGCATTATTTCTGAGTGGTATTATAAAACGTGACTTGAATAGGTGTTTATAATAGTTGTGTACATTTTGTTTAATTTGTCCCACTTTAGGTTAGGTGTCTATAAGTACTATGTACAATACAGAATGAACTGCTGCCATTGAGGTGGGATAGGGGTAAGGTTGGGGCAGGTTTAGTGGTTTAAGGGTGGGTTAAAGCGGAGAGGTAGGATTGACAGTGTAATTACAGATGTGACTACAGAAATTAATTATAGTAATTATAGTAATTATAAACAAAGAAAGTAATTATAAACATATGTTTATTGTGTTTATAATGTTTGTATATGTTTTGTTTTATTTACTGCTGTTTTACATTATTTCTGATTGTAATAATACAATGTGAAATACACTGATGTGTTTTTGTTTTTGTTTGTTTTTTCTCCAAACAATGCCATTTTGACCTGTTGTGACTTTTTTTTTGGCAAATATGGTGACTAAGATTAACAAAATGCTGTATCAATTCTTTGTTTGTTCATTATTAGATAACTAATGAATTACATATTGTAAGATATAGCAGCGTTTCCCAACCTTTTTTCAGTCACGGCACACTTTTTTTAATTTAAAAAAAATTTGTGGCACCCTACACAAACATACACGTCAAGCTTCATAAATACAAAACAACAAAGTTACAAATAAGATCTAACAATAGTATTCAAGTACAGAAATGTAACAAGTAAATGAAAAAAAAAACACTGCATAGCATTCACTGAATAAATTAAATATAGATTAAGCTTTGTTAAAGTTGTGTTTTGTTGTTGGATAAAATTGACACAGACAGTAGCAGGTATTTATAGGCTGCTGTCCCTTTAAGACAGTATACACAATCACTATAATGATACACATCTATTTTCTTTCTGGTTACGTCCACTTCACTTAATACCATAACCAACTGTGTTAATGAGAATACTTTCAGAAACAGGTATTTTAAGATAATTTTGTGTGTATGTGTCCGTTCAAGCTCAAGGAGACACGAAAGTAAACTGAATTCTGTGTCTGTGCTTTCTGAAACACGTCTCTCTGTCTGCGCACTTTTGAGAGTACCAAATTGAGTTCTCTTTTGTCTCTTCTTACACATTAATGGTAAGACTTTTTGGTAAGATTTAATGGTAAGATTTTTTTTGCAAAATATGAACTTTCACTCTATGATGATTAAACTTTGCAACTAACTTGCGGATCAGATGCGTGCTGAACCGTTATGCCTAGTCTGTATGGATCAGTCTTTTTTTACACGACACCCCTGATCTTGCCAGATGGCACCCCCGGTTGGGAAATGCTGAGATATAGAACCTTATTCAAAGTGTTTGCAGATAAATAAATTCAATTTACATGTCTGAGAAAAGTGAAAAGAAAAAAAGCTGTTTACCAAGCCTGATCTGTCATGATGTTTCGTTCGTCAAAAGAATAAATCGGAGTAAGTGGATCAAAAACAGCCCCATTTCCAGAGAACATAGACATCCAGCTTCTGAAAAGCACATCTCCCTAGAGAGGAAACTCAAGAAGCAAAATTTAGATGGGCTGGACCAAATTACATGTAATGAGAACACATTGATCAAATACACTTGATTAAAATCTACTGTTGCAGTCATGCTCTTTTACATACTTTGAGGTTCACCACTGGCAAGCTGAAGTGGTCCCCTTTCTTGACGATGCTGGAAAGGTCTTGTAGGTGAGAGGAGAGGAAAGCTCTGTAAGTGGATGTCAGGCCCCTGGCACGGGCTTGCTGGTAACACTGATGATCTGCCCCTCGGATCCCATGCATGTCCCCTGAAAATGGGGCATTGAGTGCCACCAGGTGCAACTGAGAAAATCAAAGGTCAAAGATAACATCAAACTGCTCACCTTTTCATATCAATTATTTAGGATGCAACAAGGTTTAAGCAACCCTTACTGCTGGCACTGAGTGTGCATGCTGTGAAAAAACATGGTAGCCTGGCAGGAAGCTCTTTAACTCCTGCAAAAAAAACATTAGACGTTTACATCAGACACATTACAACTGAAATTACATTTTGATTCTAGAATAATTACATTTTGACTCTGGAATATTTTAACAGTTCTCTTGAATTGATAAGTGGAGACAAGCGATGAGGATATCGGTGCCATATCGGTTATCGGCCAATATTAATTCACAAGTTCATGTGCCCATATAATCTAAGCATAAGTGGTAAACAGATTTGGCTTGCTATAGAAGGGCTCAGAAAGGAAGTTCTACTCGAGCTCTGATTGCTCCCCTATAGACAGAAAGATAAATAAATAAATAAATAAATATGCATAAAAGGAGGAGATGAGGAGGAGGAGGGATGCCAAAAGAACTAACAACGGAAGTGTTAAGAGGTTGTTTTTATACTTGGATATTAATTGGAAATTTAGATGGGCATACTCCTGAAATTACATTTAATAACTTCACATATTTTGTAATTTGTCAGCACGATATTGGAAATGTAATTGTTCAAGCTCATTTTGATGACTTTTGCAATAATCACTTACTTTAAATTAACTTCAAAAAATGAACATGATAACATCATTAAATTTTATCTATTACAAATCTCAAATGGTGTGTTTACTGTTAATTAAAATCAAAACTGTTAAAAATATTTTTTGGCATATGAAATAAAGTTGTAATAAAATTTAATGAATATATCTATTCATTTTTTAAGGCTAAACAGAATAACAAAACTTTAATCAACTAAATCAACTAAAAATGATATAACAACAAAATAAACAAAAAAAACTAAAATAAAAAAATTATTATAGAACATTAATACTTAAATTAGGCTGATCTTAAAATGAATATCTACTATTCATACTGTATATAGTAATGTTGTGATGTCTGAATTCACTAGCAACTTGTAAAATGACTGTGTTATAAAATTGCATAGAAGTTTAATATCAGCTGTGTATTGGTTATATTATACAAAATATGTAAATAAGCACCTGACTATGTTCTTTAGGTACACTGTGGTCGCTGGGTCTGCTCAGGCCTTGTGACAAAGGAGATGTAGAACTGTCTTGGGGAACTGGGATTAGCTTTCCTAACTAAAACATTTGAACAAGCATTCAACAACAAAAAATAGTTCCTCTTTTTCCATTTGTTATGAAGGGAAATGTGAACAGTAGATACCTCAACCTTCTTCCAGCCCCCTGGTACCCTGATATACAGTTCACTCTTATCTATGACATATGCCAGAGTCCCTTCTGCACCCTGACTGGACTCTCTTATCAAGGTCTGAGTGTTTAAATATGTTTTCACCTGGGAAGGCAAAGCAAGCAGTCATAATCTAGACAAACATTAAAAAAGCAAGATACATTTAATCTTTTAAGAGTTTTGTGCCATCTGACTAACAGGGTTTCCATGGCCAGGAATACCAGGTGGCCCTGTTGGACCTGGAGGTCCAGGAAGACTTGCAGCTAAGACAGAAACAAAATAAAAAAGTTCAAATGTAAAAAATATTGGTGCATTAGCAAGTTGTTGATAAGAAGTTTTAAGCCCTGACAAAGTCACTCAAAATGACCCTGGAGAGGAATCTGTTTAAGAATGCATTTAGGCTAGTCATCTTAAAAGTTTGGAAAAGCTAACTTTTTGCAGTCATGATAAAAGTGTTTGTTGTTACCTGAGCCATATACAGACGGAGTGCCTGGTGGTCCAGGAGGTCCTGGTGGCCCTTGTGGTCCTGAACTTCCAAAGCCAGGCAGTCCTGGAAGGCCTGGGGAACCGGTGTACCCAGGAGGACCAACAATAGAGTCCCCTTTAGGTCCCTAAAACACATAGCATCACATTGAGGCTGGAATGTGAGAGGGGACTCTTCTGCTAACATTTATCAAAAGAAGCGTAGTCTTAGTTCATGTCTTTGTTTCAGCTGACTTACCACAAAGCCTGTCCTCCCAGGGAGCCCTGGTGGGCCAGGAAAACCTGGATCCCCCTTCTCTCCCTTTTGCCCCTTGTAGCCATTATCACTTTTAGTACCCTTAGAGACCCACACTCGATATTGTTAACAACAGGAATAAGACACGAACAATCATGGATCATGATGGATCATGACAAAAAAAACTGTAGATCGTGTGATCACTCAGTAATGTTAGTAATGTCAAATTTGATACATTTTTAACTTTTTATCTTTTTTATCATTATCATCCTAATTATTTATTTAATTAAACTTTTTTTAACTATTTTTCTCTATGAAAACCCTTGTAGTCCCCTGAGGGTCCCAAGTCATAAGATGTGTTCACACCATGTTGGAATTATCATAAAGATAAGATTCTAACTTCTAAAAACCATTCACATCCTCGTAATTACGCTGCTTGTAAACTCTGAATTTTGAAACTGACTGCTACAATGTCACGTGAAAACACTCAAACGGGCAGTGGCTGCAGCAGTAAAATGTATTTACTGTAGTTAACTCGTGTTTTTAAAGGGATAGTTCACCCGAAAATGAAATTGTGATGTTTATCTGCTTACCCCCAGGGCATCCAAGATGTAGGTGACTTTGTTTCTTCAGTAGAACACAAACTGAGATATTTAACTCAAACCGTTGCAGTCTGTCAGTCTTATAATGGAGGTGAATGGGAATCACAGCTATAACATACAATGAAACAATGAAAAAAAAACATACACAAACAAAACCAAATTAAACCCTGTGGCTCCTGATGATATTGTAGATAGAGTGTCGATGGTCCATTTGAGAGATAGGTGGCAGCAATGCATTTTTAAGTCTGCGATCCGCCATAAAGCAAGAAGAAGAAGAAGACGTATCACACGCCTGCTGCTGAAAACGTGCTCAGGAGAGTTCTAACAGTTCTGACATTGTGTAAATCAGAGGTAAATAACAATATAAATACAGTTCAGTTTCTTCCACAGTCCGATTGTGATGCGTCTTTACACATCAATGTATCGTCACGAGCCACAGTGTTTTTTTTTTTTTTTGTGTGTGTATTTTTTTATTTATTTTTTATTGTATGTTTTAGCCATGATTCCCATTCACATCCATTATAGGAGTGACAGACTGCAATGGTTCATGTTATCTCCTTCCTGAATCTCCTTACTGAAGAAACAGTCACCTACATCTAGGATGCATTGGGGGTAAGCAGATAAACATCAAATATGTGAGACACTGAACAAGTACGTACCACATAACCATGAGGAAACATAGGCACTGTGAAGAAAGAAAACAAAGATCATTGGTGAGGTCTAGCCACTGGACTGTCTGCCAGTACCATACAGACACTTAATGCTATTTTTCTTTATTAGTTTATATTAATTAATTAATTCACTCATTCATACATTCATTAATTCAGGGACAAATCACATTAGTAATACATAAAAATCAATGGAAAATGTGGCAGATATAGCCAGGATGACTAATGTTACTCTGTAGTTGATGGGAAAAAGTAATACTACAATCCCTATAAATTTTCACAACTTTGATTTGCCAACCATCACATTTTTAAACCACAATGACTTTTTTTTTTATCTTATATATGTATCTTTAAATTCTGGTGACAATCTATTGCATTCATGGGTTCCACTAAAGGTGAAAGATAACTGACTAAGTACTTGGTGGTATATTATCCGCCCTTGTACCAGCTCTTGTGTAAATATGGGCGGAGCAAAACCAAGGCATTTTTATTATACCTGCAGTTCCTGGCAGCCCAGGATTTCCCACATCACCCTTGTCCCCTTTGACTCCTAATGACACTCTTCCATTGCCTGTTTCGATCGAGAAAAAAATAAATATTTAAAATATATTATAATATATAAAATATTCTAAACAAAGAGTTGAAAAGGCTGCTATATATGTAAGATCTGCTGCATATACCTGGTTGTGAATTGTTGTTGTTGACCTGTAAGATTTTTATTTTGGTAAAAATTAGACATTTTGGACAGAACAGAAGTGAGGTTGAAAATATTGTCTGATATGAAATATTAAAAAGAATATGAATCCATGCATATGCTAATGTCAGCATATTCAGGAGTGAACGGTTTTGTTAGTGTGACATTTAAAAATGTACACAGCACGTAAAATCCTGTAATACCATTAATTCACCGCTGAGCCCAACAAATGTTGGAGCTCATGCAACATGCTTTAGTGAGCTTAGGAAAGCACCTCAGATGAGATGAGATGATATACTAGGTTAAAGGACCATGGAGAGACACTCCTGAATTTGTAAAAAACAGCATAGTGCAGGCATTATTCAGTTGCAAAATAAATGTAAAAAATAAACAATAAACAAATAAAAAAAAATGAATTATCTATGTTTAAATTAGATTTTTTTTAAAACCTGTTCGATGCTGTTTTTATGGCCATGAACCCAGGAATAATCCAGAAACACCTTAGAAAGCAAAGCAGGCATGGCTAGTGAATTGGGGGAGGAGCTGAGCCAGAAGGACATGCGCCACACCCAAAGCCAAGCCACCAATCAAGAGAATCTCACTCAGTAACTTACTGGTATTTTGCAATGTGGTTTAGGAGGAACTGGGAAAACTGTCTTCAAGATTTAGAGCGGAATCATTTTATGACTTTTGTGAAAATTGCATTTTAGGATGAAGCACACTTCAAACTCTATTTAATTTCCATATGCTGCAAATCTGATAAGATCATCAAACTTACTCTATTGAGGCCAATTACTCGTCCTGGTGGCCCTGGAGGTCCAGGTGGACCCGGTGGACCCTTGAATACAGGTAAGCCATTATATTTAATTAGATTTAAAAATATGAAACATACTGGAAGCATTATGTCACAAAGAAAAAATTAACATACAGGGGGACCACTAGAATGTCCCTTATCCCCTTTCCTTCCAGCTATTCCAGGCCGACCCTAAAAAGAATTTGAGGGAGTTAGTTGAACAAAACATTTATGAAATTGTAAACAATCTTTAAAAATGTATAAAACTAACCAGTCGACCAGGAATTCCATATTCTCCTTTTTGTCCAGGTGGTCCTATCGGCCCCTAAAGATCCAAGAAAAACACACATATTCTCTGATAGAAGTATTTATGCATGCATGCTTTATTTTTTGTGTGAGAGAGATGCATCTTACCACAAGCCCAGGCTGTCCAGAGGGGCCGATGTCTCCCTGCAAAAGTACAACAATGTCAATGTCAGACCACTGAGGAACAACAAAAAGTTTAAGCTGAAACGTAAATAGTTTCAACCTTCATTCCCTTTGGTCCTCTGGGTCCTCTCAGGCCTGTTATTACAGAGCCATCAGCAGCTATGGATATGCCTGGCTCCCCCTTTTCTCCCTATCAGACAATACAACAAATTATATTCCATAAAACTTTAATAGGCAATCATGATCAAGTAGTTCTAATGCAGTTTGTCACATATGAGTAATAAGTGAAAAGTCTACTTTCATTAAACGTGCTGTAAGCAATTTCAACCAAGTTCTGCTAACCTGGACACATAAGAGAGAGAGCGTGGGCCTCTCTTTGGCAGTGTTTAGAGTTTCTGGGTTGTCCTCTAAAGACCTATTTCAATGATCTCTGAGTTGGTAAAAGCATTTTATGTGTGCTATTCAAATATAGCTTAGAGCACCTTTACAGTAAGCAATCAGATGTGAAAGCTATATTACAGTGATAAAGACAGCAGCTCAGATTTATGAATACTTGAAAACAAAATGAGCCCTCATTTGGAAATTTGTCATGTCAATCATGTGGTAATGATGGGAGAGTTTGTGCTTCTTTATATACAGTAAAGAAAGTTATTTCTGATCACATTTTAATCTCATACCTTTAGTCCTGGAGGTCCTTGAATACCTGGAAACCCAATATCACCCTTTGGTCCTCTTGGGCCCTGAGCATTACAACATTCAAGCAAGTTAGTTCCACAATTTTTGATTACCACAAAAATTTGTTTCCATTTGTTACTCTTTTCTTAAAAAAAAAAAAAAAATAAAAAAAAAATAAATAAAAAATCAAGGTTATAGTTAAAGTGGACGTGAATGGGGCTTATTAGGAAACTGTAGTCAGTTTAGTGTGTTAAGATTATATCACCATGACAACATAACACTGAAAAACTTTTTGTAAACCATCATTATAACTCACTACAAATGCAATGCAGAAGAATTGATATAAGTGCTTAGATAAGTTTAGAAGCTTCCCATTCACTTCGACTGTAATTGCCTCAATGTAACCTTTTTTTTTGAAGACAATGGAAGTGATTGAACTTGCATTGAACCTGGAATCTTCATTTAATAGTTGTTTCTACCACAGAATTTTAAGATGAGAACAATTTACTAGTCACCAAAATATGAATGAATGAATGAATGAATTTATTTAGCATTTATATAGCACTTTATTGTGTATTGCTGCACACCCAAAGCGCTTAACAGTCATGAGGGGATCTCTCATCAACCACCACCAGTGTGCAGCATCTACACTGGATGATGCAATGGCAGCCATAGTACAACAGCACCACACAGCTGCTACAGGTGGAGAGGAGAGAGAGACAGAGTGTTAGTGAGACCTACTGGTCTCACTAACACCTCTTCCTACAGTCCAGTCTTGGGCTACAGGGTGATATGGATATTATATATATATTCTATGATACTGTAAGCCAAGGTAAACTGGCAAATGTATACACAAATAGATCATATGACAAGACTGAATCAGTAAAAGCACTATAACGATGGGTCAGACCATCTCAAGTGGTTCAAAAATTTTAAACTTGTAAATTGTAAACAAATAGCTTGACCATTTTTTTGAGTGATTACATATCTATGTGTATGGGCACTGCTAAATTTATTGCACCGTTGTATTGCAAAAGTGGTCAAGCAAACTCCATAGGACCACTTGTACTCAGCACTCAGCTTAGCAACTTTATCATCATCAGCATATCATCTTGAGATAGTTTAGTGTATAATAGTGTATAAAGCAGACAGAAATTGAATGGCATTCTTACAGGGAATCCTGCTCTGCCGGGCAAGCCTTCAGGGCCCTGCAACATGCACCACAAACACACAGAAGCAAGCAAAAAAGCATAAGCAATGATATGGATACAATGCATGATCAAAGAACAAACCCATTCCAGATCATGTGGAAATGCCAGGCATTTAACAGCATTGTGCAGTTAACTTGCAGTTTTATATATCATCAGAGCTATGATTGCTCCTGGACACATTTCTTGCTAAATGTAGTTTAAAAGCTGACATCTGTGCTGTCCATGTTAAACATGCAGTATCTTAAAAAGCTTTTCAGGGGAAAACAGTGAGCTGTTTTACGTACCATAGGGCCTGGCGGTCCTCTGATCTTAGTGAGGTTCAAATTGGATGCAGTATCATTAACAAGGAGCTGGAGGAAAAAAGAAATCATTATCTTTTAGAATCTCAAGCAAAATTTAGCAGCAAAGCAGGCTACCAGACTTTATACTTACATCCTGGAAGTTAATGATTGGTCCAGGAGGGCCAGGGGGACCGGGAAGCCCTGTGATGCTCAGACCATTACGACCTTGCTCACCCTAAGTCACAATTAATAGAGCAATTTACAACATGTTCTACACACAAAGTGAAATTGCTTTCCAACTGCAAAAATCATACAGTTTATTTTGTTTGAGATGAATATGACCATGCATTTTTTCATAATTTGGTGTGAATCAATAAAATACCTTCTCTCCCGCACTGCCCTTGTCCCCCTTTGGCCCCTGTATACAGCAAGGTAACAAAAACAGCAAAAACATTACACATTTATTGTGCCACAGTTACTAAAGTCAATTTTTATCATTTGCACACTTTTGTACCATTTGTACCATTTGAAACATTATTATATTATCTCTTTTCGAAGTACTCCAAAAATGCAAGAAATAGAAGACTGACCCTGGCACCTGGTAAACCAGCTAAGCCTAGTATTCCATCCTTTCCTGGGGATCCTGGTTCACCCTGGATAGAGAAGAGACAGGGATCAGGAAACGTATTTCTGACATTAGCCCTATTCAGATGGTAACTGTTATTGTTATGAAGTTATTTTCAACAACTGCAGGGACCTTTCTCTGATTTTACTGCTTTTAGAATTCAGAATGTCTGTGGAGCCAAGCAGATTCATTTTTTTACAGGTGTCCCCATGAGACACAATTACTGTCTGAAATAGGGCTAACATGAAATAAAATTAATTTGAGTTTAGAAGGTATTTAGGGTTGTCACGATCTCTAGCTGAAGTGCCCAGGAACTGTTTATATGTATATTTATATGCTTTTAAATGTGACTATAGCGTAGTTTGACAAACCTTTATAGACAAACCAGGGGCTCCGTCAGCACCAGGAAGTCCCTACAGAAAGGAAACAGAACAGGTATATTAATAAAATATTCTATATTGTCAATTTACCCACACAAAAACACACCAAAAACATTACATTGGAATGAATGAATGAATTATTAATCAATAGAAATATATTTAGTTTAGCCATACATATATTTTAATACTGCTTTTTTGATCATCAAAAGACTAAATACAAAACAAAATCATACTTAATATTTCAGATAAACAGACCTGAGGTCCTGGTGGACCTGGTAGACCAGGAGGCCCCTTAAAAAAAAGAAAAAAAAACTACATCCAACAAACTTTTTTGTGCACAAGGAAAATTATGTTTGATCAATGTAGCATGCAATGATGCATCCAAGGTTGATGAAGGACCTTGATATGTGAATGGAGAATGACAAAATATCTGTGATGGTTTTTACACTCACTTGATAACCTTTTGAAATTCCAGCTCCAAGAAACAAGCCGCTTTCACCAGAACCTTCCAAATCCTGTCAGAATAAAACACCTCCTGTCCTTAGACTAATGAGCACAGAAGCAAGACCAGCTTAGAAGAATAATAATTAAGGTTCTGAATGGATGAAATGGTGTGCTGACCCTGAAAAGTGATGTTTGGAGAGTTTCTACCCCAAAGAACTAGCATTATCTCAAAACCAACACAGCTCTCTTTTAAGGGTTTGATTGACTTTTTAAACTAAAATGCTTCACTAAAAAAATTAAAACATATTTTCATGACTAAGAAAGAATTGGAACAGATGTGACCGTTGAACTGTCATGTGTCATTTGAGATCTGATTATCCATGATTATTACTGTTTCAGATGAACCTTTAGCAGTAGTGTTGTTGACCATAATGTCCTGCATTTAATGTGAAATCCCAAAAGGTGTTTAAACACCAGCGAGTCTCGAAGTAAAATTGATGACTATCAGCTTAGGATTTTTCAGACCTTCAAAGCGTCCATCATGAATCTATTACTTAAAGGTCCTGGTGGGCCAGGAGGGCCAGGTGGCCCAGGTACACCCCTCGGTCCTATAGGTCCAATAGGACCAGGGTCACCATTTTTACCCTTTAGAAGAAGAATGGAGAGAGAGAGAGAGAGAGAGAGAGAGAGAGAGAGAGAGAGAGAGAGAGAATTACAATTTAATATAATGGATGCTTTATCTTCATGTCAATTAAATGTGATGATTGCATAGATTCCTATTAAAGTGACTAAATTTTGTCCAGGAAAAATTGGTTAAACAATGTTAAATGTGATCACACCTTTATGCATCATAAAGGTGCGGCCATAAACATGATACCTTAAGTCCAGGGAGCCCTCGTATTCCTTGTTCACCCTATGAAAGAAAAACATCACGTGTACAGCTCAAACTGGAACATTTATGAAGGATGAAAATACAGTTTTATTGAACACTGAGTGAGTTGTTTCTTCAAGATGAGTTTTTTACCTTCGCTCCTTTCAGACCCTGTGGTCCAGTCAAGCCATCCTGGCCAGGAACACCCTTAAAAGGTCAAACAGATGAAAAGGCCTGCTTATGACATTTATAAAAGTCAGTATCAATATAGACACACTAAGTTACATTAAAAACGTTTTTATTGTGTCTTGATATGACATACAGGGGTTGGACAAAATAATGTGAACGTTTAGAAAATAGCCAATATTTCATTAATAAGATGTTTTTACACCATTAGCCTTTAATAAAGCCTCTGACCTTCTTAGAATATCTTCAAAAAACTTTTGAATAGTCTTTAGTTGAATATTGTCTATAAAACACCTGCCAATTGCTTTAGAGAATTTGAAGGACGTAATATGCTTCTCATTTTCTGTTCAAAACTGTCCACAGTGGATTGAAAAAATTTTTGGGGGGATTTTAGTATTGGTGTGTGTGATTACAATTTTAGCAGTTGCAGCTCTATTATGGATGTTGGCTTTGAGAAGTTCTCTGTAGCCGGTTTTTGTGGAAAAGAGTGAATATTGAGGTTTGCCGTCACTTTGATCTTTTGGGTTGGACACAATCCTTCTTAGTGCTCAATGGTCGCCATCATTCAATCTAACTTTCTTTACAGATTAAGTTTCTGCTAAACAGGCTTCCATGATCTGTACTTGTTCAAAGTCTGACAAGTCACCCATTTCACCCAAGGCTTGTGCTAAATACTACTGAACAAAACTTAAACTACACTCCATTTATACTACACTCCAGATACAAACTAGAGACCAGGAGAAGAAGAAAAAACTAAAAGATAATTTCAACTTTTTTTCACATGCAGTAGTAAAATTATATTAACCCATATAACTATGGGCGTTCACATTATTTTGTCTAATCCCAGTATATGATTATGTTGTGTCTCAACATAATATTAAAACTTACATTGCCGTTAGTACAAGCAGACAGTTCAAAATAAAAAAAGACGGATTTTCTCCAACATTGAGAAAAATGCAACACAGTTTCAAGCTGTCCTGAAATGCATCTTTGAAGCCTGTGTGTTCATCCCCTTTCAACCTCTACTGCTGTTGGTTCTCTTACGAGAGCTCTCTCGTACTGCGTCTTAGCTAAGACGCTACGGGAAAAGTCTCTTTTCACGAAATACTGAAGCAAAAAATTATCCTTAATTTTGTATTTTTGTAAAGCGCATTTGCAGCAGTTCACAGCCATAGGCGAGACGGCTCGTTCGCTCATTGGCTTGTTCTGCGGCAACTGCACAGCCTATCGAGCGCGGGCTGATGCAACATCAGACCAATAAGGGCGCTTCGCGCCCTTCTTGCCACTTCCCGCCGAAACGGGTGTGGCCCAACCTATAAAAGGAGCTCGAAAAGGCTGACTCACCTGATTTTTCATCTCTTCAGCGAAGCTCACGCATCGCTGGATCACGGAGGAAGCAAGCGCCGTCTGAGAAAGCACATCAGCAGGACGAGCCATTCTGAAGCTGCTGGCATCGCCGCCTTCCACTGCTGTTCCTGCTGCGCTATCCGGCGCCTATATCCTTTCAATTCTGTTATATCCAAGCTGTTCTTTATGTGTGTGTGTGTGTTCGCCCTGCGACACACACTCGTAAAAGAGCTCGCGTCTTTTTTAAGATGCCTTCCTGCGGCTCGTCAGAGCCCCACTCAGCGAGGGAGACCGGTACGTCATCTGTGTCTCCTTCCTGGGTGAAGATCATGCAGCGCTCGCGCACGCTGACGGCGGATGCCCTCACTGCGAGCTGTTGCCATGGTGACTCTGAGGACTCGCCTGGCCTTTTTCTCTGAGCCTGCATTCTCCGCTGCGCTGAGGCGCCGTAAAAGCATCGCTTCCAGCGGATTCCGGAACCGTCTTCAGCTCAACCGAGCTCGCCGGTTCGCCCTGCTTCACCGGCCCCCCCTGCATCGCTTCCCGGTGGGCAGCGCCCGCTGTTTGCCGGCGCGTCGTCCGAGGAAGTCGATCTCAGGGCCGCGTCGGAGGAAGAGGACACGCTCTCTGCTAGCTTCGGGCAGTGAGGGCTGGGCGAGCTCCGAGGATCTCGCGCCTTCTGCTCAGAAGCCCAGCAGACGAGCTGACATCGAGAAGGAGCCGGGGCGAATGCTCGTGTTGGCCGCGATGAGTCTCGGCCGCGAGTGGTTTGCACCAGCGCCCCCCCTCTCGTTCCCGGCTGGATGGTATTTCCCTTTCGGATGAGCGTACTTCTCAAAGCCCGCCTCATTTCTTCCTGAGCTTCACGAAGAGGTGGCGAAGGCTTGGAACGCTCCATATTCACGGCGAACTCGTTCGTCTGTCTCACTAGCATTCTCCACACTGATGATGCTAAAAACAGGAACTACCACTCACTTCCGCCGGTGGAACAGGCGATAGCGACGCACCTTTGTCCGCCCTCTGCTGGACGGCGGCAAAAGCGGTGTTGCCATCTAAAGCCTGCTGTGTGACGCTGCGTCGGCACTACTAACGATGGCTGCTTCATCGAAGCGCAGGTGTACGAGTTCCGCTGTGGCCGAGCTCTCACCCAAGCGCGCCGCTGTTTCAGTTCCAGGAATTGTGACTGTCTCAGCGTTTCCTGCAATGCGCAAGCCTGCACAGTTGCCCGCTTGCCTGCTCACAAAAGCCGTTATCACAACAGCTTCAGCAACGCAGCTCGAGACCCCCGTTCTCGCTCTACCGGCCGTCGCCCCGCGCCGCGGGGACCGCGGCAGAGGATTACGGTGAGGCCGGGAGCCCCGAAGCCATCCTAGGAAAGCCATCTATGCATGCTGCATGACGCTGCGTTGGCACTACACACGATGGCTGCTTCATCGAAGCGCCGGTGTACGAGTTCCGCTGTGGCCGGGCTCTCACCTAAGCGCGCCGCTGTTTCAGTTCCAGAGATTGTGACTGTTTCAGCATTTTTTGCAATGCGCAAGCCTGTACGGTTGCCCGCTTGCCTGCACACGAAAACCGTTATCACGGCTACCCAGATATTTCCCGAAAAAGGTGTAATTTCTGGTGTCCCGGCCACGGCCGATGGTGCTATAAATGTAGTGACGATGCCCACTGCTCAGTGCCCATCTCCACATATAAGCACAGCCCTTCACACAGGGCTCGCGCCCATAAAAGCGACTCAAGTCGATCACGCGCACTACATAGTAGACGTGCCCACTCCTCAGTGCCCACAATCACTATGTCACACGTGTCATGTGGTTTCTGTAAAAACGAAACCCGTGCACGTTCGTCCGGCCACGGCCGATGGTGCTATAAATGTAGTGACGATGCCCACTCCTCAGTGCCCATCTCCACATGTAAGCACAGCCCTGCACACAGGGCCTGCGCCCATAAAAGCGACTCAAGTCGATCGCACACACTGCATAGTAAGCGTGCCCACCCCTCAGTGCCCACAATTACTATGTCACACGCGTCATGTGGTTTCTGTAAAAAACAAAACCCGTGCACGCTCGTCCGGCCACGGCCGATGGTGCTATAAATGCAGTGACGATGCCCACTCCTCAGTGCCCATCTCCATATGTCAGCACAGCCCTGCACACAGGGCTCGCGCACATAAGATTGACACAGATCGGTCGAGCGCGCCGCATAGTAAACGTGCCCACTCCCCAGTGCCCACATACACTATGTCACATACGGCGCGTGGCTTCTGTAAAAACGAGGCCCGTGCACGTACGCTCTGCACAGGCAGACAGCGAGTTGAAAGTGGCATATGCAGCCCACAGTCACTCGCAGACATATCGAGTCCCACGGGACCTGCTCAGCCTTCCCCCAGTCGGTTAAGCGCTGGGACGGGGTCGAGGAGGAGCGATCTGCCCGCTGTGATCAGCGCGCTCCCCGCCTCAAATGCGCAGCACACCCGAGCGCCGCCGTTGCCCGGTCAACAGAGCGCGCTTTGCATCCAGCCCTTAGCCATTCATGCAGATGCATGGTCAGCGCTTTCAGGGGTTTCGGATTGGGTGCTAGGCATTATAAAGAGAGGCTACTCGCTACAGTTTTTTTCTACGCCCTCCGCGCTTTTCAGCGCGCGTCGAAACTACGGTCAAAACAGAAGTAGCACAAATACTTCGGGCCGAAATATCAAAACTGTTGAGCAAAGGGGCTGTAGAGCCTGTGTCTCAAGCTCAAAGCGAGGGGGGGGCTGTACAGCAGATACTCTCTGGTGCCCAAGAGAGACGAGGGTCTCAGACCCATACTGGATCTAAGACAGCTGATCAAGGCATTGATGAAACGCAGTTTCAAAATGCTTACGACCAGGAAACTCCTCGCGCAGATTCGCAGAGGGGACTGGTTCATGTCAATAGATCTGAGGGACGCGTATTTTCAAATATAGATAGCGTCAAACCACAGGCGATATTTGAGATTCGCCTTCGAGGGCCAGGCATACCAGTTTACAGTCCTCCGTGGCTCCTCGTACGTTTACGAGGTGCATGGATGCAGCGCTCGCTCCTCTCAGACTCAGAGGCATACGAGTGCTGAATTATTTGGACGACTGGCTGGTTCTGGCCCGATCACGAGCGGAGCTCGTGGACCACAGGGCCGTTTTACTCGATCACCTCGAGAAGCTCGGCCTCAGTGTCAATTGGGCGAAGAGTTCGCTGAACCCCAGTCAGACGATCCTGTTTCTGGGTATAGTTCTGAACTCGTGTTCCATGACGGCGCGGCTGTCACCACAGCGCGCGATGGGCATTCAGCGCGCAGCGAGTTCTTTCCGCTGCGGCGCGACCGTGTCGCTCAAACACTGTCAAAAGATGCTGGGTCTCATGGCCTCAGCATCTCCGGTTCTGCGGCTGGGCCTGCTCCGCATGCGCCCCCTGCAGTTCTGGCTGAAGGCTCGGGTGCCGCGCAGAGCGTGGGCGTCTGGCCGGCTGCATTTCAAGGTCGATCAGAGCTGTGTTGCGGCTCTAGCACCTTGGACAGCGAACGGCTGGTACCGATCAGGTGTAAGCCTGGGGACTTCCCCGAGTGTGAAAATGGTGTCGACGGACGCCTCCACTTCGGGATGGGGAGCGCTGCTCGAAGGCAGACCGTCCTTTGGCCTATGGTCAGAACGGGAAAAGCTCCATCATATCAACTGCCTGGAAATGCTGGCAGTGGAGAACGTGCTGATGCGCTTTTGTCCCCATATCAAGGATCACCACATCGTAGTCCGTGCGGACAACATGTCCGTGGTGTCCTACATAAATCGCCAGGGCGGTCTCGGGTCCCGAAACCTGTGCAGGCTGACGGAACGCCTCCTGGTTTGGGCTCAGCGCAACGTGCGCTCGCTGAGAGCAGTGCATGTGCCTGGACTGCAGAATCTGGGTCCAGACAGGCTGTCCAGAGGCAATGTTCCAACGGGCGAATGGTCTCTACACCCGCAAACAGTCCGGCTGTTGTGGGAGAGATTTGGCATGGCGGAGGTGGACCTCTTTGCGTCCCACCAAAACGCTCACTGCCCCGCGTTCTTTTCCAAGAACGAAAGCGCGCTGTCACGGAGATGGCCGTGCTGCCCGTTTTATGCGTTTCCTCCCATCTCCCTCCTTCCGCAGGTGATAGAACGGGTGAGAGAAACAAGATGTTCAATACTGCTTGTAGCACCTCTTTGGAAGAACCAACCATGGTTCCCAGATTTGATGCAGTTAGCAGATGTCGCCCCGTGGCCGGTACCGTTGAGGAGGGACCTCCTCTCGCAGGCCAGGGGCTCGATTTGGCACCCTCAACCGGAGTTGTGGTCCCTCCATGTGTGTGTGCTCAACGGTTACCCGCTGATCTCGCAGTGGGAGTGCTAAATACCATCACTCAGGCTAGAGCTCTGTCGACATGACGTCTGCATGCCTCGAAGTGGTCGGTGTTCTCCAGCTGGTGCACAGCTCGAGGTTATTCACCCCTTAGTTGTGAGGTGACGGAGGTCCTCTCCTTCCTACAGGAGCTGTTGGATAAGGGCAGAGCCCCCATCCACGCTCAAAGTTTATGTGGCGGCCATCGCGGCGTTTTCTGAAACGGCGTCCGGTCAGTCAATAGGAAGGAACGATTTAGTCATCCGGTTCCTCAGAGGAGCTAGGAGGCTGAATCCTCCCAGACCTCCGTCAGTCCCTATGTGGGACCTCGCAGCGGTTTTGGAGACCTTGAAGGGTCCCCCTTTTGAGCCTATCCAATCGGTTAGCCTTCAGCATCTGTCATTCAAGACAGTATTCTTGTTGACTCTCGCTTCTGTGAAGCGTGTGGGTGATTTGCACGCGCTCTCGGTGAGCCAGTCGTGCTTGGAGTTTGGGCCCAATGACTCAAGGGTCATACTCAAACCTAGGCACGGTCATGTGCCGAAATCCCTCAACACACCGTTTCGGGCTCAGGTTATTGCCCTGTCTGCCCTGCCGGTGTCAGGGGAGGATGGAGACTCGAGTCTTCTTTGCCCTGTCAGAGTTTTAAGAGCTTATGTGTCTTGCTCTGCTGCCTTTCGGCAGACGGAGCAGCTGTTTGTCTCGTTCGGTGGACGTTCCAAGGGAATGGCTGTTTCGAGACAGACTCTATCCAGATGGATAGTTGACGCCATAGCGTTGGCTTACGCTTCCAGGGGCCTTCAGTGCCCGTTGGGTGTCAGAGCACACTCCACAAGAGGCGTCGCCTCATCGTGGGTGTGGTCTACTGGGATCTCCTTGCAGGATTTATGTATGGCGGCAGGTTGGGCCTCGCTGTCTACATTTATCAGGTTCTATAACCTGGAGGTCCCCGCCTTGCAAGCAAGGCTGTTGTCGGTATAGTCGAATCAGGGCCCTGAGGGGAATTCTGAGTTCACGGGCGCTATGCGCTGCCGACTGTTATATGGGCAGTATTGCGTAAGACCCGCATTGCCACATTGGTCAGGCCTTGCCTCGGCTGTGTGATGTCATATTGCCGCATCTACGGATGCTGCTAGATATAGGACGGAGGGCTTTTTCCCTTTTCTGTCCTGGACTCTCTGTGAGTCCCTCAGGTGACTGTGCACTGTAAATCCTGGGCGTTGCTTCAGGTTTATTGGTGTGTGATCCCTGCGCGCACAGCGTTTTACATTGGGTTCCTGTAGCGTCTTAGCTAAGACGCAGTACGAGAGAGCTCTCGTAAGAGAATGTACTCGGTTACTAAACGTAACCTCGGTTCTCTCTAGAAGAGCGAACGAGTACTGCGTTCTCTGCCGTGCGCACGATTCACTCTGGTTCGCTTCGGCGATGAAATAAATCAGGTGAGTCAGCCTTTTCGAGCTCCTTTTATAGGTTGGGCCACACCCGTTTCGGCGGGAAGGCTTATTGGTCTGATGTTGCATCAGCCCGCGCTCGATAGGCTGTGCAGTTGCCGCAGAACAAGCCAATGAGCGAACGAGCCGTCTCGCCTATGGCTGTGTACTGCTGCAAATGCACTTTACAAAAATACAAAATTAAGGATAATTTTTTGCTTCAGTATTTCGTGAAAAGAGACTTTTCCTGTAGCGTCTTAGGTAAGACGCAGTACTCGTTCGCTCTTCTAGAGAGAACCGAGGTTACGTTTAGTAACCGAGTACGTTTTCTGTCAAACTACAAAAAAGCATCTACAACTAATGTACAACTACTGTATGTTTTACGGAGAAATACCATTGATGTTTGTTTGTATATGTCATTATTCCTCTACTATTACTATTAAATCTGTACTCCCACATCAACTGACCCCCCCCCCCCCCCCCCCCCACACACAAAAAAAGATATCTAACAATTTCTAAAGTATCTAACAGCCCTCTGTTAGCTATTTGTAAGGAGTAAAGTGTGATGTAAAGCCTTAGCAAGTATTTGACTGGATACATGCATTAACATAACAAGGTAACCTAATCCAAATCTTAGTTTGCATTCAGGCAAATGTGGAAAAGCAGATATTGTTGGAGTTGAAATGCTGTCTTCCAACCTAGGGACCGGGGCAATACCTGTCCTTTACCAAAACCTGAGCCAAACGCAGAGTCAGTGCCAGACTCACTAAACTAAAGTTTTCAAATAGCTGGGCAATCAAAAGAAGGAAAGAAGATAACACGAATCAGCTAAGGGCTGTGGTACAACCATATCAATTAGCAACACTAGGAAGTCTTAAGAAGTGATTGATGGGGAAAGAATAAATTATCAGCTGGTATGAGTTACTTATCATTTTACACTGCTTCATTTCAAGTTGTCTGAGTGCATTAGACATCATGTGTAATATGAGATGTCAGGGCCAACAGGAGGAGCAGATGAGATATGAATTCTTACGAAACGAAACTTTTTTTTTCTGTATGCCTTTCTTAACCAACTGATTTAACCGAAAAGAGAACATACTCACAGGAAGTCCAGGTTGTCCATCTCTGCCATCTTTGCCAGGGGCACCTGGTGGTCCAGGCAGCAAACTCCTTAAGGGGCCATTAGGACCAGCTGGGCCAGGTTTCCCTGGAGGCCCTGGAGGACCAGGTGGACCCTAGGGTATCACATTATTGTTTATAGAGATATGCACTGACAACCTTTATTGATAAATGCCAGTGCATACAATATGTACTATAATATCTTCAAAAACATGGGCACATTTACTCACTCTAAGACGTTCTGCATCAATGTCAACATCTCCAAATCCAGAGCCGAGAGAATCAAATCCATACTGTCATTGAAAATGGAGATACATTTTAATAAACAGGCTGCACAGCATGGACAGTTTTAGATGAATTTAATTAGTTTCATAACTAAACACATTTTGCAGCCTTGACACTGTTACTGAACTGATTTAAACCAACAATGAATTGACTGAATTGAAGAAGAATGATGTCTTTTAAGAGCCGCTTTACAAGAGAATTTGAATTGATCTCATATTTGATTATTTTGTTCATTACTTTGAAGCTGCTTTGAAAGTTGTGAAATCTTTATTTTAAAGCATAGAGGACAACATCAGAATACATCAGATAATTTACAGTTGCCAGAGACACTGTCTGGAGAAATAGTGCAGTTACAAATCACATGCTTTAGTAACAAATGCAGTCCCCCCTCCCCCCACACACATAGTTTGTGCAATATACTCACTGGAGCTTTAGTTGGTTTGGATGGCCCTGGTGGTCCGGGAAGCCCTGGTGGACCAGGCAAACCAGGTTGACCAACCCCAGGGTCACCCTAAAAATAACATCAGGCCATAGTGGGATGTTATGGTTACACTGTGGCATTGAGGACAATCATGTTTGGGATGCTCAACTGCATTATCCCTCACCTTTTCTCCTTTGATTCCCAATTCTCCAGGCAATCCTGGAAGTCCTGGTGGTCCTCTCTGCCCCTATATTAAAGAGATACTGTATTGAACATGAGGCCAAAAATTAATTATATTATATCCTCCTTTTTTCAATTTCAACAAGTGAACTATATTTCATGTGACTCTTCCATTTTTAGCTTCTCTAAGCTTCTCTAAATTCAAGAAAAAGTTGGTTCATCGTTATTCAGTTAGCAATTATAATATGTGCAAAATAATGTTCATATATCAATTGAACTTTGTGCAACACTGTACGGAATGAATGTCCTTCATCTCTACATGCCAGTATTTTAAACTGTCCATATCTAAGCAAATTATTACTCACCGGTTTTCCTTCTTCACCTTTGCTTCCCTTTAAAACATTGGCAAGAGTTTATAAAAATTCTAGTTTGCTCAGTCTATACTGCTAAGACATGAAATGGTTCTATAGATTCTATAGAAATCTATAGATAAAAAGTTTAGACAGCATTATCATAACCCATAGTCTCATAAAGAATAAGAAAAACGTCTCATCATCATAAGGAAATAATCATACAGGTTGTCCATCTTTCCCTGGTCTGCCTTGTCTTCCTGGTGGACCCACTGGACCTTGAGGTCCTCTCTGTCCAGGCTGAGCTGAATGTATGGGTGGGAGAGATGGGCCAGCAGGTCCAGGGGGTCCCGGAGGGCCTGCAGGTCCAGGTTCTCCACGCTCCCCTTTTTGCCCCTGGCCAGAACCCTGACACATTTCAAGAAGAAATCTTATAATTGAACATGCAGCATTATTACATCATTTAACCATCATATACTGAGCATCACTCATTATCTTATTCATCAATTTATTAACATGTCTAAATGAAGCAGACAAGTCACCTTTTTCTTGTTACAACTGGAAATAAAGCGTAACACTTACATCCCCTGTACTCTCCTTTGTTTCATCTGTTTTGTATGTGCCTGAAAAGATTAACAACCAGTTTTTAACATAATCAAATAAGGACCATCTTAATATTCATTTGTTAAAATACCAAAAAGCAAATAATCAACATTCACAAAACAGGCAAAGAGAAGCTAATAGTTTATCTTAATTAAAGAGTGTCCTCTCACCTCTTAGCAGCTTTTCGTCTGTAGGGGTCACATGTCCTGAAACTTCCCCTTCGTCCATGTCAGGTAACATAGTGGGTGGAGCTTGGACAGGAAAGGTTGGTCTATATGTCTGCAAGCAATAATACGCCAAATGATACTTATATTTTTACAACATATATTAGCTATAATAATATAAACTACAGATCTGAATCTATTTATTACGATTATCTGTTGCCGTGATTTAAAAAACTTTAATTAAAATGGTATTTCATAAAACTATTTAAAGGTAAAGTATGTAATTTCTGCATAAGTAATGGCACCTGCAAAGAATAGGAGGTTTCCAAACACTACTATCACTCCTACCGGCCCATGTCAGCCATTGTTTGGACAAACAGGTATCCCAGCCCCAAAATCACAGCATTGATTGAGTTGAGAGTTAACATATCCGATCACACAAACCGGAGGTTCCCTCTGATATTTAATTTAACACTTAAACAACTTTACACATTGCTATTTGGACATAATTAAAATAACTTATTTAATAATTTTGATTATTTAATTATCATATTTATTTGTCATATTAGGTTTAATTCTGTATACTTGTATATGCAAAAATGTAAATTTTTTGTTAAAGGTCCCGTTCTTTGTGATCCCATGTTTTAAACTTTAGTTAGTGTGTAATGTTGTTGTTAGAGTATAAATAATATCTGTACAATTCTAAAGCTCAAAGTTCAATGCCAAGCGAGATATTTTATTTAACAGAATTCGCCTACAAAAAACGACCCGTTTGGACTACATCCCTCTAGTTCCTGCAGTAATGACGTCACTAAAACAGTTTTTTGACTAATCTCTGCCCACATGAACACACAAAAATGGGGGCGTGGTCTTGATGTGCTCCGACGGAGAAGAAGAAGAGCTGCATTTGTGTTTGTCGCCATGTCGTCGAAACGCTGTTATTCTCATCTTGGAGTCCAATCATCTTTGTTTGACATTCCCAGGGACGCTGTACTTGGAGATTTATGGTTACAATTTATGTTTAACTCGGTTCCCGAAAATTATAATCCACATGTAAAACTATGTGCAGCCACTGATCTATAATAGAGATCGCTAATGTGTCATCATAATGACGTATTCCCAGTGGTGAACGCAAAGCATTTTGGGAATCCGCGGCACAAACATTAGGCGCCAGACTTCTTTGCATAGAGGGAAGAACGCAGTGTTCCAGATGCCGTCTACCTGCTGTGTTATAAACTGCAATAGTCGTTTTCACGATAGAAGTGGCATAAAGCTTAAAGAACGGAATATCCTTTTATCGTTTTCCAGCGTGGAAAACTAATTGTACAAGCCATGTTTCAGATGTGACAAAAATGCGACGAATGGCATGGATAGCAGCGGTAAGGAGGCCAAGATTACCTTCGATAACACTCCACCACACATGATGGTGTGTTCAAAGCATTTTCACAAAGGTAAGTTACAGTAACTCTCTGTAAATGTTAACTGTTAACTAGCATGAAATGGATAGAAAATGAGCTTAAGTTACCAATGTACTAAAGCTTAACGTTAATCAGTTTTAAATGTTGTACATCTAGGCTACATCGCAATTTATTTGGTGACTGTGTTTGCAGGCAAACCTGCCTATGTGATCCTGCTTTGATTACAGGAATAAATTAGTTTAAAATATATTTAAATAGAAAAGTCATTTTAAATTGTCATAATATTTCACATTATTACTGTTTTAATTATTATTATTTTATTTTATCAAATAAATGCAGCCTTGGTGAGCAGAAGATGCTTCTTTTAAAAACATTTAAAAATCTCACTGACCCCAAACTTTTGAACGGTAGTGTATGTTGCCCCCTGTGTATAGCTAATCTAAATTTCTTAGGAATAAAGGTTGTGATATGACACAATTTCTTTATATTGTTACTGTCAGACACTACACCTGCACCTGAGATGTAAGGTCCTGTGAATCCACCCCCATCGCCGGGCACTGTCCACACCACTCATGAGACCGAGCTGAAGACTTTGCTGGATAAAATTGTGGTTGTGTGCTGTGCTTTGACCAATATGTGTCCAAGTATTGTTGTGAAGGCGTCATGTTAGAATTCTACTGCATGCTCACATCTAATATGTAAATGTTTTTTTGTTTTCCAAAAGATTTTGTAATGTCTCTTCTCACACGTAATGATTTTTTAGCCATGTCTGTAAATAAAATACACAAAGATTGAATTAAATTCTGCCTCATTTATCTGTATTAAGGAAGAATTGTGCAAAATCAGTGTTCTTTGGTTGCAAACACAATTACATAACTTAAATAGTAGTAACAACCAACTTAATTTCAGTTTCTTTACATATTTAACATGTAAATACATTTAGATGAATACATTAACATGTAAATACATTTAGATTAATACATTTACATTATAAAGAGTCCATAGAAATTATGAGAAAATGAAAATATGAGGTAGGTTGTGGGTGATAAGTCACAGACACATCCTCTCTGGCTGGTGCGCTGTTGAGTCCCACACAATATAAATGGAACCACTGTATAGGACAGTTCTGATTATCACAAGCAAACATGTCATCAAGCTCTTCAGGCTGTCTGCAAAAGCACCACAACACAGCCTTTTCACATGCCCTTCTTTTGGTCTGGAGGATGTGGAGGATCGAGTCCTTTGATTCTCTTTATTTTCTCGTCATATCTCATCTTTGCATTAGGATTTAGTTTTAGGCGGTATGCTCCGACAATGTTTTCTTTAGCCTGCTGCATTTTGTAGGATTATATTCTGTTTTTCAAGCTAATTATTCATTATTTTCATGCCAGAACATTAGCCTGCTATGCCAGACCATGTTAACTGGCCAAACATACCCATAATTCTTTGCGTTCTGATGACGTTGCCGCCCAGTTGGTCACATGTGTTAGCGATCTCTATATATATAGATCAGTGTGTGCAGCACATTTTGCTGAGGACAGCTTGCTCAATCTCAATCAGTTTAATGGCGGATTCACACAAAGGTTATTCTTGAAAGATGGAGCATTTCCCTCTTTGTCTGGAGAAGGTGTTGTTTATGGATCACAACTGGTAAGTGTATTTTATTATTTAAGTTGGTGCGTTTAACAGTTTCTGTAACTTATTACACAAAGGGCAACGCTGTTTAGCTTTGTGAACTAGATGTTAGGGCTGTGCAAAAAAAATCGAATGCAATTTTCATGCGCATCTCGTCAGTAAAAACGCTCCTGTGATTATAAGTACAATTCCAGCACATGCTCCTGCACTTGCTTCTCAAAACTAGCCCAATCGCGTTTCCAGGAGAACAGCCTGCGCTCAGCTGGTGTCGAATCACAACACGGGAACCGCTGGCCCAATCAGAACGTGTTACGAATTTCTGAAGGAGGGACTTTATAGAACAAGGAAGTCATCAGCCCGTTTTTATGACAGTGAAAACAGTGGTATACAGATAGGTGAATTGTGTGAAAAATACTGTGTTTTTGGTTTATGTTATATTGCACACTGTAAACACAATCAAAGCTTCAGAAAAGCACGAAAAACGGGACCTTTATATTTACATGGGACTGTAGGAATTGTCTTGTCTTGGTACACTCGTGTCATGCATTGCAATGCATTACATCACAGCAGATTTGCAATTGGTTTACATGTCCCTTGTGAGAGATCAGTATTATCCAGTATATGTTTTCGAGAGCCATATTTTAATATATATTTGAATGTAAAGCTATCATTTTGCTTCAGAGTATAATATATGGCATATAGTGTAATTTCTGGAGCTCAGCAACTTTTTTTTTTCGTTGGATGGAGCAGTCAGCACATTCATCAAAAAACATTCCTATTTTCCATGCAAGAAAGCAAAAATATGGATTTACAATGCACCAGGAAAGTAAAACCCAGCATTTCTTTTGGGCTCAACACTGATAGATAAATGATGTACTTTCTGTCTTGTGTTTGCAGAGAACAAAAGATTTAAACCCTTTTGATTCCTCTTAATATTGTAACAAAATTCTACTCCCTGGAGGGACAAATTAACCTCTTTGTTTCCTGTTTGTCAAAGATAAATGAAGCATAATTTCATCAAAGAAACAATAACATTGACTATAAAACATGCACTTAACAAGACAAACAAATATGAAAATTATTTCCTCTTTCATGCTCATCTATTCATCGGTGAAGTATGTTTTGCTTTTGTGCATAGAATTTAGAAAAACAACATATTTTTAAAAAAATTCAAAACTTTTTAAAATTAAAATGAATTCAAAGTCTGAAAACACTTAATATGAATCCCATATATATAATGCTTTTTTAAAGTTATTGATACACTATTGTTCAAATGTTTGGGATCAGTAAGATTTGTTAATGTTTTTAAAAAGAGCTATCTTATACTCAACAAGACTGCACTTATTTGATCAAAAATACAATACAAACAGTGCTGTAATATATCATTATTAAAGTTTTAAATAACTGTTTCCTATTTTAATATATTTTAAATGTAAATTATTTTTGTGATGACAAAGCTGAATTTTCAGCAACATTACTCGAGTCTTCACTGTCACATGATCTTTCATAAATCATTCTAATGTGCTGATCTGCTGCTCAAGAAAGATTTCGAATTATTAGCAGTGTTGAAAACAGCTGCTCTGCTTAATATTTTTGTGACTATTTTCAGGATTCTTTGATGGATAGCAACATTCAAAACCAATTTTATTTGTATCGATATAAAACTTTTGATCAGTTTAATGCATTCTTAAAATAAATGAATGAATAAATAAATAAATAAATAACACGTTTGAACAGTAGTGTAAATGAATACTTGTAAAATCTGTAAATGACATAATGGTCCAGAATAATGTATGGCTTTAATAAATGACACATTTTAAAACAATTAGACACATTTTCATTGCAAAATTATGTAACTGGGTTAATATATATATATATATATATATATATATATATATATATATATATATATATATATATATATATATATATATATATATATATATATATATATATACATATACATATACATATTTTTTTTATTTAATCCGGTTAATAGAAATTTGATGTAATGTGTGCAATGAGGCACTTCTGTCAAACCTCTTTATCTTCTCTCTCATTTGTCTGACCAAAGATTACTTCATGTCTCCCATGTTCTTCTTCATCATCATAATCACCATCACCACTTCCATCACTGGAGGACTGCAACTGCAAAACATCACCAGGGTCATGAGCGACTCCACCACAAGAGGGAGTGCCAGCTCTACAACAACCATTCCCAAACATACATTTAGCTTTCAGTTTACTATGACAAATTTGCTGCTATGAAATGGTCAAGGATGGTGTAATTATATTCCGAGACGAATAACAGGAACGAGACAGAGAGAGAAATGAAAATGCCCTCACGCCGGGTTCATCCTCCTCACACTGCTCTTCTGCTGCCCTAGGGCCCTGTTTTATTACCAGCTGTTGAATAGACCCCTGACAGATTGAAAGAGAAAAAGAAAGAAAAATTTAGTCGTTCAGCTGTGTAAAATAAAATCTGATTGTTTGTGTACAAGATTACTGTGTATATTTGCAGAATGCCAAGTGGTTAATCACACTGCAATCATGTTGATACACAAAGGCTGCCTGGAGCTGTAAACCACTGTCAGGAGAAGAGATTTGTTCTGTTACAGCAGAAGCACAGCAGCACAGATTCATCCAGAGCTCAGTGATGTGCCAGAAATGCTTAAGGGAAGGTAATACATTTTGTACAATTATCAGCAGGCTTTCAGAGGAAGCACCTCCTGCTTTACTCATTAGGATTTAATGGGTTCTTTCAGCCACACATTCATTCAAGTACAGCTGGGATTTATGATGGCTGTCAGCTACTTTCATTATTAAAGGCATTATGAACTGTCCTAGTCCAAACAGCCATAAAACAATAACAAGCAAAACTCAATTAGGACCATTACAGATGACATATATCAGCACAATAACCATCATCAGTAATACCTCTGAAGGAAGATATGAAAGAACAAATATTTAACAGCAGACTGACAATCCTCAAAAGTGTCTTTACAAGAGAACACAACAGTAACTGTAACTCTCTAGAAATTTGAACCTGGGACCTTTGTGCTTATAGCCAGGTCTAAAAGTATGATTGTTTCTCTATATGCAAGAGTTTTGTTGCTAGTGCTTCTCTTTCCTTGAAGCAGGCCCATCTACTGTAGCATTATGCCACGTAACACAAAGGATTGGACCTTCCTGAAGTCTTCTCCATGACAACAAGCCTCCCTTAACAACCAACTAAAAGCTCTAAAGGACAGTGTCTGAATCAAAGCTTTTGGTATTTTTGGTATGGTGGGTGTTGTACAATGTAAATGTGAATAAATTAGGGGAAAAAAAATATTTTTATGCAACTAATGATTTTGTAAGGTGACATTTTATTTTATTATCATTTTACATGTTATGATAATATTTTTAAAAACAAAACAAGCACTCATCAGTGCTAACAGGTCAATTAAATTATTTAGCAAAATATTACATGATCAAAAAGTGAAACATGCTATTTACCAGAAAAAATGGTATTAAAATCTTACATCGTCATGTCATAATTATGATTTCTTATCTCACAGTTTTGACATTTTTTGTCATAACTATATATTTTTCATAATTTTAAATTTTATGTCAAAATTCTGACTGTCATTTTTTAATAAAGCATACTTTTTATTCTCATGGGCTTCCAAAGAAAACAGATTAATAAACAATATAAAAATTATGTACTATTTTGTCTAATAAAATATAACATTCAACAAATATAAAAATAAATCACTTAAAACTAAAGTCTGAAAAAGTAAATTTAGGCATCACAGCATTATAATGTACAGTATGATAAATGTACATGTAATAGGATATTTTCTAAATATTATATTTTACAGTATTATTCATGTTTTTAAACATTCACCTTAAGTGAGTTTATCGCAAACATAATCTAAACATAATAAACTGGGAAAATGAGCATGCATAATTCAGTATCAGTGAATTACAGTATCAGTATTATATCAATATTCCATGTCAGTTTATAATCACAGTAAACATTATCAAAATAAAAGCTCACTGCCTCTTTTGAACAATTTGCTCGACTTTTCTCTAATGTGAGCCTGTCAGTTTACTAAAAGTACATATTCTCAAGGCCCAAGTACACATAAAATCAAATAATTGTATGATACCTAAAAGCAAAAAACAAGGTAAATATGAATAAGAAGATTTCAGTGTGGTTTTCAGTTTTCAAACTTCAGTGTGGTTTCAGATCATCTTTTATGTTCAGTTATGTTTTGTGTGGTTCCAATTGTGAGAAAATGATATAAACGAAAGGTTTTTGAGTTTTGAACAAAATGGTGACCTACCACAAATCTCTCCAAGCCAGTACTGCCTGCATTTGCCACAAAGATGCCCGAGCCTGGCTTAAAGCTGAGGGGCTGCTGGCTTCTCTTCAGGGGGATGCTGTGGTATTCCTCACAATCCATATAGAGCCGAACCTCCTCATGCTCGACCGTCAGCGTGAAGTGATTCCATTGCTGTGTCATATCAGGCACTTTAAAGGAAGCCACCTCCATGGTGTCTGCAAGCCCCGACTCGCTGTAATACAGTACAATCCTCTGGGTCTCATCCTCCACAGGGGTCAGGGCCAAGCCCAGGTGGACCATCTTCTGGGAGGGATCTGTGATAGCGAACAGGACCCCTCCTCGAGAGTTGGAGGGTTTGAAGCTGACAATAATGGCAAAGTCCTTGAAGAAAGGTTCAGGTACAAATGATTGGGTCAGTCGACCTACATTAGCATGAAGCCCAAAACTGTAGGCAGGAAAACCCTTGTAGCCCGTGATGAAGGACACAGATGGAGGAAGAGGAACACCAACGAGCTCAGTGAGGACTAGGTGATCCTTAGACCCTCGCTCTGAAAGAAAACACCCAGTAACACGGGGAATGATTAAAATGAAGGACAATTTACAGTCCTAATATCCCTTCCCATATGTATGAAAATATGTCTCTCCTAATATTACATGAAAATACAGTGAACAAGACAAAAGTGTTGTGCTGAAGATAAGAAACAAAGTTTCTTCACACACAAATTATTTCATATATATAAAAAATGTATATATATATATATATATATATATATATATATATATATATATATATATATATTTATATATATGTATGTATAAATAATAAAATCCATTTCTTCTGTGGAACACAAAAGGAGAAATTCTGCCGGTTGCTCTTTTCTACCATAAAAGAATATTAAAATAATCCATATGAATCATGCTTTATATTCCAAGACTTCTGAAAAAAAAAAAAAAAAAAAAGCTGTGTGAGAAACAAAACAGAAAATAATTTCCCCTTCCTTAATACAGTATGATCAATGAGAAACAACTTAAATGTAAAACTTACATTATGCTATATGACTTAAAGATGACTTCTAATTCAAAAGGTCAATTCAAAGTCAAAGGGAAAGCTTTTATAATTCTTTTGGTATTATTGAACTGAAGTTTCACTGAACAGTTTTATTTAATTTTCATTGAACTGTGACAGAATTGTAATGGAAAATCAAACAGGTTTGAAAATCATACAGATTTCAGGTTTTATTGAACTGTCATAACATTGTCATGGAACGCCTTAAGTATGTTTCAATAACAAATTGTTGCATGCAACATACAGCCTCATCGCAAAGATTTTGAAAGAATTTTTCACTTGTACAAGAGCTACAATCTAGCAATTGGTCTTTTGCATTCTTTTCTGCAATTCCATCTCCTGTTTCACAGTTATTAGGACGACAGTAAAACATTCTCATTAGTTCATGCCAATGTCAATGTCAAAATTCTGTTTCAATCTGACATGTGTGCTAATGATAATAATGAGGAAAATGTCAAATAAAGAGCTCTACAGGGCTGCAGAGCTTCTAGCAAATTCTCTCAGCTAAGCATTAAGTATACAGCAGAGAGAAGGTTCTCTTTCTAGAAATTAATTACAAATGTATTTAATTACAGGTCACAGCAGTTTGTGCTGAAAATACACTGTAGTGCAAGGCAACTAACTTTCTAAAAGATTAGAAAACACAAATTGCTACAGTATACCGCTTATCACATTGAAATGCCATGAAGAGACAAATGTAGTGCATGAGTGTATAATACACCTTGTGTATGCAAATCTCTCCAAGTTGGTTCATTACAAAAATATATTATGAAATCGTAAAGAAACTAAATATATTTATTGTTAATGGGGATGTTTGTGTATTCAAAAAAAGAAAAGAAAAGAACATGGCCTTTTACCAACATGTAACTAAAACGTCCTCTCTCCCTTCATCTCTCATTCTGACCAACACTCATATCACATTCAAATGCACTGAAGAGACAAGTGCTTCACTGACTGCATGAAGTAATGGGATGAATGAGATATCATTTAAGGAACAAGTCTGGACCCCAGGGTTAATTTCACAATCTTCCTCTGTGCCTGTAATCAGCAGGCAGACCTACAACCGATGCTCCAACAGTGACCCCAATTTCCCAAAAACCTCCTGTCCTAATCCTATTATTATAATATCATGTGATAGGGATTTAGTGTTAATCTCTACGAAAAGTGAACTGTGAAAAGTGGGCTCACAAAACACCCTCTTTTGAACCTTTTCGAGTTAAGCTATATTTCCTTGCTTTTATAGGTGAAAACTATTTCAGTAATGATCTGAACACATAGCTAAGCCCAAATGACATTCGGACACAAAGCTAACAAGACGGTATTGATATACATTAATCTTGCGTATGCAAATTTTTTCCAGCTGGTTCATTACAAAAATAAATGGTAACACTTAATTTTGATAGACTACTTAAAGGGTTAGTTCACCCAGATAGCAAATTTATGTCATTAATAACTTACCCTCATGTTGTTTCAAACCTGTAAGACCTCCGTTTATCTTTGGAACACAGTTTAAGATATTTTAGATTTAGTCCGAGAGCTCTCAGTCCCTCCATTGAAGCTGTGTGTACGGTCTACTGTCCATGTCCAGAAAGGTAAGAAAAACATCATCAAAGTAGTCCATGTGACATCAGAGGGTCAGTTAGAATTTTTTGAAGCATCGAAAATACATTTTGGTCCAAAACTAGCAAAAACTACGACTTTATTCAGCATTGTCTTCTCTTCCGTGTCTGTTGTGAGAGAGAGTTCAAAACAAAGCAGCTGGATATCTGGTTCGCGAAACGAATCATTCAGTTCACCAAATCGAACTGAATCTTTTTAAACGGTTCGCATCTCTAATACGCATTAATCCACAAATGACTTAAGCTGTTAATTTTTTTAATGTGGCTGACACTCCCTCTGAGTTCAAACAAACCAATATCCCGGAGCAACCTGTCCTCCAACCAATACGCCCGTATAGGTCGTTTGTCCAAATCCCTGAAATACGACCCATCAGAGCGTATACTACAATTGCGCCCCTATTGGCAAAAAGTCGTTTTCATATTAATGTTTTGTACTCTTTTATTTGCCCTCTGATTTGTGTTTCGTGTAGCTCAGTTGGTAGATTATTGCTCTATACATTGATAGGTAATCATGCTATCATGGGTTCGATCCCAGGGAACGGATGTGCACGAAAATGTATATGCTCAATAAATCATAATTTAGCATGATTTATGTGAGGGTTAGGTTTAGGGGTGGGGTTAGGTGTGGTCATTCGAACAAATAAGCCACCTAGTAAAATATGTAGGAAATACTGTGAGATCGGTGTAAAAAGCCCACACATTGCATTTAAATAAACGTGCGTTTTGATTGGTAATGACGTTATACGTCATTTCATGACGACAGACGCAACGCGATACTGTCATTATTTTTAACTTTAAAACGTAAATATAGGTTGTAATACGGTGCTTGCACACACGACCTATATGGTCGTTTTTTGTTGGAGGACAGGCTCTCCCGGAGTAATTCATGTACTCAAACAGTACACTGACTGAACTGCTGTGAAGAGAGAACTGAAGATGAACACCGAGCCGAGCCAGATAAGCAATCCCTTGTAAAATGCAGTTTGCACACTCCAGCTCTAGGCGGGAACTCGCGGTCTTCCAGGCCAAGTGCATGCAACCACTGGCGCCTAATTGTAAAGTCTGCTGGAAAACTATGCAGTCCAGAAGTGCTGTCGCAACCAGCAAAACTCACAGTCCATCCTCACTGCTGTACTAAATACAGATAAATCTACGTTAACTTGAAGCTATCCTAACTGATGCAACAATACTAATGTTACACTAACAACTATGCTAATTAACTACATAGGCTACACAAAATAATCTCAATAACTATATAATTGCTATGCTAAATAGATACTATAATAGTCTATCCTGGTCGTTTTCAATACTCGCGAATCCAACTCCGGACTCACTACAGTGATTTTGACTGAACAAGATGGTTTTATACTGCCAAGGGCATGGTAGCTCGTACCAAGGGGCGTGGTGAGCTGGAAACTGCTTATGTCACCTGCCACCGCTTACGTCACTTGCCACCGCAACATCCAATAGGAAAAATAAACTGCAGAAGCCACCGTTCAACCTGAAGAGGGCAGGTTTACACCATTTCTTGTAAAATTAAAACACTTTTTCCTCAAATGGCAAAAATCAATCGAATCAATGAACAGCACTAATAAAGCCCCATTCTTACAGATCATTAACTAAAAAAAGTTGGTTTAGGGTTTAGTTACTCTTTAAAAAAATTAATTCACTTGTCTCTCATCAACTCATCAGTCTCACAATATAAGAATGGCACACTCTCACATCGCTGGTGATTGAATGTTTAGCCCTTCCGTGTTTCCCAGTGTCCTAGATTTAGAGCTTGCCTTTCTTGTATTTGACTGATGCCTTGTTTTTGAATTATTGTTGCCTGCCCTGACCTTTGATTGTATTGTGGAGTACTCTTTTGCCTGTGCCTTGGATGTTATTGTTTGCTGGTGTTTAACCCTCCCTGTTCTGACTATGCTCTATGGAATAAAGCCTTGGTTTTGGATTCCCAACTTCGTCGTCAAGACTCCCTTTATTACACTCACCAAGGCTGCATTTATTTGATTTGAATACTTTAAATACAGTATTTCTATTAAATGTTTTCTGTTACAATATATTTTCAAATGTAATTCATTCCTTTGATGACAAAACTGAATTTTTAGCAGCCATTCCTCCAGTCTTCAGTGTCACATGATCCTTCAGAAATCATTCTTTTTTAATGCTGATTTGCTGCTCAAGAAACATTTCTTATCACTTTTTTTTGCTGCTCGGTACTTTTGTGGAAACCATGATAAATTTTTCAGCATTACTCAATGAATAGAAAATTCAACTGAGCAGCATGTATTTGAAATAGAAATCTATTTTATTAAACACCATAAATAGATTTATTGTCACTTTGATCAATTTAATGCATCCTCGCTGAATAAAACTTTTAATTTCTTTCAAAGCAAAACAAATAATAACAACAATTTTACTGTCCCCAAAGTTTTGAACTGTAATGAATTTTTTATGCTAGTAAAACGTTAGCTTATATGTACATTATAGATTTATCAGAAAACTATCAGAGAGGTGGTTATATTCTGGATGGCCTCCATGTCCTTGAACATGGGAAAACTAGGAGTCTGTTTACAGCAAGCTGAGGGAAAAATCAGGGCATGGAAATACTGAGTCAGTTTTATCAGCCAAATCTCCACAGCTCAGTGATCATCAATAAGCTGACAAAGAGAGTCTGTTCTGATCCACACGGTGACAGTGCATGCTTGAGTATGATTGTTGCAGATTGTTTAGGGTTTCATTTACAATAGGGTTATTGGGAGATGAAAGGCTGTGTCTTTACAGAGACCATAAGAACCAAATGGGATATTCCCACTAAAATAACTTTCCTGCTAATACTGTGGACATCTTGTTCAAAACTTGTCCAAAAAACTCACTTTTATATCTAAATCAATAAAGAATAGCCGACAGTTACTTGCTGTCAATGCCCTTTGGCCTTTAAATCCATTGAATATATCCTGCTTCATTTACCAATTCATTCCAATAAGCACTTTACATCCTGCTGTGTGTCCAATTCTGACTCTGGGTGCTTGAAATTATAACACAATTATAAGACAGAGGGTCAACTTGCCATAGAGTCTCATGTGAACAAAAAGGAACTCAAACTGTTAGCCTTTATTTTAGGTTCAGGAGAATTTTGAGGCCAAAATGTTAAGCAGGAGAGATGATATTCCCATTCAACCGACCTCACTACTCCCTTTTCTGTAACCCAGCAACATTCAGTAATTGGTTTATTGTCAAAAGCCATCAGTTGTGCAAAACTGTGGATTTCTTGTCTATAGAAAAGTCTCAATTAGCATCCATGGCCTCCACTCAAGGGCATTATGCCTAATGGTGCAATTAGACAGTACTGTCCTCGAAATACCAGAGCCTGAATCAAGAGCTAGACACAAATTAAAAGCTAGACACCATATTTGCATTATGTTTCTCTTACTGAAAAAGCCAGTATTATACAGAGAAAATATATTGTAATTGTCAATTAGAGTATAATTCAACCTCTCGAACAATTATTGTGGTACATAGGCACTGTGATTATTAATAATAATATAATAATTTTTTTTGTGTGTGTGTGTGGAGAATATAACTACTGATTCCAAATCACATTTTTTGATGGTTCTGTAAATAGGATACAATTTAACCCTTTAAACAGTCGAACTGACTAGCGTGTGTGTGATTTTACAAACAGTGATCATCCGGCTCTCCCTAGTGGTGAGTTACAGTACCACATCTACCACTTATTAAACAGATTCATTGAAACCACACAAAATGTAAAAAAAAAAAAAAAAAAAAAAAAAAAAAAAAAAAACCTAACAAAAATCCAGCAAGGATATGTAAACAAAGCAATTTGTTGCTATTTATAAAAGCTAACAATATGTTGCTTATTATAAATCAAAACATACAGTATTTCTTTGTAAAGTGTTGAAATACAAATTTCTCTGTGGCGCTAGTAACTGTATGGTGGTCTGTTGTTTCGACTGATTGGTCGTGAGTTCGGGTGAGGGCTTTAGTACTGAGAGATTAACATCAGCACTGGTGAGAGAACAGGAGCTGACAGTAGCCAGGCTTCAGTAATCAATTTGCAAAATGAAGGAGGCTTCGTGGGTGAACAAAAACAGTGCTTAGCCACATTAAATTAAAATCACACTCCAGAGCCTTTTTAGTAAAGTCTGTACTCGTCTGCTTTTTCCTTTTTTTAATGACTCTGTGGGCTGTTAGTCAAGAGCATAGTATACTTGATGTCAGACAATATTTTGTGGCCTGTTGTCTGATTAGTTGTTTACATCTTCCTCTCCAACCGTTTGAAAGCAGAAACCCCATAGTTACAAGCCAGGAAAGCAAACAGTGGGCATCGTCTGCTTGTGAAGTACTGAATATACAAAAAAGGGTTTTGCAAGACATCTTTATATACAGGTGCATCTCAATAAATTAGAATGTCATGGAAAAGTTAATTTATTTCAGTAATTCAACTCGAATTGTGAAACCTGTGTATTAAATAAATTTATTACATAAATTCAGTGCACACAGACTGAGGTAGTTTAAGTCTTTGGTTCTTTTAATTGTGATGATTTTGGCTCACATTAAACAAAAACCCACCAAAATGGTCTCTCAGTTTGGTTCACTAGGCTACACAATCATGGGGAAACCTGGGCTTCCATACCACCTCAGCAGTGCCACAAACTGATCACCTCCATGCCACGCCAAATTGGAGCAGTAATTAAAGCAAAAGAAGCCCCTACCAAGTATTGAGTACATGTACAGTGAATGAACATAGTTTCCAGCAGGCCAACAATTCACTAAAAATGTTTTTTTTTTAAATTTTTTTATGAAGTATTCTAATTTGTTGAGATAGTGAATTGGTTTGTTTTTGTTGAATGTGACCCAAAATCATCACAATTAAAAGAACCAAAGACTTAAACTACTTCAGTCTGTGATTAATTTATTTAATACACAAGTTTCACAATTTGAGTTGAATTACTGAGTTGAACTTTTTCATGACATTCTAATTAATTGAGATGCACCTGTAAATCTGGCAAAATTATGTCTTAAATATTTTTTAAATGTTATTGCATAGATAGTTAACCATCATTTGCCAATCTATGGTAGATTTTTCTTTTACATCTACTAAATTTCCAAACATTTTTGCAATGACTGGTAATAAGTAACTGGTCATACAGTTCACACAGATAGCTGAGTAACCATGGCTACAGATCATTATGTTAATTATGAACATGATCAATTATTGTCTGACAACAAGAAAATGTTCAAAATACTTTAATATTTGTAATCAGTTTTATTTTAAATTAGAATTTAAATTAAACCAATCCAATTTTTTTATATAAAAGTTATGGCCAGTCTTGAAGAAGAAGAAGAAAAAATATGTAGGCTAGTTTTAAGACTAGTCTAAGCATTTTATATAACTGGGCACTGGTTGTAAAGTGCTGAAAGTGCACTTTTTGTCACAGTGTCTGGGTTGTGTTCCCTGGGTTTCCACTAGGTGTCCTCCTGTTCCCACGGTGTGTATCTTATAACCACTTCCTGTTCCCTTTTTTGGTCACCTTCCTCCTTGTTTGAGTTAATTGATTGTTCCCCACCTGTCTCCTGTTTCCCCATTATCCTTTTGTGTATTTATACCCGGTCTGTCTGAGTCTGTGTCATCGGAGTCCTTGTTTAAATGTTCACGTTAATCTGTAGTTATCACGTCTTATTCTAAGTCTTGTTCTTGCCCGTGTGTTTGTGTCTGTTTATGTTCATTGGCTATTTTGGTTTTGACCCTTGCCTGGACTGATTACGAATTGGATTATCCCAATAAAAAGCATACCTGCACTTGGATCTCTCCTTGTTTCCTGTATCAGCGTACGTGACAGAAGGACTCCGTCACACTGAGATCCAGCGGTATGTCTTTTTCCCGTTCCCCAGCCAAAATGGCGGAGCGGAGAGCTAAGTATCTCCGGCTGATCGCCCTCCGCCAAGAGGGCAATGAGGTGGGTGCCCTGGCACAGGTGTTCTGGTCCCTGGCCCAGGGTATGGGATACAACGATGCGGCCCTGAAGGATTATTTCAACAGCGGGCTGGATGATCCAGTTTCTCAGGAGGAGATGGGGCATTTAGAGACACTGGAATTCTGGGAATTCGTGTACTTCTTGCAGCATAGGCTTCCGTGGGATGCCCCAGCCACTCCTGTCTCTTCCGCCAAGATGGCCGCTAACCCAGCGCCAATGCCCAAGTCTGTCACCGATCTAGATTCATGGCCCAAGATGGCCGCCAGCCCAGCGCCACAGCACAAGATGGCCGCTAGCTTAGAGCCACAGCACAAGATGGCCGCCAGCCCAGCGCCACAGCACAAGATGGCCGACTCAACGCCTGAGTCTCCAGACAAGGTGCCACCGACTCGCCATCATAGAGGGCGGAGGAGGAGACAGGCGTCTACCGTTCCTCAAAGCCCGGAGAATGTTCCCGAGCGGACCGCTGCCGTCCAGGAGGACATTCCCGAGGCGGTGCCCGAGGCTGTTCCGGAGGCCGAGGCGGTGCCCGATGCTGTTCCGGAGGCCGAGGCGGTGCCCGATGCTCTTCCAGAGGCCGAGGCGGTGACCGATGCTGTTCCGGAGGCCGAGGCGGTGCCCGATGCCGAGGCGGTGCCCGATGCTGTTCCGGAGGCCAAGGCGGAGCCCGATGCCGAGGCGGTGCCCGATGCTCTTCCGGAGGCCGAGGCGGTGACCGATGCTGTTCCGGAGGCCGAGGCGGTGACCGATGCCGAGGCAGTACCCGATGCTGTTCCGGAGGCTGAGGCGGTGCCCGATGCCGAGGCGGGGCCCGATGCTGTTCCGGAGGCCGAGGCGGTGCCCGATGCCAAGGCGGGGCCCGATGCTGTTCCGGAGGCCGAGGCGGTGCCCGATGCCGAGGCGATGCCTGATGCTGTTCCGGAGGCCGAGGCGGTGCCCGATGCCGAGGCGGTGCCCGATGCTGTTCCGGAGGCCGAGGCGGTGTACGTTGCTGTTCTGGAGGCCGAGGCGGTGCCCGAGGCCGTTCCCGATGCGGTTCCCGATGCGGTTCCTCTTGAATCAAGTCAGGTTCCAGTTGACCCTCCAGAGGCGAGTCAGGTGCCAGTGACCTCTCCAGAGTAAGGGCTAGTCACCGCTGATCCTCCAGAGTAAGGGCTAGTCACCGCTGGTCCTCCAGGGTCAGGGCTAGTCACCGCTGGTCCTCCAGGGTCAGGGCTAGTCACCGCTGGTCCTCCAGGGTCAGGGCTAGTCACCGCTGGTCCTCCAGGGTCAGGGCTAGTCACCGCTGGTCCTCCAGGGTCAGGGCTAGTCACCGCTGGTCCTCCAGGGTCAGGGCTAGTCACCGCTGGTCCTCCGGAGTCAGGGCTAGTCACCGCTGGCCCTCCGGAGTCAGGGCTAGTCACCGCTGGCCCTCCGGAGTCAGGGCTAGTCACCGCTGGCCCTCCGGAGTCAGGGCTAGTCACCGCTGGCCCTCCGGAGTCAGGGCTAGTCACCGCTGGTCCTCCGGAGTCAGGGCCAGTCACCGCTGGTCCTCCGGAGTCAGGGCCAGTCACCGCTGGTCCTCCGGAGTCAGGGCCAGTCACCGCTGGTCCTCCGGAGTCAGGGCCAGTCACCGCTGGTCCTCCGGAGTCAGGGCCAGTCACCGCTGGTCCTCCGGAGTCAGGGCCAGTCACCGATGACCCTCCGGAGTCAGGGCCAGTCACCGATGACCCTCCGGAGTCAGGGCCAGTCACCGATGACCCTCCGGAGTCAGGGCCAGTCACCGATGACCCTCCGGAGTCAGGGCCAGTCACCGTTGAACTTTCAGAGTCAAGTCACTGGGTGGTCTGCTGCTCCGCCCTGTTGGACTCTGGCGTCGACCACGAGGACGTGATGGTCTTCCGCTCCGCCCTGGGGGGCGTTTGCCCTGACTACACGGTTGTGGTGGTCTTCCGCTCCGCCCTGGAGGACTCTGGCCTTGACCACAAGGGTGTGGTGGTCTTCTGCTCTACCCTGGGGGGCTTCATGTTGTTTTTTCCTTTTGTTTTTGTGTTAATGTCTGTCCCTGTTCCTTTCTGTTAGTCTGGCCCTCCGTCCCTCCACCTGAACCTCCTCCGGTCCTCCTCCCTCCTGGTCTTCTTGTTTTGTGTTTACATTCTGGTGCCTGTTCCCCATGTTTTTCTTTTCTGACCCTCCGTCCCTCCCCCTGAGCCTCCACCTGTCCGCCTCCCTCCTGGTCCCTGTTTTGTGTCTGTCTTGGAGCGTCTGGGAGCCGCTCCGTAGAGGGGGGGTACTGTCACAGTGTCTGGGTTGTGTTCCCTGGGTTTCCACTAGGTGTCCTCCTGTTCCCACGGTGTGTATCTTATAACCACTTCCTGTTCCCTTATTTGGTCACCTTCCTCCTTGTTTGAGTTAATTGATTGTTCCCCACCTGTCTCCTGTTTCCCCATTATCCTTTTGTGTATTTATACCCGGTCTGTCTGAGTCTGTGTCACGGAGTCCTTGTTTAAATGTTCACGTTAATCTGTAGTTATCACGTCTTATTCTAAGTCTTGTTCTTGCCCGTGTGTTTGTGTCTGTTTATGTTCATTGGCTATTTTGGTTTTGACCCTTGCCTGGACTGATTACGAATTGGATTATCCCAATAAAAAGCATACCTGCACTTGGATCTCTCCTTGTTTCCTGTATCAGCGTACGTGACACTTTTGCTCATTAAAAAAATAAAAATAAATAAAATAATAAATAGATTAAAATAAAAGCCACTTAATCTGATGTGTTGTTAAATGAAAGACAAAAAAAGTGTCCAGCAACTTTTTAGGGCCACTGTACAAAAGAAATATAGATTTAAAAAGAACACAGAAAAAAACAAGCATGAACTGAAATTGAAATAAGTAGCCATCCACCCACCTATTATAGTTACAGTCAATTCCTCTCAATATCCAGTGAAAGCACCGGCCTTTTCTTTGAACAAACTACTTCATTTAAATAATGTGCCATGAGATGAACCCCAGCAACATGGTCACCTCCACACCACAGTGAGATCTTGCCAAATATTTTGGTAGTTGAGTTATCTTTGGCTTGCCCTATGTATTAGTGGATGTTTTCTTTGGTACCATGAAAGCAGTGTGTGACATTGATTACAGAACTGCATGAGGGAGTGTTCACAGAAAGAGAACAAGCAGCCCTCAAAAGGTTTGTTGGGGTGATCACTGATTTGAAATAATATTAAACACTGTAAATAAACATCTTCCATGTTTCCATAGTAGCTGAAGATAATGTTTTGATGTGGGATACAGGGTTTGTGATCGGATCAAGATGTTAATACCAGGTTTAATAAGGGTTTTAGGAGTGAGTGCACATCATTACATGACCAAACTTCTAATTAAACATGATCTAACTATATATCTGTCAATAACATTTGCAAAATGCTAAGTTAATATTACAGTTTGTTTAAATGCCTGTTAAATGTGCCTGACTTTGCTTCTTTGAATAGTTGTGGTTTACTCTCAGAGTAAAGAAAAATCCAATGAGATTTGACAACCAACCTAATGGACATCATTAGAGGAGCAGAGTATTGACTATTAACCCAGAGAAACATACTTGTGGGTGCTGTGGTGTAGTTGTTAAGGCTCACTGGAGGTTTACCCTCAAGAAGCAAGCCATTGTGCCCTTGAACAAAGCTCTTAATTTAAGCACCCAGACAGACAGATCCTTTATATAAATAAATATGTAAATGTACATATAAATATATAATTAAATAATAATAATTTTATTAGATAAACAAACAAATAATAATGGGTCACACTTTATTTTAAGGTCCAGTTCTCGCTATTTCCAAACCAACAACTACGACTTTTAGCTCAGTAAACTCCTAATTTTCTGATTATTGATATTTAGTAAGGTAGTTATTGGGTGGGATAATGATGTAGAATATGGTTATGCAGATTATTTGCTTTCTAAGTATTAATAAACAGCCAATAAAGTAAAGGGCATGCTAATAAGCAACTAGTTAACGGTGAGAATTGGTCCCTATACTAAAGTGTTACCTAATAATTATGACTACAAATAACATTACTAATACAAATGATACATAATATTAATTATAATAATAATAATTATTATTATATAATTAATAGTAATTATTCTTTACAGCACATAAATAAATAAATAAATAAATAAATACATTAGTGGTAGTAATAATATTTATTGTTGTATTAATCTTTTTATTAATAATAATATATTTGTTTATTTAATTTTATATTTGTTTATATTGTTTGCTTATATTGTGATAAAGATTCTACTTCATCTTTTCATCTAATGAAAAGAATTCAATTAATAATTATTTGAATAGATAAACAATAATTAATAATAATAAATAATTAATGATACACACACACACACACATATACGTATATATATATATATATATATATATATATATATATATATATATATATATATATATATATATATATATATATATATATATAATACATACATACATATATATATATATATATATATATATATACACACACACACACACACACACACACACACACACACACACACACACATATATATATATATAGAACAAATATATACCCACACCTGAGTGACTAAAATGAGTTAGTTTTGTTGGGGGCTGGAGGGCTGATGTGTTCTTTCCATACTGTGAATTTTCCGGTGTGTAATATATCACTGTAAGGGCTAAATGGATATATTGTATATCAGAAAAAAAACGATGAACCGGAACTTCTTGCACAACGATGATGTCACTTTTAGAGTCAATGTGCTTTCAGCATTAACAGCATTAACAGTTTTGTTAACTTTAGAGGGCTACCCAGGCAGGTGTTCTCACAGCAGGGAAGAGCTCGAAGGCATTTGACTAATGTGAGCATTTGATAAAAGCTGAATTTGATTAATGCTGAACATTATTTTTTTTTCAGGGCTCCTTCCTCTCAATATAAATAATGTTGAAACACAGCATCAACATCCCCGGCAAACATGATGCCATAAATTATGCCAACTTTTGCATAGTTTACAACATCAGTTGCAAGACATGTTTGAGAAATGAGCAGTGCAGAAATGAATCAAACTGCAGCAGCAGTACCAGCTTTCACTTCAACAATCTCAGTAATAGATGCAAATCTCATGCTGAAAAGAATACGTGGAAGAGAGACAAAATTGTCAAAGACCCATTTTAGTATCAAAAATAGTGTCTGATCACTCCTCAAACAGTTTTGCTGCAGAAGCTGAGCTCCAAACACAACATATAACATTCACGAGCCTCTCAAATAAATCCCACAAATACAGAATATGAAACAACTCAACTGAATATCAGTGTAATTTCAAAGGGAAACAGAAAATATATACATTTGGCTATCAATATTGCTATATGCTATATAACTAAAAATAGTAAGACAATTCAAGACAAATGACAGATATTCTCTGCGCAAATAAACATCACAAATAGAAATAGGTTACGATTAGAGTGTGTATTAAAGGCTCCTGGAAAAGGAACCCTACATGCTATTCAGTATAACAAGATTGGAAGAGAAATTAGGTTGAATTAACTGCCTAAAATAATGAACATAATGAGGATACAAAAGCATCTCACGCTCTCACTTTTTTTTTAGTTTTTACTCACAAATTAAGCAGATGTTAAGAGGCTTATTTGAATTTGCTATTTTTTTTTATTATTTATTTAGCCCTTTTTATCTGAGGACTCAATCAAGCCTATGATCAGACAGAATAAGCCATTTTCTTTTTCGAGCTTTCAGTATAATTTTCTATTTATTTTTTGTCATCTAATACTTGAGAGCCACATATTGTCATAAAATTGGTAATACTTCAGTTAATACAAACAAACAATACTTAAAAAATATACTGGTTTTGGTTAATGTTCAATTCTACCCTATTGTTCAAAAATTTGGGGTCAGTAACTGTTTCTATTTTTTTAAAGAAATGAATACTTTATTCAGCAAAAATATAATCAATTGATGAAAGGTAAAAAAAATAAAATAAATGCTGTTCTTTTGATCTTTCAATTCATCAAAGAATCCTGAAAAAAGTATTAGTTTCCACAAAAATAATAAGCGCCACAACTGTTTTCAACATTGATAAGAAATTTTTCTTTTGCACAGATTCAGCATATTAGAGTAGTTTCTGAAGAATCACGTGACACTGAAGATGTAATGATGTAATGATGCTGAAAATTCAACTTTGCATCACAGGAATAAATGCCAATTTCAAAATAGAAAGTTATTTTAAATTATAGTATTTCACAATAGTACTTTTGAACAGCATTTTTACATTAAAACCAGACATAACAATCTGTTGATGTTGCTGTTGATGTTATCCTTCAATTTTAGGCCACTCCAGACTTCTGAGCACATAACTGTGTTGAAAATTGCAATCTGTGAAACTGTACCAAGCTTTGGACAGCAATGGAAGCAAACAAAACAATATCTCTAAAAGAGAGGTCCCCTGCCCGCTCCGACCTGTTCTATAGGTGCCCAGAGAAACTGAATGACAACACTGGGCTCATCAGACAACATAATGTTACTGCATGTCACCTAATTCCAAATCTCCACAGGTGACCACATCACACCTGATGACAAGCAGACAAACTTTATTATAAGAAGGATGCTGTGAAATGGTTGGTGGATCAGATGAACTATAACCTCTGCAAGTGATTCTTTAAGACTAACTAAGTTTTAGTAAACCTAAACACTTACAGCACAATTAATAATAATGATAATATTCATCATATAAAGACAGTAGTTAGATAATCACAATGTCTAGGCCTGGAGCAGAGAATGTTAAAATTTCACAGTGCATCTCCTCTCAGCGTTCACTCATTTGGTTCACTCTACTGGTTCACTCTTCACGAATGTAATGTCAGGTTAAGTAAACTAAAATACCAACATTATACCAAAAATAAGATAAAAGAAACATTTGCTTTATAATATAAATGCAATATTGGACAAATATCTGAAACAGACATCTATCTAGATCTGAAATCACACCCACATCTACATTTTAAAATTCAATTGGAAGTTTGCCAAGTGACTATAAGGCATCAGAAGATCTATAACTGATGTAGCATCTCTTCACACACACACACACAAACACACACACACACACACACACACACACACACACACACACACACACACACACACACACACACACACACACACACACACACACACACACACAAACACATACTGCTCTACATTAAAGCTTAAGCATTTTAATTTGATGATTTCATAGCCTAAATCATCATCAAGTAAATAAATCATATCAAGTATGCATGCTGACATATGGACACCTTAGTCATCATCGAACCTGTCAACAACTCTGTCATGTTTTTTACATCACACACACACACACACACACACACACACACACACACACACACACACACACACACACACACACACATATATATATATATATATAAATGTTTTAAGGAATCACTAAATCAAACAAACAGAATACATACTGTACAACATCAGTTAAAGTCATTTTTACGGTCACATCTTAGAAATAGCGTCTTAGTATAACTTTACTCACTTTTTACAGTTTACTTGTCAATCAATACAGTACTAAAAGTGGACTTGTGTTTTAAAAAAACTGAAAACATCCACCTACCTTCCATGACATGAAGTACAGATGAGAGAGAACCCAGGACGAGATGTGCACCAACGAGCCACGGCAGGAGCCTAGGCGAATGCAGTGATGTTAAACGCAAATACACTACACAAATGTCCACAACTGTTTGCATGATGAATTATTTATTCATCCAAGTCACTTACCAAAGTTTCATTTTCTTCAGTGGTTTGAGCATAAAATTAGTGCAAAAACTTGGAAATCAGCACTTCCAGATTGTTGTCACCCACTCTCTGTGTGTCCTCTCTCACTTCTCTCCTCCTGACTGACTCTCTGGTCTCTCACCTCAGACTGGCTGAACAAAGACTGCCTCAGTCTCAGCACTAAACAGCGCTACGGACTGCTGAAATCTGACCCCAAAAAATCTCTGAGAAGCGACAGTCTCCACTCTTTCAAATCCGTTTTAGTGCAGTGACCCCATAAAAAGCTTGGCTGTTCAATCCCTCAATATATATATATATATATATATATATATATATATATATATATATATATATATATATATATATATATTTTTTTTTTTTTTTTTTTTTTTTTTTTAAATGTAATGTATTCCTGATGGCAAAGCTGAATTATCAGCAGAAGCCTTTATGCTGATTTGGTACCCAAGAAATATTTCTTCTTATTATCGAAGTTGACAACAGTTGTGATGTTTAACAGAACTTACTCTAAACTTTTGAACAGTAATGTCCTTATTTACTCTAGCATCTAGGCAGTAACAACTTTATAGAACAATAGACCTCATTTACTCACATTAACATTCATGTATTTGGCAAATTGCATTACATTTAAGATATTATTATTTTCAGTTCATGCATTCCATGTGAACTAAACCATGACACTGGAATTTTGTTTATTATTATTATTATTATTTTCATAAATAAAACTGTTATTCCAAAGATTTATTCGAAATTCCCTGGGAATCAGTGGCTTAAAAAATCGATCATTTTATCAAACAATGTATCTATCAAGAGTCCCACCAGCTCCATTGTCTTTCCACCATTTTTAATCTAAAATTATTTCCTCCTTATTTCCTGATACTTTTAAGACAAGAGTACATGCTTAGGCTAACATGAAGAATCCATGTACCACAATGAGCAAAATCCTGAGAGACTTACTTAAAGTATTGAAGAGTAACTTCCATGAAGGACCACCCGGGAGGCAAAAGCCTTGTTTGACTTTCACCAGGGGGCTTTTAAACCTCATACTGTCCCTTCAGAGACTTGCAGAGCTGCCTTAAGGCACTCAAACCTTTCTCTGAAACAATGCAGCAAATCAGAGGTGCAGATCCTGTGTCAGACAAAACATCTTTGGAAGTCTCTGGTCCCGAACAAAAGGTCCTGTTCCACAAGGGTCCTTCTTACTCTTCACCAGCACTCTCTCCCTGTTATCGTCACGAGCATCCTCATCCCGGTCCATTTAAGCTCTCATATTTCAGCTCACAAAAGTCTACATGATTAAGCTTTTTGTTAAGGTGATAAATTAATGGGTGATTCTTGTCAACAACCTCCAATTAGCTAGTCTTGAAATGATAATGGTTTTGTGGGAAAGCCTGAAGAATGCAGATGACCTGACATGCACCAGCACTTATCGGAGAACTCATGCTCAAGGAATGAGCTTCAATTTGTTTAGGGATGTATGCTTGGACCTCATCTCAATCATATTTATGACAGGGAAGCTGAATGATTTGCCATCTAACAATAAGAGAGCACCTGAATTAAGAGGCAATTTTTAAAAGAAAGGATTTTTTTAATGCAATAGCAGAACCATTTGGGGTTCCCTAAAGTCCATTTCTGTGAACAGTTCTTAAAATAACTATTTCTGTTGTGACATATCAGGACACAACTCTGTATAATGACATGGGTATGACACAGGTATTACAAGGAGAGGGTGACTTATGAGGACATAACCCATGTCCCCATTTTTCAAAACGCTTATAAATCATACAGAATTAGTTTTTTTGAGAAAGTAAAAATGCACAAATGGTTAGGGTTAGGTGTAGGGTTGGTGAAGGACCATAGAATATACAGTTTGTACAATATAAAAACCATTACGCCTATGGGATGTCCCCACTTTTCACAAAAACAAACGTGTGTGTGTGTGTGTGTGTGTGAGAGAGAGAGAGAGAGAGAGAGAGAGAGAGAGAGAGAAGAACATTTTCTAAAGAACCCTTTTACGCTATAAAGAGTCTGTATCGCAATGGAAAGTTTCCATGGATGATGAAGGTTTTTCACTGAACCATAAATGCCAACAAAGAACCTATATTTTTAAGAATTTGAGTTATAAAGTTGTAAAGTAAAGAACTTAAATAGATACTAATAACTTCATTCCACTCAGATTAAGCACTGTGGCTAGAACTCAAACATAATGTGTTGTTGACAAGGTCAGATTTCAGATGATAATTCCAGCCTTAATTGAGAGCATGAGCAAAAATTTAGCATGTTATTTCAGTGATGACATCAGTATTGTGGGCAACAGTTCATTCATCCATAATACTGAAATTTGTATTTACCCACATTTCTATTTACCCAAGTTCAATGTCTAACAAAAACATTATATAGATTAGTAGAAGAACTTGTGAGAGTATGGTCTCAAAGGAGCAGTCAGTTCCTTTATTTGTCATAGAAAACTCCTGGTTTCATTCTAATATATACAAACAAATACTGACAGATGTGTTTCCCAACCCTCTGATGGCTCAACAGAATAACATAAGATTGTTTAAACATTTTTGATGTTGTTGAAATGTTCTATGATCGACTTCCACATCTTCAAAGTTAGTGTCTCTCATCAAACATGGGAAACAGCTGCCTTCCTTATTCTCATACATCTTTAAACTGACTAAGTTGACTGAGTTGCTACTGAAAGCTTTGACAGGCTTTTCAGTTCTCATGAGTTATATTTCTAGGATAAATATATGTGTTTATATAGGACACATTCAATGGAATAAAAGAGACAGTGAAGACATTTATAATTTTACAAAAGATTTATATTTCAAACAGAGATTAATTAAATTTTTCAATATATTCAGATAGAACACAGTTATTTTATGTTATCATAATGTTTTACAACATTGCTGTTTTGAACAAATAAATGCAACCTTGGTAAGTATAAGAGATTTCTTTCAAAGACATGAAACAATCTTACTGACCCTAATCTCTTGAAAGGTAAAGTTGGTTCAAATGAATTCTAACGTACTCTGATGGAAAAATATGTAATTTGCTCTTTCTTTTTTTCCCCCATACACCCTCTAACGGTGTGCAACTCGAGCACATAGAATTTCACATATAATTACAAGGATGCCTTCTGAAACACTTGAAAGCTGTTGTGCCGATGTCTCCACGTTGGTAACACTTTAATTTAGGGATGAATTCTCATCATTAACTAGTTCCTGTCATGTTCGGGAACACAGGAGACGAGAGATCCAAGTGCAGCGTGAGATTTATTGGGTGATCCACAATCAGAGTCAAAACAAGCCGGGGTCGTAACCAAACATCAGTCCTAAACAGAAAAAAACAAACAAACAGGAACAGGAACAGGAACTCGAAAACTAGGAACGCGAGGAAACCAGGTGACGGAAAGTAAGGACTCCATGCAGACAAACAGAAAAGGACTGGTTAATATAGGGAGGATAATGACTAACAAGTGAAGACACCTGAGTGCAATTAACAGGAGTGCAATTACTGTGATGAAGGGACAAGGCTTAGTGGGAATTGTAGTGCCTATGGTGAGGTGCCTATGGGGAAGTGAGACCACTAGTGGAGACTCAGGGAAACAGAGACCAGACAGCGTGACATTACCCCCTCCTCCACGGAGCAGCTACCAGATGCTCCACCCGAACCCAAGAAGAGACCAAGGAACACATAGACCAGGAGGGAGGTGGAGCGGCGGAGGACCAGGGGGCGGGACGGAGGGCCAGGTAAAATGGGGAAACAGAGACAAGAAGTGCAGAAAACAAAAACAAGGAGCCCAGGAGGGAGGTGGACCGACGGAGGATCAGGGGGAGGGATGGAGGGCCAGGTAATAGAGGGTAACAGAGACAGGAAGTGCCAAAAAAACAAAAACAAAAAAACAACAACAACAAAACACAAGTCCATGAGAGAACAGAAAGTTCAGTGGCCCAGGGCCGAACAGACAGGGCAGGAATCCAGGGTGGAGCAAGGTGTAATTGGAGCCATGCGGTTAAGTCAAAAACCCACCAGGGCGGCGCAGAAGACCACCACATCCGTGCGGACGAGACAGAAGCCCACCAGGGTGGCGCAGAAGACCACCACATCCGTGCGGTCGAGACAGAAGCTCACCAGGGCGGTGCAGAAGACCACCACAACCGTGTGGTCGAGACAGAAGCCCACCAGGGCGGCGCAGAAGACCACCACAACCGTGCGGTCGAGACAGAAGCCCACCAGGGCGGCGCAGAAGACCACCACAGCCGTGCGGTCGAGACAGAAGCCCACCAGGGCGGCGCAGAAGACCACCACAGCCGTGCGGTCGAGACAGGAGCCCAACAGGGCGGAGCCGAGGACCACAACAGTGGGATCGATGACACAGGAGAGCAAGTCTGAAACAGAGAACATGAACAAGTTAAGGGTGGCCTCCGTGGCCACGACAGGATCAGTCGAGCGCTCAGAGAGTTCGGCTGAGACGTGACGAGGCTCTGGAAGTTTCGCAGAGACGAGGAGAGGCTCTGGTAGTTCAGCAGAGACGTGGAGAGGCTGCGGTAGTTCAGCAGAGACGTGGAGAGGCTCTGGTAGTTCAGCAGAGACGTGGAGAGGCTCTGGTAGTTCAGCAGAGACGTGGAGAGGCTCTGGAAGTTCAGCAGAGATGTGGAGAGACTCTGGTAGTTCTGCAGAGTTTAGACTGGATTCAGGAAGATCAATGGTGACTTGACTCTGCTCATGAAGATCATTGGTGACCTGACTCTGCTCATGAAGATCAATGGTGACTTGCATTTGCTCATGAAGATCAATGGTGACCTGCCTTTGCCCATGAAGATAGTCGGTGACTTGACCTTGCCCATGAAGATAATCGGTGGCCTCACCTTGCCCATGAAGAACACTGGGGACTTGACTTTGCCCATGAAGATCATTGGTGACTTGACTTAGCCCATGAAGATCATTGGTGACTTGACTTTGCACATGAAGATCAATGGTGACTTGACTTTGCACATGAAGAACAAAAACAACAACAAAACACAAGTCCATGAGAGAACAGAAAGTTCAGTGGCCCAGGGCCGAACCGACAGGGCAGGAATCCAGGGTGGAGCAAGGTGGAATTGGAGCCATGCGGTTGAGTCAGAAACACCAGGGTGGCGCAGAAGACCACCACATCCGTGCGGATGAGACAGAAGCCCACCAGGGCGGTGCAGAAGACCACCACATCCGTGCGGTCGAGACAGAAGCCCACCAGGGCGGTGCAGAAGACCACCACATCCGTGCGGTCGAGACAGGAGCCCACCAGGGCGGCGCCGAGGACCACCACAGTGGGATCGATGACACAGGAGAGCAAGTCTGGATAGGCAATTCTGAAACAGAGAACATGAACAAGTTAAGGGTGGCCTCTGTGGCCACGACAGGATCAGTTGAGCGCTCAGAGAGTACGGCTGAGACGTGACGAGGCTCTGGAAGTTCCGCAGAGACGAGGAGAGGCTCTGGTAGTTCAGCAGAGACATGGAGAGGCTTCGGTAGTTCAGCAGAGACGTGGAGATGCTCTGGTAGTTCAGCAGAGAGGGTGGAGAGGTTCTGGTAGTTCAGCAGAGACGTGGAGAGGCTCTGGTAGTTCAGCAGAGATGTGGAGAGACTCTGGTAGTTCCGCAGATTTTAGACTGGATTCAGGAAGATCAATTGTGACTTGACTCTGCTCATGAAAATCATTGGTGACCTGACTCTGCTCATGAAGATCAATGGTGAATTGCATTTGCTCATGAAGATCAATGGTGACCTGCCTTTGCCCATGAAGATAGTCGGTGACTTGACCTTGCCCATGAAGATCATTGGTGACTTGACTTTGCACATGAAGATTAATGGTGACTTGCCTTTGTCCTTGAAGATCACCGGTGACCTGACTTGACTCCTGAGGTCTCACTGTGGTAGTGCTTAACTCATGAGTGTCAACGGTGACTTGACCTGACTCTGGAGTGTCAACGGTGACCTGACCTGACTCTAGAGGGTCAACGGTGACCTGACCTGACTCTGGAGGGTAAACGGGAACCTGACTCGACTCTGGAGGGTCAACAGGAAGCTGACTCGACTCTGGAGGGTCAACGGTGACCTGACCTGACCTGACTCTGGAGGGTCGACGGTGACCTGACTCGACTCTGGAGGGTCAACGGTGACCTGACTCGACTCTGGAGGGTCAACAGGAACCTGACTCGACTCTGGAGGGTCAACGGGAACCTGACTCGACTCTGGAGGGTCAACGGGAACTTGACTCGACTCTGGAGGGTCAACAGGAACCTGACTCGACTCTGGAGGGTCAACTGTGGCTGTCCTAGCATCTCTAGACAATTGATATGCCATTTCAGATGGCGACCGCTCCACAGACCACGGGCAGGGTGGCCACTCATGACTGCACCCCAACCAGTGAGGGATGCATCCGTCGCTAGTATTACATGGCGACAAGAAGCTCCCAGCACCGGGCCCTGATTCAGGAACCAAGGTTTCTTCCACATTTCCAAGGCACGGAGGCAGCGCCGCGTGACCTTGATAGTTCGAAGTGGATTGCCCCTCGGGGAAAATCCCTTGGTCTTGAGCCACCACTGTAGGGGTCTCATGTACAGCAGGCCAAGAGGTATCATGTTGGACGCAGCTGCCATCAGACCCAAAAATCTCTGAAATTGTTTGACAGTGAGTGACTGGCCTTCTTTGACTTTCTTGACTGAGATAAGGATCAACTCGATACAACCAGGGGACAATCATGCCTGCATCGCGGTCGAATCCCATACTACGCCTAGATAGGGCCGCCCTCTGCAGTCGTGACTGAAACGTGTCAGGACTTCTTAGCCGAGGGCCTCCCAGCCTGAAGTACGGCCCTCAGATCCGCCTTAGGCTGGGAAAACCCTGGTTGACGATAGACTGAGAGGCCTGCTCCCGCCCAGCAGCCCCTCCAGTATATATAATTTATCAAAGTGAAATAAATGTCATTATATTCCTCAGAATTTAATGCAAACAAACAATCAGACGAGTAAACACGGTCTGCCTTGTTGATATAATTCATTTCTAACTTCTCATAGTCATATAGATACTGAATTTAATTCCTCAGAATTAATGCAGTTAACCAATCAGACGAGTAAAGACGGTCTGGTTTTGGTAAGATTCACATCAAAACTGAAAATGATGTAATACACGCGTTGCCTCGGCAGCACGTGAGCCACTTAGTCACACAAACAATATTAATCTCCTCGGAGATAAGTAGCTGCAGCTGCGAGTTCACAGAGGGGGAATTAACCGCTGCGCGTGCTTCCGAACCTCGAGAACGAACTCTAAATCTAGGGAACACGGGTGGAGATAGGCAGAGCCGTCTTCAACCCGTCCCCAGATATGCGAGAAGCACAGTGAGCCCCCTTATTTTTCCCGAGAGCTGACTGCGTGGGCTGCGCTCCTCATTAATGCTGCTCGTTATAAATGCTTGTGAAACTGATGCTTGTGCAACTGTTGTCTGTGCAACTGATGTTTATGCAGCTTATGTTTGTGCAACTGCAAGGTCATCGACGCCCTCCGTTTCAATCTCCTCGGAGAAAGAAAGGCGGTGTGTCACGGCTGTCACTCGGGGGGAAGGACCGCAACACTCGGGCTTCCGAACTCTGAGATCGGGCAGATCTGGCGGGTGAGATAGGGACGCGCCCGTCTCCATACCCTCCAGCAGATCTTATCTGCGAACCCAGCGAATGCAGGCGCCGCTCTGCCTCGGCGAAAGCGGGACCGACGCCGCGAGGAATGCTGGTGAAGACTCCCTCTCGAGAAGAGTCCTCCGGGATCGAAGCGTCCACACTGGCTTGTACCAGTGTAGGCAGTCGGCTCCCTCAAGAGCCGAAACAGTGTGCATCGATCCCAGGCAGACCGCGCACAGACCGTGTATCCCCACTCGTGATGTAGCGAGGAACACACAATCTGAAACGTGATCTGGATTCGCCTTTCAGATGTCTCGTCTTTGCTTTGCTCTTTGACTATTGCTTACTCTTTGAGGAGCTAATAGTGACAAACAACAATAAATAAGACTGACAAGACAGAATGACATGCACACAAAGAGCGCTTGCTGAAATGCGCGAAGCTGATGCCAGCTGCGCGGCTCGTGCCTTTATAGCTTCCTGGTCGCTTACGTCACCCCGCCCGTGACGTCACACTCTTCTATAAAACAGATTAGATATGATATTCAGAGTCGCTCATGCTAAACGCATTCCCCAAAGCGTTTCGACGCAGCTCGAGTTCCTGAAGAGGAACTAAGCTTTAATTTTTTTTGGCTCACACACACAAGACTAAGATTATCAGTGGACCACAGGGAGAAAAATTAACATTCTTTGGTAACGTTACGTTCTTTAATTGCGCTGATTCGATTAGAATCAGCTACATATTAACCAGGATGTCTTGACTTAATTTCCATTTTAGATTGTAAATCAAGACCAGTCTTTCAGATTTATCTACAGTCATCAAGACACAAGGTCTTCTCTGTGATTATAGATTACATTCTAGGCTTGACCGTTGTAATAAATGGTGCATGCTGGAAAGCGTGAGGTCAGTATTTTGTGCAATTGACATCCTCAGTGCTTGAATTGCGCATTCGCTGTCCTCATGCAGCTAATACAGTCACATCCCACGATATGAAATTCCTCTTGGGTCACACAGTGTCAATGCTTCCAGTCCTGTGAATGCAGGGTCTGTTTCCTCTTCTGAACATATTACATAATTTGGGTTACTATAGCAGTACTAAACATTGTGGAGGTACATAACATGCCTTAATGTTCAGCCATGTTGAATAAGTCATCTTAGAGGTCGAGTTTGTTTGGGTTTGGTATTGCAGTCAGACATTAAAATCTACTTATTTTTAATTATTCATGAGGTCTTTGCTGTAATACCACCTTGTGAATAGTAATAATAATATTAATAATAGGCTACAGCTTTTATTAATAACTGTTTTTCATTGCATACTGCTCTTGACTGATCTTATAGGTTCTCTGGATATTAATATGTTATTGTTGTTACATCAACAGATTCAAAATGCACATTCTTCAGAGTATTTGTATCTGGGTATAGTTTAAATTACCAGCACATTTTCAAATAAACTAGAGAATAAAAAGTTCTTTATGGAACATATTCTCCTGTGGCACAAAGCTGTAAAGTACTCTTTAGCTCTATTTGTATCTTTCATTTTAAGGGCTGTTTCTTAAAAGTCATTCATACCAGAGCCAGAGTAGCCTATTGACCCTGGTTAAATCTCCCAGTGTGACAATCAGTTGACACCTACACAGTACCTTTGCTCCTTCTCAAGAAAATCTAAGAAAAGATGAGAAACGCCAAGGGAATGTATAGGCTAAGATTCACATTCTCCTTTTCTTTTCTATATTTTCTTTCTTTCTTTTAAAAAATATTGTAGCATTAATATGGACTTACCAATTAATATAATTATTAAAATGTGTATTATTTAAATTATAATATTTAGAAGTAGCACATAATATTTAGAAGTAGTACAAATACAGTGGCTCTGAGTACTGTATGAATGTGAATCAAATTTTGTAAACCATTATGTGGCATGATCATCAAATCATTTTTTTAGTTTCCAGGGCTTTGCCACAGAGGCTACAGAGGCTTTGGCAAAAGGAACCAACACAAAACACGTGTATCTTCTAGTGCTGTGAACAGAAGAACTCACTGTTGAGAGAACATCTCCAGTCTATGGGGGGAAAGACAATGAGACATGGACAAAGGATGACAATGGATGTGGAATCCTGAAAGAACATTTTTATTTTTTACTAAATCAAATGTAATGGGGAAAAAAAGACAGATATCAATTTGTAACCAATGACACATCTGTGTCATTTTATTTTATTTCATTGTGTATTATCTTATCACCATTTGACATTTTTAATTGTTAGCATTTTCTTTGCTGAATTAAGTAGAAAGCCCAGTTGGTATAATAAATAGTTCATGTTAAAGATATAATATGTTACCCCTCTGTGAGGGCAGGTGAGACTTTTTTTACTGATGTTCACCAGGACAAGCGCTATAACTGTGAGCTGTTGAAATGAGTCATTCCAAACCACATGATAAGAAAACTTGCCAATTAAATTAGGGAATAAACTCAAAATAGAGTCTCATGTGAAACACCAAAAGCACATCAAGCCTACAGTTAGGGTGTTACAGGGTAAAGGAAATAGTTATTCCCTAAATTCCCTATATACTTTCATGGGCAGTATTCTCTGGAAAATATATTTTGTGGTTAGAATAAAATCATATAATATTTATAATAAAACCTTATATATTTCAAAATCTTATAAATATTATAACAGACTATTCAAAAGGGACCATCAAAATAAAGTGTTACTAAACTAACAAATTAAGTTCAATCCTGTCTGGTCAATAGAGCTGAGATTTTACTGTCAAAATAGAACATCACAATGGAAGTAATTAATGGTTTGTTTTCATCTCCCTCTATACTAGTATGGACTGTGCAACAGGCCTGTCTGCCAGAGTTTTATTCAAGATTATAAGGTCAATGTTTGTTGATGAATACATTTTCAGAAAATATTCAGCAATGCATAAATGATTAAGTCATTATATATATATATATATATATATATATATATATAATTTTAATTACACTATTCCAATTAGGACTGTAATCATATAAAAGATCTAAATGAACACTGAATTTGCCTTTATCATAGACACTGACAATCAGAAAAATCTATGACTTTATTGGCATTTATGGTTCCATTAAGAACCATTAACATCCATGGACCCTTTTCTATAATTCTCTATACTGGAAAAATGTTCTTTACGTTCTTTTCATTAAAATATTCCTCACACTGAGAAAAAAATATGAAATTTAAGTTTTGTTTTGAGAAAAATGTTTGCAATAAAGTTTCACGTCATGAAAAAGTATAAAATATTAAACATTTTAGGGAAAAAAAGGAACATGCATTAAGTACTAACAGATTTCAACCATATGATTTGGCAGATGATATAATCTCAATTTTACTCATACCGACCGCTATGTGAGCAACACTGATATCAAAATGTACAAAAATCATATGAATCGAACTAACATCACACAGTACATAAAGCTCAGCAGAAGAATGCGATGCTGAAGAATGAAATGCAAAACTATACATTTAATACACATAAATTACAAACTGTTCCTTACAGTCATATGATTCAGCAATACATCAGCTGATGTCACTTTCTTCAAGTCTTATGGCAATTAATAATAAGGACCACATTCAAGGTTCCTGTAAACACCTGGTAATAAAATGTGTTTTTCGATCCGATCATGAGTGGACTGCACTAAATGAGAAGAATCCTCTTGGACCCTCAAATATGTTGCACCGGCCTGGAGTTGGCGTGGGACTGCCTGTCCTCAGTCCATCTGTACAGTATCTGTGAAGCTCTGCGCAGTCTCTCCTCACAGAAATACTCTCCTCAGTGTATGATTCTGAATGTTGTTACGAGTAAATGGTGATGACCTCCCTGCCACTACCTCGGACCAGCAGCACCCGGTCCAATCCCTCTGTGAGGACCTCCAGAAACTCCATGTCTGACCTCAGAGTGAAGGAGAAGTGTGGAGGACTGCTGTACATGAAGGTGACATTTAAACTGTAACTCACTATGAATTAGGCTCAGAGTCTGAAAGAAAATGACAGACCATGTTATCTGTTCTTTTCAATACATATCAACTATATAACAGCCCAGCCCCTTTTTAAGTAGATGTGCAACTGTCTGCATTTCAACTGATGAAAGGATACAATTCTCGTCTCCGCCATTGTTTTTGGGTGGTCCTGGCATGTTCAGCAGCACCAGTTGGGCTCCCTGGGATTTGTTGACTACAACATCGTTCAGTTTGACTGCAGTGTGCATTCTTCTGACGTTACTCTGATCCCTGTGAGAAATTCAGTCATTCACATTTAGCATTAAGACTATATAAATTGTACATTATATGAAATAGCAACTGAAAATGCATGCACAAATGAAAGGATGATGACCAACCACAAATTTAAATGCTGCAATGATGTTGTCACCATCAGATACATTTTAATGCTGATCAGTGAAGGTCAGAAGATTCTTAAATCTCAAAATTTTTCTTCTTCAGTTTATTAAGATGAAGGAAATCATAAAATATCTTAACAGTATATGCCATTTAAATATTTGTTTATTTTTACATACACTACCATTAAATTAAAATTAAATGGTTTTGCAAGAAGTCTCTCATGCTCACCAAGGTTGCATTTATTTGATATAAATAAATAAATACAGAAAATTATTTAATATTGTGAAATATTATTGCAAATTTAAAAATCTGTTTATTATTTTTATTATCTGAATATGTTTAAAGTGCAATTTATTCCTGTGTTGGAAAAGCTGAATTTTGCAGCAGGCATTACTTCATTATTTGGTGCGAAATAATTGTGTTTATTTTTTGTAATTATTAACAATGGTTTTTTTTCAGGAAAAGAAAGTTCAAAAGAACAGCATTTATTTGAAATAGTGTTTTTTTTGTAACAATGTAAATGTTTTGCTGTTACTTTTGATAAGTTTAATGCATTCATGAATAAGAATATTATTTTCTTTAAAAGAAATCTTACTTACTCCAAACATTTAAATAGAAGTGTATGTTTATAGTTGGTTAGTGTATGTCTGAATTAATTGGTAAAGTACTATAACTTCAGTAAAGATTCATAATTGATTGTTCACGACATCATGACATCAGTGAACATATTTTGTTAGATTTCCTTAAAAAGATTTGATATATGACAGGGATCCAGTGCTTAAAGTCTGATATCCATATCTTATTCTTAATAGGATTTAACGATAACCTTAATAATGGAGAAAACTCTGTTTAAGACATCAAAATTTTCTTGAAGACCAGTCTTTGCAAAGGATTACATAAAGCAACCATCCATTTTGCTAGAAAACAAGTAAGCTCGAATTAGCCAAACAGTCCTAAATGAGTGAAACATAAAATTAATGTAGAATTTATCCATATGTTGAATGTAAAGCATGAGTTAATAAGCAGAAACCAATGTCAAAAGCTAAAAAAAAACACACACACACACACAGAAAAAACATATTCTCTTAATTCATACAATTAATGGCCAAAATCCTGTATTTTAGCACTAAAAATAATCCCATCATGCTAGCTGGCTAACTGTAGATATTTAGTGTTGAAACACATGCAAACAGAAACATCTATGTCACAATGCTTCATGCTGACTCATGCCGTGACTGTGACTCACACTGACTTAAGCAGGCCACACACAGAGACACACACCAATTCATGTTTAGTGTGACAGACATGCAACACATTCTGTTTATATGTACTACTGTAACATAGACCAGACAGCTAAGACAAACTAAGCACACAAACCAATTGCACAAGAGTCAAAGGAACTTACAGATTCTCCCACTCACTGGAAGTACAAAACAAAATGTCTTAGCATTAATAAAGCAAACATTTTCATTATGAAACATGATTAAACATATTCAGAAGAATGCAAAACTGACTTTATTGATCTACGGTCTTTATTGAACTTACGGTTTCATATTGAAGATGTCCCGCACAGCCATGTTAGCCTCCCGAAGGCGGTTTCTCTCACTAATCAGCTTCTCTTTGGTCCAGGTCATATGGACCCGGTCAGAAGTTGGCGTGGCCTTGTCGTTCAGAGTGGCATGGGACTTAGTGTTCCTGTCATGAATAAGTTGAGCCTGAAAGATCAAGACACACTCTGTTTACAACAACAAACTCCATTAATGTTCATTGAAAATGCCACTGGATAGCAGTCTGACAGGACCTAGACAGACAAACTTTGTTAAAAGACCCATTGAAAAGAGCAGCTTGGGCCATGTAAATTTCTGCGGTGGTTTATGCTGGTTTGGTGTGCTTGCCGATCAAGGTGGTTGACCAAGCAAGCCTTATAGGCTACCATCAGCACATCAGTATTTACGTAAAACCAGTTATACTGATCTTTTCAGCAGGGAATGAATGCTGTAGGAATGTTGCGATACCCACAGAAACAAACTATGGATTAGTAACTAGACTGAAAACGGAGTTTAAAAAAAACGTACAATACATAACACACAAGTTAACGAAAACATACAGTACCGTTCAAAAGTCTGGCGCCGGTATATTTTTTTCTTTTAAAGAAGTTAATACTTTTATTCAGAAAATATGCATTAAAATTGATCAGATATAATATTTCTGTTATTACAAAATGTTTTTATTCTCTTTTGAACTTATCATCCAAGAATCCTGAAAAAAAAAAAATTCACTGTTTCCAATAAATAAATTATGCAGCATAACTGTTCAGCATTGGTAAACATAAGAAATGTTTCCTAAGCATGAAATCAGCATATTAGAATGGTTTCTAAAGGATCATGTGACACTGAAGACTGGAGTAAATGATGCTAAATATTTCAGTTTTAGCTTCACAGGAATAAAATACATTTTAAAACATGTTAAAATAGAAAGCAGTTATTTTAAATTGTAATTATATTTCACAATATTACTGTTTTTACTGTATTTTTGACCAAATAAAATGCAGACCTGGTAAGCACTTCTTTAACTTCTTTAAAAAAAATCTAACCAACCCAACCTTTTGAATGGTAGTGTGGTTTGATTAAATAAACAATCTTAAAACATGGTAGTACAATTAGTGGAGTTGCACAAGTTTTTACTCAAGTAGTCGAGACACTCTCATGCCCCATAATGACATGCGGACATGCTGTAAACAAATTAAATTATGACATTTTCAGGGCCACAGTCATTGCCATGTTATGCTTACTGCTAAATAATGGAGCAATTGTCAAATTTAAAATGTAAAAACCATAGCAGAATCATAGTTGCCAAAGGCAACCAATGATGAAAGCTGTGGCTCTGTCATGTCACACAGTGTAAAGGGACTACTACTTTTCCACTGGTGCTGGTGCCAGAGATGGTGCCCAATCTGAAACTGAACTGCACTTTTACACACAAACAACCCTGGTGAGCTATTCCTGGCCTCAAACAAGATGACCAGTGATGTTGGTGGGCACAACTTCCACAGCTCCCAAATTTCTGACCAAGTACTGCCCTTAGCCGGGCACTGGCTCCACCTCAGGCACCAGCCACAGTGGAAAAGAGCTTGTTTGGATGGAGTAGTTGGACAGGATTGTTATCTATTGGTAGTAGCCTTGATAGAGAGTGAAAATATGGGATCCGTACGAGGTAAACCCCTGCGCTACCTCTTCGTCCAGAATTACAGTTGGCACTTGTGACTTGTTGCTCTGAGTTGGTTTTTCCCGGCAGGGCTTCCTCCTGATGGAATTCCGGGATTCATCTGAGATGCTTTGAATCTGACATTTGCCACAGAGCAAATAATCCAAAATTGTTAAGAAGGCAAAACAGAGCCTTAACTTAATCCAAAGCAGTCTTGAAACTGGATGAAAAACTTATGATTCTGTATGAAGTGTATTGACTGCAACCATATTCATTTATTCCACATATAGTCCAGTAATAACCTGACAATAATGACGAAAGAATAGATTGCTGAAGAAATATTACCTCTCTCTCCCGTTCTGTCTTCGAAAGCTGCATCTGCTTTAGCATCTGAGAGCGTTGCTCCATCACAAGGGTCTTCTCATAGGTGAAAGCAGAGATATCGCCTGCATTCTACAGAGGTATTGACATAGTGAAAAGTTCAATTCTAGTATCTTGCATTCAAACATTCCTTATATATAACATAACATACAGTAACAATCGTAACATAACATAATTAAGAACATTTAAAATTAGATTAATTTACTAAAACTTCAGCTTCTTAATTAAAGATTCATTATTAAAACATTATAATTGATTTTAAGTTTATGCTGATTGTACCTCACCATTTCCACAACTTCCACTTTAGCATCAAGACGCAGGTGGTACAAGAACATCTGTAGATCTTTCTTCATCTGGATGCTGTTGTCATCCATCTGAGCCACTGTGAAGATCCTCATCTTACACCTTCTCCAAACCTACACGATTTCATAAAAAAAGGTAACTAACCTACTGAAAAAAAAGGGTGCAGTTTTCTGTATAAGACATTCTGTTGCCTTCTACCTTATGCTGACGGAGCAGGAATGGAAGAAGCATGAGCAGACCACCATCATGGACAATCCACCAGACATCAATGGTACCCTCAGCTAACCGGTCCTGGTTTGTGGGAAATGTATCGATGTTTTTTGCCACTAATAGGGCCTGGTGGGCAGCTGTTGTCTCTCTGACGGTTTCTTTGGGACAAATCATTTTAGTTTTTACTATGTTGTCAAAGTGATTGATATTTACTACATCTTTTTCACATCTTTTAAAAAAATATATTTCACAAAATGATCTAAAATGACATGGAATTATTCTAATATTGCAACGTTTTTGGTACTTTGAGACCTAAAGCCTACAAAAGTTCGCTCAGAATAAAGCTCAATGACAGTCATAACCTTTATAATTATTATTAATTATCCCTGGCCTCATTGTCTTAAGCTGATTATCTGACTTTATGGCAGCTTAGTATCAGAAAATGTCAAATGCGCACCAATGAAGTTCTTCCAGGAGAGGGTGCTCTCGGATTGTTTCCAGTTTGCGGGCCAGGCCAACAGCACTGCGTTGTGTTTCATGCCCCCCAACCCTGCAGACTGGATCAGGTGAGAGAAACCGTCCCGCTGGTTAGAGGACACCACCACATGACAGAAACCCTTCGTTTTCTCATTTGCCATGGCCGCTTTGATATTCTGTGGAAAAAAAAATTAATAATTAATGTTAATAAGTTAACATTATGTTAAATAATTTTCTGTAGCTGACATATGCTGAGCTGAGAACATACACTGTTAGAAAAGTCCCATGTCTCTATTTAATCACTACAGGGTAGATTGAAAATGAAAGTATGGTGAGTAATCTAAAAGGAAATTTGTTTTGTGACTGTCAAGGAACGTCACCATAAGCTATAAACTTTTTACAAAGGCGTTCACTCTTGAGCAATCTGCAGTCAAGTGTCTTTCACAAGGGCTCAATGGTCATGGCTTGCTTCTTGCAAGCTTTGAGTCAGCAACCTTCCCGTAACCAGCCCTGAATATCCACACAAAAGCCCAATTGACATGTATTACATTTTCTGCACATTCTGCCCTTTAGAGCAACACATGACAAAAACTTCAATGTTTACATTTTCTTTCCTCTTATGGCTGTAATAAATCTATCTAATAAATAACCTAAAAAAATGCTATTGTTGTCAAAGCCAAAACCAAACTGGCTTTAACTGTACACCTTCACCTTTTCAGAGAGCTTAGCATCTGCTTCACGAGCCATGTACGTGCCCTCCAGCACTGAGCAGACGATGGTCAGGCCTTTCCCAGCCTTCAGCTGTGAGGTAAAGGAGAGCAGACGTGGATGTTTTACCCCCAAGTCCGAGTCCAACTTTAGGAGCACCAGCAGCTGAGGTCTGGAAGATTAGTTACATTTTAAATATTTGCCTTAGATTCTGTCAAATATGAAGACGCTTAAACAGCGCTGAAGTTGTGCTGCTATTCTTCTGGACGCTCACCTCCAGTTCTTGGTGTGGGGTGGCGCCTCCTCCAGTTTTATTAGGGCATATTGAGCTGCGTTAAGGGATAATCCACGAATCCCGTCACCCCATTCCTTCTCTGCCCTGAGGGGTGTTGGGGAGATAAAAGGGGGAATTAATATAGAACATTTTACTTTAAAACACAGTGAATGTGATGGACACTTTCTTACCCTCTGTATTCAATGTACTTGTAGATGCATCCAGAAATCAGTATGACAACCAAAGCGTAGTACCATGAAGAGACAAACATGAGGGAGAGACTCAGGCTCATCCCAAGAAAAGAGAGGGACCTGAAGACATTTAAACAAATCCAGTGGTGCATTTAATGGTAGTTCGTACAATCAAACATTAACTCAGACTGGTCCATTCTACATCAATTTACATGCAGATGGAACAAATAAACATTACATTACACTTGTTTGGTTAATGAAAAACCAAAGGACAATTTGTTGGGCATGTGGGACAACAGAACATGCACTTCCCACAAAGGTGTTACTTGTTGATGAGAAGCTGCCCTCCTGAAAGAGCCTGGTTTCTTCCAAGTTTTTTTTTTCCATTTCTGTCACCCATGGAGTTAGAGTTCCTTGCCACTGTCACTTCGGAGTTGTTTAGTTGTGGAGACTTAAAATTCAGCAATATTATCGAATGTACTGACTCTGTTGGATAAGAACTGAACTGAGCTGGATGATGATATCATTGTTTCCTACAGGATTGCTTTATAGCTGAATTGAACTACTGTCAGGGTTCGGGGCTAATCACCTGCCTTTTGGGGTTGTGAATGTGTGTTTGGATGGATGACAGCTCACTGCGTCTGCCTGTTTGATTTGAGTTTTCCCCGCCCTCCTTGTTTCTCCGTTGTTAACCTTAATTGTTCGCCACCTGTTCTCAATATTCTTCTAATTTCTACCCTTTATAATTCCCTGTGTTTCTCTGTCCATTGCCAGACTGTTGTAACTCTTACCAATAGTTCGAGCTGGTCTGTGTACTCATCTTGTCTTGTCTTCAGGCTCCAGTGTCTTTTGCTGTTTTGCTCTGCCTTGTTCTCACAAATACAGTATTCCTAAGATTCCAGTTTTCATTTCTCTGGGTCTCGGCTGTCGAACAAGCTAAACTGTGGAACGATACTCATCTGCCTTGTCTCATCTCCTTTCAATAAAGCTCAGTGTAACCCGCAACTGAATCCAGCCCGTTTCTCCTGACAACTACATTCATAATTGATGATCTTTACACTGAATCAACACTGAACTGATCTCAGCTGAGCAAAGACACTGTTGTTGGATTTTAGAGCTGCTTTACAGCAGAATTGATCTCCGTTTGCAATTTTAAATCAATATTCTCCTGTTTATCCATGTAAAGCTGCTTATAAACAATCTGTATTGTATAAAGCGCTATAAAAATAAAGGTGACTTGACTTGTTCTAATAATCATGAAGTGTGACTTACCAGTGGTAGAATTTAAATCTCGGCCTCCAATTTGGTGTGCGTAGAAGTGTTTGGACAGCACAGGACAAGTTTACAAAGAGGTAACACATCAAGAAAAACCTGCAAAGTAGAAATAGGAAGAAGGGTTAACTGAAATTAAAACCATTAAAAAAAACATTTTTGTTAATTGAAATACAATTTCTAGTGCTAGTTGCCAAGGAAAAATTTACAATAACAAAATATTAGAAAAAAAGGAAAAATATATAGACCTTTTTAAAATGACAAACAACAAAATGACTAAATAAAAAATTAATAAACAGATAGTAATTTAAATTCAAACTATATACCTATACTGAACACAAAAATTCACAAACGGAGTAGCAGAACTGCATGTAATGACCACATTTACAATGCAGGGACAATTATTGTAAAGAATTTCACTGATACACATTTTTATAATATTCATGAAAACATTCATTTAAACATCAAGTCATATGTTAATGTGTAATTTAATGTAAAGCTTTTACTCCCAAGTAAGGTCTAGTTTTGTCACAAAGAAAAGATGTGAAACCAAACAGAACACACTCACATTGAGAGGATAGGGGCAACATTATCCAGGGAACCAATGAGGATCCCAATCTCACAGATCACTGCAGTTAGGAGTAAGGCCCAGGTTGGCTCACCGTTAGATTTACTGTGACCAAACACCTACCAGTAAGAAGTACGTCATGTTAGGCTTTATAGTCATAGTGGCTTCATTGTGCTTTCTTTCTATACATTTTCAGTGAGCGAGAACAATTCAAACGCACATGTGCCTCAAGACATTTAAATGTAACTTTACCTAATCACAAAGTGAAGCCAGGGCATGTTGTTACCTGTAAGAACGGCATGATGCCATCTCGAGCTATAGCCTGTAGGATCCTGGGAGCACCGGTGAGGCTCTGTAGCCCCGCCCCACAACAGGAGAAAAATGAGCCAATCACAATCACCCATGAAGATGGCCAAGCAAGTGTGGCAACAACTAGACTTCCTTTAACTGACTCTCCATACCTATTACGAAAGCAAGCATGCAAAAGCACGTAAAAACAGGAAGACTATATTACATGTGAAAACTGTGCCTGTAGATATTATCTGAATTTTTGTAAACCACAGCTGTTACCAAATAACACGTACTTGTCTCGCAGCACCACACCATCAATACATGCTCCAAATAACACCACACAGGAAATGTCTGTTTAACATCATTAAGGTATTCATCCAACTTAAGTAATTAATTATAACATAGTTTACAAAACTTAATATTCTTTCCTTTGAGGCTTTTTTTTTTTGGCAGAAAAAGATACAGATGAAAGAGGTGGTTGCAATAGCCATAATGGTACCCGTGGGAATGGACCTCTGAGGGTCTCGAAGATCTCCAGACCTGTTCGACCCAGCCATGATTCCTGTGAAAATCAGAGAAAAACATTTAATGTGTTTCATAATACTTTTAAAACACTTTTTCCACAGCAAGTAGTTTAACTAAACATATTGATATTGTTATTCTTTTTTGTGTTATTTGACATATGTTTTCCTTTCTGCGTACAGTAAATCCTGCCCGATTCACAAAAGAATCACCCTTTTGATTTTGCTCCTTCTAAATAATCAGCTAAGTGGGTTAGAAAATGGCCTTGAAATAGTGTACGATTCCATCTGAATCATTCGCACAGATCACTCACACATTGACTTATTTGAAGAGGTTTCCTTTTCTGTAAAATGTGATACCAAAAGAACAAAAAAACTGCTTACTGAAGTGGATATTTACCCATAATTCACTGAAACCTAACATGCATATGTATGTTCTCATTTGTAAGCGATGAAGATGAATAAGTTTGGTTTTTAGTAATTTGAAGCCAAAACATTATCAATAAACTGAAATTACATGCATGCACATTGTGTAACATTGTGAAGGGCATACACTGCTCACGTTTTTTGCTGTGTTTGGCCTTCATAAACATAACTGTTTATACAACAAATGGAAGGGAAACACTGTAACCCTAAATTAAATGGTCTATTTCAGTTTTCGTCACACCCCGCAACCTTATCATCTGCGCAGAAAAAACTGCCACTCCAAACACACACATAATGACGGACTTAAAGAGGATTCTGAAAGAATTAACAGAGGTGTTAATTATAGGACCTAAAAACTCTGCTTGTAATAACCTAGAACACTGTCTAAGACTTGATGGTTGCTCTGTCAATTCTTCGTCATCAGTTAGGAACCTAGGTGTGCTATTTGATCGCAATCTTTCCTTAGAAAGCCACGTTTCTAGCATTTGTAAAACTGCATTTTTCCATCTCAAAAAAATATCTAAATTACGGCCTATGCTCTCAATGTCAAATGCAGAAATGTTAATCCATGCATTTATGACCTCAAGGTTAGATTATTGTAATGCTTTATTGGGTGGTTGTTCTGCACGCTTAGTAAACAAACTACAGCTAGTCCAAAATGCAGCAGCAAGAGTTCTTACTAGAACCAGGAAGTATGACCATATTAGCCCGGTCCTGTCAACACTGCACTGGCTCCCTATCGAACATCGTATAGATTTTAAAATATTGCTTATTACTTATAAAGCCCTGAATGGTTTAGCACCTCAGTATTTGAATGAGCTCCTTTTACATTATAATCCTCTACGTCCGCTACATTCTCAAAACTTGAGAATTTGAGAATATTTGATAATATTTTGATAATACCTAGAATATCAAAATCAACTGCGGGCGGCAGATCCTTTTCCTATTTGGCGCCTAAACTCTGGAATAACCTACCTAACATTGTTCGGGAGGCAGACACACTCTTGCAGTTTAAATCTAGATTAAAGACCCATCTCTTTAACCTGGCTTACACATAACATAGTAATATGCTTTTAATATCCAAATCCGTTAAAGGATTTTTAGGCTGCATTAATTAGGTAAACCGGAACCGGAAACACTTCCCATAACACCCTATGTACTTGCTACATCATTAGAAGAATGGCATCTACTCTAATATATGTCTGTTTCTCTCTTATTCCGAGGTCACCGTAGCCACCAGATCCAGTCTGTATCCAGATCAGAGGGTCACTGCAGTCACCCGGATCCAGTACGTATCCAGACCAGATGGTGGATCATCACCTAGAAAGGACCTCTACTGCCCTGAAAGACAGCGGAGACCAGGACAACTGGAGCCCCAGATACAGATCCCCTGTAAAGACCTTGTCTCAGAGGACCTCCAGGACGAGACCACAGGAAACAGATGATTCTTCTGCACAATCTGACTTTGCTGCAGCCTGGAATTGAACTACTGGTTTCGTCTGGTCAGAGGAGAACTGGCCCCCCAACTGAGCCTGGTTTCTCCCAAGGTTTTTTTCTCCATTCTGTCTGGAGTTTCGGTTCCTTGCCGCTGTCGCCTCTGGCTTGCTTAGTTGGGGACACTTCATCTACAGCGATACCGTTGACTTGATTGCAAATAAACGCACAGACACTATTTAACTGAACAGAGATGACATCACTGAATTCACTGATGAACTGCCTTTAACTATCATTTTGCATTATTGACACACTGTTTTCCTAATGAATGTTGTTCAGTTGCTTTGACGCAATGTATTTTGTTTAAAGCGCTATATAAATAAAGGTGACTTGACTTGACTTGATTGTAGAATTTAACTGGAACTTGGTCTTCATTTCATCTATTTTCTGTTTCTGTTCTGTGTTGTATTTATTTTTACTACTCTCAAAATCCCACATTCATTATAATTACATTGAAATCCAGCAGTGCTACAAAATAATAATAATAATAATAATTTTTCACCTTTCTACTGAAGAAAGAAAGTCATACACTTTTGAAATACCTGTAACTGAAGGGAAGTAGATTCCAACCAGAAGGGTGAAGAAGGTAGTGATGTCACTGAAGACATAAGTTTGATTTACACTTTTGTTATCCGAAGCTTGTTCTGAACTCTTTCCCTCCTTCTCCAATACTGTCTGGTATTGTCCATAGTGTGCCCACATGTTATCTATAGGAGAAAGATTAACATTTAGTAAAACACTGAGCTGTCTTATGTGATGCATCAAAACAAACAAACTGTTTAATTTTGTTATCATCATTCAATCTGGTGGTGTACCACTAATTAAGTTAAATGAGATTTGTATAGCTTGGTGTGTAATTTTATTTGAGTATTCACCTGATATGACCCCACTGAGTAAGCCAGGAACAGCTTGAATCACTGTTAAATTGTTTTGGGTGAAGTATTCATCGCATGTTGCATTTCCTAAATCCCCTTTACAAAAAAGCGTCCATAGTTTGGTGGGGGTGGTTATGTTGTTTATGACCTCAGTTTTTTGACACTTGTCAAACATAGAATTTTTTCAATGAGCGGTTGCCTAGCAGACAGACTCTGTTGAAGAACAAAAGAGAAATGTAATTGTTCAAACAATATGCTCCATCGCGTCAGATATATCTTAAAGGGTTACTCCACCCAAAAAATACATTTTGTCATTAATCACTCACCCCCCATGTCGTTCAAAACCCGTAAAAGCTTTGTTCGTCTTCTGAACACAATTTACGATTTTGGATGAAAACCGGTATGAAAAAAGTATGAAAGATTTCGGCAGAATAGTCCATTTGCCATCAGTGGTTCAACCGTAACGTTATGAAGCGACAGGAATACTGTCTTTAAGCAAAGAAAACAAAAATGACGACTTTATTCAACAATTCTTTTGTCAACAGTCTCCTCTGTGTCTCTCCACATCACTCAAACTGCCTACGCTCTTCTGTGTCAACTGCGTCACAAGGATGCACTGTTTCTTGTGACACGTCTTTTTTTTCTTTCTTCACTTACAAACAGTTTTCTCATTGCTTCATAACATTATAGTTGAATCACTGATGGCAGATGGACAACTGTGACGACATCTTGCATACTTTACTTGGCTTTGACAGTGTAACTTACTTGGCTATGGGTCAGTCACAAGCCTCCCGTTTTCATCTAAAATATCTTAAATTGTGTTCAGAAGACTAACAAAACTTTTACGGGTTAGGAACGACATGGGGGTAAGTGATTAATGACTAAATTTTCATTTTGAGATGGATTATCCATTTAAACATTCTAAATTAAGCTGTAGCATAATATTTAATCAAATACTAGGCAATAGCTATTTATAGACCCTACTGAAACCAATAAATAAATAAATAAATACATGTCAGCAGTTTTGTTTGTAGGCCTATCCCAGGTAGCCCAGCCCACATTACCTGAAGTTCCGATCGTTGTGTATATCAATATTAAAAATAGACGTAGTGCAGTATAATTATGGAAGTTTAGAATCGGATATAATTTGTCAAAGTTCTCAAATTCTACAAGGAGAACCATAAAAGCCTGTCCAGACATCATTTGACGTCATGAGACTTAAAAGGCATAGGCGGAAATCCCGGGCAATTCCCCAGGAAAAACGCAGACTTGGCAACACTGTGACAGATATTATTGTTTAATATCTAATTTGGCACGATCTCTCTACTGCACTACTAGTAGTAAGCCATTCCTTTGTGTAGAGAAATCCTTAAAAGTAAAATTTTTGCAGTATTATTTGTGTCTCCTTAAAAAATTGCTCTTGAGAAATGATATGTTTATTTTGTTTCATTATTTCCTGAATGATTTTGCCCTACACTGTGCTGCTTTTTTATGTTTTTATCATTCTAAATTCACATGTAGTTATTTGGGTTTATTATTCACAATAGAATTCTGTTTGCCCAACTTAATTGTGAGACATAATTGTGAGACATAATAATTTGTACACTGGAACACAGCATAATGTTTTATGCTGTGTGGAGTTTAAATAAAAAATCACACCATACTCAACTGTGAATCGGGAGGCTTGATGGCAGACTGGATGACCCCTGCATAGATGGCCATAATTGACAACATTACGCAGGACAGGAAGACCAAGGCCAGCTTATTGACATATTTCACTCCAACAAATACTACTAGAACCATAATAGCTAAACAGCATGTCCCATAAATGCGCATGTTATTTTGCATTCCATTTGGCTCCCCAGTATTTGCTTTAAACACAGCTGCATTGGGCATTATGTATGTCTGTAAAAGGAAAGTAGAGAAAGGGTTGTTATCATACTGAGGATTTATAAGTTAATGTGATTTTTGAGGTTTTGTCTAAGGCAATGGAAGTATAGAATCTGCTGACTCATGCTAGTTTAGTGCTGACACAAGATCTTCTGTAGTGCTGAATGAGTAGTATATTTGTTTGCAAGAAATTGCTAATGTTGGCCTGTAAGTCTTGACTCACCAAAAAAATTTCCATGGTTCCAAGTATGTACATAGAACCTGCAAATGTGGTGCCCAGGTAGAAACACAAACCCACTGCTCCTCCAAACTCTGGGCCTAATGCCCTGGAGATCATATAGTATGAGCCACCAGCTAAAGTGGGAAGAGAAGAGAATCAAGTGACTTAAAGCAAATATGGAATCAATAAAAATTAAAATAATATATAAAAGAATGACCTAGCAGATTGAAATCATACCAGGCACTACACCATTGGTCGCAATGGCACTCATTGAAATTGCAGTCAGCATGGTCTAGAGATAAGAAAAACGCCAGATGTAAAACAGATTTATTTATTTGCATTATTACAATACTAAACATTTTGTTAAATATGAGTTGAAAATATATAATCAAAAAAGGCTATAAGAATTCCTCATATGGCCATCCCAAAGACAAATCTGCCTGTATAAATGCTTGCTGCAGGGTTGTCTTGAATTTCTAATTTAGTTTTTATTTCTATTGGCAAAAAGAGTTCACCTTTAGTTATTATTGCAGAGCTTTCCAGTTTTACTTTTATTTTTAATATTTTAGAGGGCTGCCAAAGTTAATGTTCAAACTGATATCTTTTAAAAATGCATAATATCTGTGTGGATGAATTTGGTTCCATATCTGTCGGTCACTACGAGTTATATCATGAGGACATTAAGGGACATGAGGGGTCTAATGTCGTCACGACATAACATCTCTGTTCCCTCCATCAGGGAATAAGGGTTACGTACGTAACCGAGATGTTTGAGTGTATACAAAACAATCTTATCAAAGCAAATGGACAAATATATAACTATTTGTTTGTCATATGGAATGAGCCATGGTATTTTTTTTCTTCTTCATTGTGATTGATAACAAAATGAAACTGTTTGCGCAAAGTTTGAAGCACATAGTTATTTAGAATGTCACCGCATGCTATAGAATCACTGGAATCCGATAATTATCTGAGCCAAATCTGATAATTACAAGGAAGTGTTTACATACTCTTGGCCATGTCAAGTTCTTTTATTTGTTTGCATGACGAAACTGACATAAAGGAATTTTTTGATTGTGTTCCTGTAGCTCAATTGGTAGAGCATTGTACTATCAAGCGCAAGGTTGGGGGTTTGATTCCCTGGAAACACATGATATAGGTAAAAATTGATAGCCTGAATGCACTGTAAGTCACTTTGGATAAAAGCGTCTGATAAATTGAATTTAATTTTTAATTTTGAGTGAACTGATTGGAAAACAAATGGCTTTTATTTGTGTCTTTTCACACTTGGAAATGGGGAAAAGACTCACGCAAGAACAGCACATGAAGACGATAGCAAGGGCCTCCATGATTCCCGCGGTACCCACTATCCATGTGAGCCGCAGGAAAAGAATCACACCCAGAATGTTCTGCATGCAGGGCAGGAACACACCTATAAATGTGCCCATCTGAGGGCCCTTCAAACAGATTGACACAAAAAAATGAAAACATTTAAGGTATGTAGGAAAAACAGAGATACATGCAAAATGACTGCAGAAGCTGCGAATTCAATGCGTGTTTTAATAATCTTCGATCGTGTTTTAAGTCTTTCAGTCATCTCATAGCGAGTGATATTGAAGACTCACATTTATGGGGACCCTCTGAATCCCATCCTCACTCTCTGCCTTCTCATGCTCGATGACCCCCTGGGTTATGTTGGTGTAGTTGGCTAGTTTATTGAGGAGGGATGATACCATTGGTGTGCTGTCCATCTCATCCTGTTAATAAAGAAGAGCTAAAGAATTAATACATACAGCATCGCATCATAATTTAGAGACATGATATACATTAGGTGAACTATTTTATCTGAACAGACAGTTCTCAACAGGGATAACTGATGCACAAAGAAAAAAAGAGTTTGCTTTAAGCAGTTTGTTACCTCATAGAGAGCCATATTGTAGCCGTAAATGCTGTCATCATGATCTGTACTGATTAATGAGCAGGTTTCTCTGGGAGTCTCGTCACCTGGAGAATGAGAGGAAACACAAATACGGTTTAAATCAGAGACAGGTTGGTTTTTAGTTTAAAGGCTAGAATATGCTATATGTATATGCTACACCACTTTTGAAATCGGAATGATTTTTAAACACTCGTCATAATACACTTGCCAACTTTGTGAATGGTTACAGAGAAAAACATTATACACTAATGATTGAACATACTACAATTTTTAATCTCGCCAAACACAACAGAACAGAAACAAACAAAAGCATTCTAAAATCTGATCAAAACATCAGACATGTTTGATATCCTGCTGTGACGTTCTCTAACTTTTAATAACTAAATCGGACTTCTTTAAATTGTAAATCAGGTAAAAAAAAATCTCTGTAAGATGCATGTAAGCGTATTAAGTATTAATTGGAGCTTCAACTATTTTTTTTCCTCCCTCAGTGTTGTTAGGTTTGGACAAAAAAAAAAAAAAAAGTAAAAATAAATAAATAAAAATAATAATAATGAAAGTGAAAACGTTACTTCTATTTGACAAGACATGTTTATCCTTGTTTTGGGAAAACATTACAAAACTCACATTTTCCACATAATCTCTTCATCTGTTATTTTAGTCAAGAAATATAACCGAACCCTTTCATTTATTAGATGCTTTTGAAACAAATGAAGGGTCAGGTTGCCATCTTTGAAATAACTCAAAAAGTGTTGATACAGTACTGATATACAGTATACTGTTTAATAACCCATGATTGTCACTAAACCAACATATGCAGCAAACAAGCATGATATATTTTTCTATAGACAACTGAAAAGGTAAAATGCAAACAGATCATCCAGACAATTTTTTGTCTGTCCAGAAGTCACTCAACTTGTGTTCCCCTCAAACTATGACTCGTGATGTGGTTATCTGCTCATTTAATAGGTTTTAATCTTTAACCCCCACAGAAGGAAATCTGTGAGCTTTCTACAATACAACTCTGCCTAAAGGCAAGAAACATATGGCAATGGTAAAAAAAGAAAGTGAAAGATTACAAATGTACACGCAAAGGTCAAACAGGCATTTTTTTCTACTCCAGTGTGTGAAATTTTAAATGCTGAACATTAATTTCAAGTTGATTTAGAATCGTATGCTTACTCTTGCCATTGTAATGATCTTCTGATGATCTAAATCAATGAGATTCACACTCACCTAATGTCTCTACATTCAAACCTTCTTCACACTCCATGCTGAGACAGAAACAAATGTGTGAACGTGTCTGATGGTCTGAGTGATAAGAACCTTTATCTTTTTGTCCCTTTTGTTTGGATAAAAGGGCAGACAGTGTGCTTAAGTAAATTGCAGTACAGTCTCCGCTGATGCAAATGCATCAGTTGATCCACAGGACTGCAGCTGATTTCGGTTTTATTCCAGTTTGATCATCTTCATTTACTCTTCTTCACCTGTTGCAATCAAGGCTAGACAAACTTCTTAGTTTTGTCAAGAAGGGTGGTGATCTGGGGGATCAGCCTCTCTCTTTTCCAAATCTCCTATACCTCTCATATCTGATTGTCTATTTCTTTCTCTTCTTCACTCAGTTATTATTCCAGTATATGCTTTATGTAGGTGATATCAGCCTCTTCCTTCGCTCTAGTTGGTCTTGTCCTCTGTCAGGTTCAAAAACAACATCAGTATGGCTCTCTCCTGTATTTCGATCGTTGACTGGCACTGCTCAACGCAAGTCTTGAATGACTTGTCATCAACTCGAGGAGGGGAGTAGGCATTACAGTAAAGGCTTTTTCAAAACCAGTTAGTCAGCCAAAAGAGAATATGTGCAGAAAGAAAAACTGAAATCCAGCTCCAGCTAGACCTCATTTGTGTAATTGCAGAAATATTTCAAAGTGAAAAAAGAGCTGTGCATCTAGTGTGAAATTATTGAAGTGGGTACAATATGATTATGATAAACATTTAAAGAATTGTGTTTAAATAAATATTAGATATGGAAATGAAATCAGTTTAGTTTATATTTAGTAGATTATATGCAGTGACAATCAATGTACTGAATGAATTTAAGACAGAACAAATTGCTGCATTGATGAGTTAGTGAAGTGAAGTGACATTCAGCCAAGTATGGTGACCGATACTCAGAATTTGTGCTCTGCGTTTAACCCATCCGAAGTGCACACACACAGAGAAGTGAACACACACACACACTGTGAGCACACAGACACCTTTATGCTGCGGCGCCCGGGGAGCAGTTGGGGGTTCGATGCCTTGCTCAAGGGCACCTCAGTCATGGTATTGAAGGTGGAGAGAGAACTATACATGCACTCCCCCCACCTACAATTCCTGCCGGCCCAGGACTCGAACTCACAACCTTTCGATTGGGAGTCTGACTCTCTAACCATTAGGCCACGACTTCCCTGAAACTTATTTTGTTGCTATTTAACAGATTATTGCTTCTGTTGGTTTTAACATTGTAGTAAAATGGAAATATGCCATTTGGATCTAATTTCGTGTCTCTTTCCACAGTGAGAACAGAACAATAACAGAGGAGGTTTATAAAAAACTTTCAAGGCTTCCGAAACATCCTTTTCCTAAGAATTCCTCCTGTGTAGCTTGTAAATTTTGTTTATCATCCTGTGAACAGCTAATTTTGTATACAAATGAAATCCCAAAGGGACTAGATTAAGATGTTTTGGAAAAGCTCATAGTTGGCATACGTTTACTGTATAAAGGCATGATTTGAAACATATAACAGACTAATTTTCAGTAGCCATAACTGGAGTCTTCAGTGTCACATGATCCTTCAGAAATCCTGCTGATATACAGATTTGAATATTTATAGTTTATATATTTATAAATAAATAATTTTTAAAACATTTATAAATAAATAAATCATATATTTTAAATGCATCCTTGCTAAATAAAAATATTAGTTTATTTGAAAAAAAAAATCTTTAAGAAAATATCTTTAACACTGCAAAGCCTAAAATATGAAATAATAGTCCATAATTTTGAGTATCATATTCATTATGTATGTGATAGGAATATGGTACGCCTACTCGAGGAGGGAAAAAATATACATTTTATTCGGAGGCCAAAACTAAGCATAAATAGTTTTCATTCTAGATCTCCAAGTAATGTCTTTGTAAGATGATATTTCAATGCCTAGTTTTATGATCAATACTCTGTAGCATTCGTTTTTTCAATACAATGATAATTAAGAGAGAGATGTACAAATAAATGTTCCTCAAAATCCTTATGTATCATATATGATACTCACATTTTAACATGATTTTTCTGAAGAAAAAAAATGTATGGATAATTAATTGTTTCAGTCCAGTAGATCATTAAATAATAATAATAATAAAAATCTTGTTTACTTTAATAAAATGATTACCTGAATGAGGACATTTTATGTAGGCTTTTTACTATCAATAAAGTATGAACTATCAATCAGAGGTGAGAATGCATGTACAGCAGGTTTTACAGCAATGTTCTAATCATGTTAAGTGATAGGGAATCCATGTACTGTATCATATATGATATAGTAGGCTTTATAGGGTTAATGAGGGTTAGACGATCAACTGATGCAGCATATAGCCTATAAAGTGCCTTTATAGCCACAGATTTTTTTTTCACATGCAGTATTTAATCTTAAAAGGGAAACGGCACAATAAAGACATATTATTATTTAATGGAAAGTTTTAAATAGGCCTGTTTAAAGGAAGAGGACACATTCCATAATGATGAGCCACAAGCTCTGCTACACACCCCTGTGCACACATTAACACTCATAAAAGAAAAAAAATCTGGATTATGCAATACTTGTGAATGGATAACAACATTTTTTGATAATTGTTTTATGCAATTCTTATTATGCAAATCTTATGTGAATAGAAAACTACATTTTAAGATAATTGTTTTTTTTTCCAATACAGTTTCAAGTCAGAAAATGTAGGAACATTGACCAACAACTTCCACATTCCATGTAAATAATGGTACAACCAACACAGTAACAAGTTACACAAGAAGCATAATACAACTAAAGGACTTCTATTTAGTTTTTATTCAGATTCTGTCATTTACTCATCATCATGTTGTTCCAAATCTGTGTTCTGAAGTAATTTTTCTTCTGCTAAACACAGAAGAAAATATTTTGAAGAATGTTATCCATTGACTTCCACAGTATGGGAAAAAAATACAGCAGAAATCAAAGGCAACTAGAAACTTTTTGGCCACCAACATTCTTCAAAATAGATTTTTCTGTTTTCAGAAGATGAAAGAAATTCATACACTTACGTAAATGATGAAATAATTTTTATTTTTGGGTGACCTGTCCCTTAAAATTTCAATGGAACCCACACAAAAAAAAAGTTCAGGAGAACAAGAATAGAAGGAGATGCAGTGCAACTTGACTTTAAGGTCTCTTTTTTATATGCAAAAAAATGCAGCAACAGATTTAGTAATTCATCTAAAGAGAAAGAGTGAAAGACAGAGAAAATAGGAAAATGGAGAGGGAAAAGGCACCAGGAAACTGCCACTTGTTTACATTCCATGAGGAGAAGATTTCACAAACGCATGCCAGTAAACATGGCACACATTTGCTTTTGAGGATACGCTCACTGTAAACACAGGCACTTTAATAAAGCCCAAGCCTTTCATAGTATGTCTTTGAAAAGTTCTCCTCTTTGGTTTGCACATGTCTAGGCAGGATCTAACCCCCCCACCCTCTCCACTCTCACCTGAGTAGGGTCCTCTTGCCATGTGTGGCTCCTCCTTGTCCTGTTCTTTCAATATCTCTCCATCATAGTCTGCATTTGAAATTGGGGTGTCCTCCACAGGCACCACTGTGAAGTTAGTGGGCATTTTCCCCTCACACCATGTGCTCAGTGTTATATTCCTTGAGTCTTTTTTTCTCCGTCTCACCCCAAGTCTCCTGGGCTCGCCAGAGTTCGAAGTTCTCTGACTTCTTCACAACTGTTGTTCAGACGCAGCAGCCCATGTGATCACTTTCAACCAAATAAGGAGCAGTACACAACTCCTCCCTCTGGTGAATGGGCTGTTCTGTCCTGCCTCAGAGTTCTGAGCTGGTGCTTCCTGTTTTATGTTAACTACCCTGCCTGTTGTACCTGTGAAGGCTGGGAGGGAGGTGATTGTTTGCCAAGCCAGAGTCATCTGAGACTGCCCAAAGTGATGGGAACAAAAGGCTAACCACAATGTGGCATTCCTCAACCCCAGCCCAATTCCCTGACCCACCTCCTCCTGACGTTCCTAGCCTCAAAACGAAACGTGTGCTACAACCACTCCATTCAGGAACCATTAGGACCGGAGAGGAATTAAACCTGAAAATAACTGCATCACCCATGTTTTCCTGGAAAGACTATTACTGAAACTGCCTGAATGCTTGGTGGACATTATCTTTTTGCACAGAACTTTGATTCTGAATGTTGATCAACCAAATTCTCCTAAAATATGTGTGTGCATTTGTTTGAAATAAGCCTAGTCAGTGTCTTGCTCTGTTTTCTGCTTCTAGAGTGTGGGCACAATCGTACCCTGACATGACTGATAGATACACACTGACAATGCATTTATCGGTCATGTGAGAAGAGCTGATAAGGGTCTGAGTGGTGGAACTTTGCTGACTTCACAGGAACAACCTGCATAGGAGCTAATCAGTGATGGAGAAAACTGCTGTTTTGGCTATAAACTAGAAATCAAAAGTGTTATGTTCTTTGGGGTCCAAGCAGCACATGATCTTAGTAATAAATTCTCACAGATCGGTAAATATGGAGAGAACATGAGCATTTTGGAAAGAGTATGTGTACAACTGGATTTCAGTTGGCTATATAATCTTTTCAGTGAAAATTAGGTTGCCATCTGTTGTTTTGAAAATCCAATTTTAATATATATGGGGTTTTTTGCTCCATGAGATTTACTGCCTGTCTTTAACAATCCAGCAGGTGGCAGCCTATACAGTTTTTGAACAGACTGCATTTGGGCTCTTGTGGACTTTCCCCATTGGAAGCACCGAATAAAAGCTACAGAACCTTCTTAAGGTTAAAATAAAGTTGTATGGTAAAGAAATGTTTTCTATGTTTTGAGAAATACACATCTAGACACTGCTAGAATAGCTGCTATCTTTATCTAGAAAACTGAACAAAATATAAACTGGAGATGATTTCTTAATGCATACAAACAACATTTCCAGTCAGAATTTTCAAGTTCAGTCTGTCACTGTCTTAAATGGAATATTTTAAACTGTACATTGCACTTAGTCAGACACCTTGACCTGCACTGTGATACGATTCTGATAAGAGTTTTGGTTGTGTTAGAACTGCGCTTAAAGTTTTCTAATCGAAAAGTGAAAGTTTAAATATTTTAAAAGTTTATTATTGTTGTGAACCAGGGGCCCCCACCCACACTGTCAGACAACCCTCCCAAAACCTAATGTGAAAATGCTATAATAACTTAGTAATATTGTGTAATAACTTAGCTTAATACAACAGCACAAATGTGGTTTATACTAATACAGGGGTATTTTGTTATGTTGGTGGTTTCTGTGGTTTCAGGCCCTCAGTGGGTGCACATGTGTATGCAAAGCCTACAAAATATCTATGAACACTAAAATGCTGCTCAAGACCATTCTAGATGCTGGCAGTGTGCAAAGAACATTTACACCAATTCTGTACCTGCGCACTGAGAAGCTTCTTTATGTGTGCGCATTTTGGGTGCATGCTTAAGGCCCTGGTATACTTCAAACAAAGTTCGTTTCATTCTTTGTTTGGGGGCAAAAAGATGTTTGAAAAGGCTACTTTTTTCAAACATTCCAAGACCCCTGCGCTGCGCAATGCTCACATGTATCGCCTAAACACAACAACTTAAATTAAGAAGTGTAGGCAATCTAGGTGTGAGACGGGCACCAATGGTCAGAATATTATAGACAAAAGAATAATGATTAGCTGCAGTTTAGAGTCAAGTAGCATTTGCAATACAAAAGAACCATTCGATTTCCATAATCAGACCTTTATGGGAACTGTGAATGTCTCATAGCCTGTAAAACTTTAGCATGATGTGAAAAAAAAAATTGGAGTCAGTTTGTTACTTTATTAGTGTTCATTTATTTTATTAAACTTAATACATTGTTACACCTTTTATATTTTATGTGGTGTCATGATTTACTTCTGATAAAAACAAAGGTTTATTATTGTATGTTCGTTTGGCATTTAATTTATTATGTACTCTTTAAACTCGCTTATTGAAAGAAAAACAGCAGCAGTATGGTGTAACATTTATTTGAAACTCATGTATTCTGTACTTGCTACCTTGCTACTCTTTCCTTTCAGTCTTTGGCTTTTTGAAAACTTGTCTCGGATGTTTCTCTGTATCGCTTTTTGCATAATTCCTGGTTGTTGACACCAGGCTTCATTGTCGTTCCTTTCTAGGAATTAACTGCTCTAAAACTTTAATATACAGTTGTGTTCCAAATTATTCAACCCCCTAGAGACTGCAGTACTTTACAAATACAAGCTTTTCTGAAGATCCAGGATATAATAAAACTTGCATCTATAACAGTTCACTGGCATATTAAAAGTTATATTGTCAATATATAATGTAATATATTTGAGTTATAATACTCGCTTATTGTTTTTCTTTCAATAAGCGAGTTTAAAGAGTACATAATAAAAGGGGAAGTCGTGGCCTAATGGTTAGAGAGTCGGACTCCCAATCGAAAGGTTGTGAGTTCGAGTCCCGGGCCGGCAGGAATTGTGGGTGGGAGGAGTGCATGTACAGTTCTCTCTCCACCTACAATACCACGACTTAGGTGCCCTTGAGCAAGGCATCGAACCCCCAACTGCTCCCCGGGCGCCGCAGCATAAATGGCTGCCCACTGCTCCGGGTGTGTGCTCACAGTGTGTGTTCACTGCTCTGTGTGTGTGCATTTCGGATGGGTTAAATGCAGAGCACAAATTCTGAGTATGGGTCACCATTCTTGGCTGAATGTCACTTCACTTTCACTTACTTATAAGATTTTTTAATAATACTGCTATGTCATAATTATTCAACCCCTATTCAACATTGCTGTTTTTAAATCACTTATTTGTATGGTGGGGAATAAAACAGTCTCAAAACACAATTAAGCCTTTAGAAACTCTATTAAAAACAGAATTAGCTTGAGCTGTTACACATACATTTTGGCCCATGCATGTATTGAAGTTGAGTAGCAAAAATGTCAACAGAGATCTCACAAAAGCAAAAGAGAATACATATCGTAGTACTTTTGAAAGGCTAAGGCTATATGATGATTTCCAAGACATTGAAAGTTCCTAGAGACACAGTTCTCAGCCTTATTTCTTAGCTTAAAGTGTGTTTTACCAGAAAACCTTTGAGAGGTTGTGGAAGAAAAAGCACAATATCATAAAATGTTTAATCAGAGCAACTGATAAAAAACCTGCAATGTACAGCCAAAGACTTGCAAGATGACCTGATGAAAGGAGGAAAACCATTTCAATGCAGTGTGTAAGAAGAACACTAGACAAGTATGGCCTTCATGTTGAGACATCTTGATAAAGATTGCAAAGACTGAAGCTGATGCTCAATGGACTTTCCTGCAGGACAGTCATCCCAAAGTACACATTCAAATCTACTACTGCTTGGTTCAGGGATCAGTCATAGAATGTACTTGAGTGACCTGTTCAGTCTCCAGGCTTAATTCTCATTTTAAATATCTGGTTGAATTTAAAGAAAGCAGTGGCAATGTGAAGACCAAAGATTATCAGTGATCTGAAAGCTTTTTCAGGTGTGGAATGGGCCAAGACAGTAGTCCAGAGGTGACAGAAGCTTCTAAACACTTACAGACAGCGTTTATTGGTGATTTTAAAGAATAAAAGATTCTACACAAAGGGGGTTGAATAATTTTGAACATGAATGTTTAGAACCAATTCGAATTTTATCATGATTCATCAATGTTCCATTCTCAGAATCACTCAAAAGTGTATTAACAAACTTTCTCTAATACTTTACTGATGCCTTTGTTAAATAGATTTCATAAAATGTTATCCTCCAAAGCAAATTGTCTTGCAAGTCAAGGGAATTGAATAATTTTGAACACAACTGTAGGTGTGTAGGACTGCACAATGGTCACAAGAGGGCGGACTTCCGACCACAAAAAAAAAAAAAAAAAATTCCTGCGGTGCCCCCCAGTCATTCTGCGCAACTGCCTATATCGCCTATGCCACGGCCGGCCCTGGTGTTTAGGAGCCAAAACAAACTCCCCCAGAAAGTTTGCTTTGGTGAGCTGTCTTGGACTGCCAAAATGAACTCAAAGCAGACTTTGTTTCAGTCAGATTTTGTTCGAAATAACGTTCATTATTCGATTTTTCGATTTAAGTATACAGGGGCCTTTCTGTGTGAGTTCGTCTTGGCTCCTAAAACACCTTTGAGTTTCCATTGGTCCGTGGCGGTTTCTCATTCAACGGAGGTCAGGCAATAGAGAACAATATCTCCGGCCTTGTCACTATCAACATGAACACACTGGAGTGTAGAATAGCTGAGCTGGCACATCCGCACCTGTAAGATTGCCCATGGACAGAAAACCTGTTAACCTGACCCCCGATTATGGGACTCACAGCTGAAAGTGCTCTAACTAACTTATAATTGTAATAGTTTCCTACTTCAGTTATTTGATATAAAAATACATGAAATGAGTCCTGGAGCAATCTAGAAAAGTAATGGATTGAAAGCCACATGTCTCAAGAGTTTCTATTTCAAATCTGAATAAAATATCATGAAAAATGAGACTCTGTCTACACCCCCCACCCCCCAAATATAAGAAAATATATTTCCCAATAGTATTGAAGGCTTCTACAAACTATTTAGTCAGTAAACATACCACTGCATAGTTTTTTTCAATTATAAAACACTAGACAGAAACTTAGACATCATATAAATGATTTATTTGAGCACTAGAAAAATACAATAAGAATAATTTGAGTAAGAAAAATAAGAATAATAAGAAAAATAAAAAAAGATTTAACTTTGTTTGCCAATATAGAACATCCTGAGATTGCTAGAGATGCATATTTTACAATGAATTACGATGCAAATAAGTGCTGATGTGCTGATGGCCACTTATACAGATGGTAATAACACAAATGTGCCGAAGTAAATAATCCACTCTCCCTATTCATATAGACGCGTTCACTTTGATAGCCGTGACCATTCAGTAATAGCGAGCTGATTTGGGCTGATTTGCACTCAAACAGATGGTAATCATGCAGATACATTCACATTCAACATAAAACACACTCTCACATATATAAAAACTGTCTAAAATTAAAAGAAAGAAAGGAAAGTCGATCGCTGTAAGTTCCGCCTCCATCAGCTGACAGGTGCGTCACCATACTTCTCCTTCTTCTTCTTCTTCTTATTTTTCTGAGACTAAAAATTCAAAACGTATCTCCTCCTAGGGCTTTAAAGCCACAAGCCCCAAACTCGGCAGACACCTGCGGGATAGAGCGGTGGTGTGTGCTATATCTTTTCTGAGTGATCAGACTTAAAGTTTTTTTTAAATTAATTTTTAAATGTTTAATACATTACCCATAGACTTACATTGTCTGAGAAAAATTGCGCCCCTACAGTTGCAATACCCGGGAGAGATTAAGGGGAGGAGTCGGGTTTCGTTTCACTTTTAAGTAAATAATAAAATTTCCCTCAAACTGACAAGCTAAACCAACATATCTGATTATTGCAGGGGTCAGGGCTCATTAATAATTGATTTCTGGGCAGAGAGCAGTCAGAAAGACGAGAGAAGAATCACTGCTGGTTAGCAGGCATTGTCTCCACGGAGCTCACAACGAGCATTTGAGTTATAAAGTTGTAAAGTAAAGAACTTAAATAGATACTAATAACTTCATTCCACTCAGATTAAGCACTGTGGCTAGAACTCAAACATAATGTGTTGTTGACAAGGTCAGATTTCAGATGATAATTCCAGCCTTAATTGAGAGCATGAGCAAAAATTTAGCATGTTATTTCAGTGATGACATCAGTATTGTGGGCAACAGTTCATTCATCCATAATACTGAAATTTGTATTTACCCACATTTCTATTTACCCAAGTTCAATGTCTAACAAAAACATTATATAGATTAGTAGAAGAACTTGTGAGAGTATGGTCTCAAAGGAGCAGTCAGTTCCTTTATTTGTCATAGAAAACTCCTGGTTTCATTCTAATATATACAAACAAATACTGACAGATGTGTTTCCCAACCCTCTGATGGCTCAACAGAATAACATAAGATTGTTTAAACATTTTTGATGTTGTTGAAATGTTCTATGATCGACTTCCACATCTTCAAAGTTAGTGTCTCTCATCAAACATGGGAAACAGCTGCCTTCCTTATTCTCATACATCTTTAAACTGACTAAGTTGACTGAGTTGCTACTGAAAGCTTTGACAGGCTTTTCAGTTCTCATGAGTTATATTTCTAGGATAAATATATGTGTTTATATAGGACACATTCAATGGAATAAAAGAGACAGTGAAGACATTTATAATTTTACAAAAGATTTATATTTCAAACAGAGATTAATTAAATTTTTCAATATATTCAGATAGAACACAGTTATTTTATGTTATCATAATGTTTTACAACATTGCTGTTTTGAACAAATAAATGCAACCTTGGTAAGTATAAGAGATTTCTTTCAAAGACATGAAACAATCTTACTGACCCTAATCTCTTGAAAGGTAAAGTTGGTTCAAATGAATTCTAACGTACTCTGATGGAAAAATATGTAATTTGCTCTTTCTTTTTTTCCCCCATACACCCTCTAACGGTGTGCAACTCGAGCACATAGAATTTCACATATAATTACAAGGATGCCTTCTGAAACACTTGAAAGCTGTTGTGCCGATGTCTCCACGTTGGTAACACTTTAATTTAGGGATGAATTCTCATCATTAACTAGTTCCTGTCACGTTCGGGAACACAGGAGACGAGAGATCCAAGTGCAGCGTGAGATTTATTGGGTGATCCACAATCAGAGTCAAAACAAGCCGGGGTCGTAACCAAACATCAGTCCTAAACAGAAAAAAACAAACAAACAGGAACAGGAACAGGAACTCGAAAACTAGGAACGCGAGGAAACCAGGTGACGGAAAGTAAGGACTCCATGCAGACAAACAGAAAAGGACTGGTTAATATAGGGAGGATAATGACTAACAAGTGAAGACACCTGAGTGCAATTAACAGGAGTGCAATTACTGTGATGAAGGGACAAGGCTTAGTGGGAATTGTAGTGCCTATGGTGAGGTGCCTATGGGGAAGTGAGACCACTAGTGGAGACTCAGGGAAACAGAGACCAGACAGCGTGACATTACCCCCTCCTCCACGGAGCAGCTACCAGATGCTCCACCCGAACCCAAGAAGAGACCAAGGAACACATAGACCAGGAGGGAGGTGGAGCGGCGGAGGACCAGGGGGCGGGACGGAGGGCCAGGTAAAATGGGGAAACAGAGACAAGAAGTGCAGAAAACAAAAACAAGGAGCCCAGGAGGGAGGTGGACCGACGGAGGATCAGGGGGAGGGATGGAGGGCCAGGTAATAGAGGGTAACAGAGACAGGAAGTGCCAAAAAAACAAAAACAAAAAAACAACAACAACAAAACACAAGTCCATGAGAGAACAGAAAGTTCAGTGGCCCAGGGCCGAACAGACAGGGCAGGAATCCAGGGTGGAGCAAGGTGTAATTGGAGCCATGCGGTTAAGTCAAAAACCCACCAGGGCGGCGCAGAAGACCACCACATCCGTGCGGACGAGACAGAAGCCCACCAGGGTGGCGCAGAAGACCACCACATCCGTGCGGTCGAGACAGAAGCTCACCAGGGCGGTGCAGAAGACCACCACAACCGTGTGGTCGAGACAGAAGCCCACCAGGGCGGCGCAGAAGACCACCACAACCGTGCGGTCGAGACAGAAGCCCACCAGGGCGGCGCAGAAGACCACCACAGCCGTGCGGTCGAGACAGAAGCCCACCAGGGCGGCGCAGAAGACCACCACAGCCGTGCGGTCGAGACAGGAGCCCAACAGGGCGGAGCCGAGGACCACAACAGTGGGATCGATGACACAGGAGAGCAAGTCTGAAACAGAGAACATGAACAAGTTAAGGGTGGCCTCCGTGGCCACGACAGGATCAGTCGAGCGCTCAGAGAGTTCGGCTGAGACGTGACGAGGCTCTGGAAGTTTCGCAGAGACGAGGAGAGGCTCTGGTAGTTCAGCAGAGACGTGGAGAGGCTGCGGTAGTTCAGCAGAGACGTGGAGAGGCTCTGGTAGTTCAGCAGAGACGTGGAGAGGCTCTGGTAGTTCAGCAGAGACGTGGAGAGGCTCTGGAAGTTCAGCAGAGATGTGGAGAGACTCTGGTAGTTCTGCAGAGTTTAGACTGGATTCAGGAAGATCAATGGTGACTTGACTCTGCTCATGAAGATCATTGGTGACCTGACTCTGCTCATGAAGATCAATGGTGACTTGCATTTGCTCATGAAGATCAATGGTGACCTGCCTTTGCCCATGAAGATAGTCGGTGACTTGACCTTGCCCATGAAGATAATCGGTGGCCTCACCTTGCCCATGAAGAACACTGGGGACTTGACTTTGCCCATGAAGATCATTGGTGACTTGACTTAGCCCATGAAGATCATTGGTGACTTGACTTTGCACATGAAGATCAATGGTGACTTGACTTTGCACATGAAGAACAAAAACAACAACAAAACACAAGTCCATGAGAGAACAGAAAGTTCAGTGGCCCAGGGCCGAACCGACAGGGCAGGAATCCAGGGTGGAGCAAGGTGGAATTGGAGCCATGCGGTTGAGTCAGAAACACCAGGGTGGCGCAGAAGACCACCACATCCGTGCGGATGAGACAGAAGCCCACCAGGGCGGTGCAGAAGACCACCACATCCGTGCGGTCGAGACAGAAGCCCACCAGGGCGGTGCAGAAGACCACCACATCCGTGCGGTCGAGACAGGAGCCCACCAGGGCGGCGCCGAGGACCACCACAGTGGGATCGATGACACAGGAGAGCAAGTCTGGATAGGCAATTCTGAAACAGAGAACATGAACAAGTTAAGGGTGGCCTCTGTGGCCACGACAGGATCAGTTGAGCGCTCAGAGAGTACGGCTGAGACGTGACGAGGCTCTGGAAGTTCCGCAGAGACGAGGAGAGGCTCTGGTAGTTCAGCAGAGACATGGAGAGGCTTCGGTAGTTCAGCAGAGACGTGGAGATGCTCTGGTAGTTCAGCAGAGAGGGTGGAGAGGTTCTGGTAGTTCAGCAGAGACGTGGAGAGGCTCTGGTAGTTCAGCAGAGATGTGGAGAGACTCTGGTAGTTCCGCAGATTTTAGACTGGATTCAGGAAGATCAATTGTGACTTGACTCTGCTCATGAAAATCATTGGTGACCTGACTCTGCTCATGAAGATCAATGGTGAATTGCATTTGCTCATGAAGATCAATGGTGACCTGCCTTTGCCCATGAAGATAGTCGGTGACTTGACCTTGCCCATGAAGATCATTGGTGACTTGACTTTGCACATGAAGATTAATGGTGACTTGCCTTTGTCCTTGAAGATCACCGGTGACCTGACTTGACTCCTGAGGTCTCACTGTGGTAGTGCTTAACTCATGAGTGTCAACGGTGACTTGACCTGACTCTGGAGTGTCAACGGTGACCTGACCTGACTCTAGAGGGTCAACGGTGACCTGACCTGACTCTGGAGGGTAAACGGGAACCTGACTCGACTCTGGAGGGTCAACAGGAAGCTGACTCGACTCTGGAGGGTCAACGGTGACCTGACCTGACCTGACTCTGGAGGGTCGACGGTGACCTGACTCGACTCTGGAGGGTCAACGGTGACCTGACTCGACTCTGGAGGGTCAACAGGAACCTGACTCGACTCTGGAGGGTCAACGGGAACCTGACTCGACTCTGGAGGGTCAACGGGAACTTGACTCGACTCTGGAGGGTCAACAGGAACCTGACTCGACTCTGGAGGGTCAACTGTGGCTGTCCTAGCATCTCTAGACAATTGATATGCCATTTCAGATGGCGACCGCTCCACAGACCACGGGCAGGGTGGCCACTCATGACTGCACCCCAACCAGTGAGGGATGCATCCGTCGCTAGTATTACATGGCGACAAGAAGCTCCCAGCACCGGGCCCTGATTCAGGAACCAAGGTTTCTTCCACATTTCCAAGGCACGGAGGCAGCGCCGCGTGACCTTGATAGTTCGAAGTGGATTGCCCCTCGGGGAAAATCCCTTGGTCTTGAGCCACCACTGTAGGGGTCTCATGTACAGCAGGCCAAGAGGTATCATGTTGGACGCAGCTGCCATCAGACCCAAAAATCTCTGAAATTGTTTGACAGTGAGTGACTGGCCTTCTTTGACTTTCTTGACTGAGATAAGGATCAACTCGATACAACCAGGGGACAATCATGCCTGCATCGCGGTCGAATCCCATACTACGCCTAGATAGGGCCGCCCTCTGCAGTCGTGACTGAAACGTGTCAGGACTTCTTAGCCGAGGGCCTCCCAGCCTGAAGTACGGCCCTCAGATCCGCCTTAGGCTGGGAAAACCCTGGTTGACGATAGACTGAGAGGCCTGCTCCCGCCCAGCAGCCCCTCCAGTATATATAATTTATCAAAGTGAAATAAATGTCATTATATTCCTCAGAATTTAATGCAAACAAACAATCAGACGAGTAAACACGGTCTGCCTTGTTGATATAATTCATTTCTAACTTCTCATAGTCATATAGATACTGAATTTAATTCCTCAGAATTAATGCAGTTAACCAATCAGACGAGTAAAGACGGTCTGGTTTTGGTAAGATTCACATCAAAACTGAAAATGATGTAATACACGCGTTGCCTCGGCAGCACGTGAGCCACTTAGTCACACAAACAATATTAATCTCCTCGGAGATAAGTAGCTGCAGCTGCGAGTTCACAGAGGGGGAATTAACCGCTGCGCGTGCTTCCGAACCTCGAGAACGAACTCTAAATCTAGGGAACACGGGTGGAGATAGGCAGAGCCGTCTTCAACCCGTCCCCAGATATGCGAGAAGCACAGTGAGCCCCCTTATTTTTCCCGAGAGCTGACTGCGTGGGCTGCGCTCCTCATTAATGCTGCTCGTTATAAATGCTTGTGAAACTGATGCTTGTGCAACTGTTGTCTGTGCAACTGATGTTTATGCAGCTTATGTTTGTGCAACTGCAAGGTCATCGACGCCCTCCGTTTCAATCTCCTCGGAGAAAGAAAGGCGGTGTGTCACGGCTGTCACTCGGGGGGAAGGACCGCAACACTCGGGCTTCCGAACTCTGAGATCGGGCAGATCTGGCGGGTGAGATAGGGACGCGCCCGTCTCCATACCCTCCAGCAGATCTTATCTGCGAACCCAGCGAATGCAGGCGCCGCTCTGCCTCGGCGAAAGCGGGACCGACGCCGCGAGGAATGCTGGTGAAGACTCCCTCTCGAGAAGAGTCCTCCGGGATCGAAGCGTCCACACTGGCTTGTACCAGTGTAGGCAGTCGGCTCCCTCAAGAGCCGAAACAGTGTGCATCGATCCCAGGCAGACCGCGCACAGACCGTGTATCCCCACTCGTGATGTAGCGAGGAACACACAATCTGAAACGTGATCTGGATTCGCCTTTCAGATGTCTCGTCTTTGCTTTGCTCTTTGACTATTGCTTACTCTTTGAGGAGCTAATAGTGACAAACAACAATAAATAAGACTGACAAGACAGAATGACATGCACACAAAGAGCGCTTGCTGAAATGCGCGAAGCTGATGCCAGCTGCGCGGCTCGTGCCTTTATAGCTTCCTGGTCGCTTACGTCACCCCGCCCGTGACGTCACACTCTTCTATAAAACAGATTAGATATGATATTCAGAGTCGCTCATGCTAAACGCATTCCCCAAAGCGTTTCGACGCAGCTCGAGTTCCTGAAGAGGAACTAAGCTTTAATTTTTTTTGGCTCACACACACAAGACTAAGATTATCAGTGGACCACAGGGAGAAAAATTAACATTCTTTGGTAACGTTACGTTCTTTAATTGCGCTGATTCGATTAGAATCAGCTACATATTAACCAGGATGTCTTGACTTAATTTCCATTTTAGATTGTAAATCAAGACCAGTCTTTCAGATTTATCTACAGTCATCAAGACACAAGGTCTTCTCTGTGATTATAGATTACATTCTAGGCTTGACCGTTGTAATAAATGGTGCATGCTGGAAAGCGTGAGGTCAGTATTTTGTGCAATTGACATCCTCAGTGCTTGAATTGCGCATTCGCTGTCCTCATGCAGCTAATACAGTCACATCCCACGATATGAAATTCCTCTTGGGTCACACAGTGTCAATGCTTCCAGTCCTGTGAATGCAGGGTCTGTTTCCTCTTCTGAACATATTACATAATTTGGGTTACTATAGCAGTACTAAACATTGTGGAGGTACATAACATGCCTTAATGTTCAGCCATGTTGAATAAGTCATCTTAGAGGTCGAGTTTGTTTGGGTTTGGTATTGCAGTCAGACATTAAAATCTACTTATTTTTAATTATTCATGAGGTCTTTGCTGTAATACCACCTTGTGAATAGTAATAATAATATTAATAATAGGCTACAGCTTTTATTAATAACTGTTTTTCATTGCATACTGCTCTTGACTGATCTTATAGGTTCTCTGGATATTAATATGTTATTGTTGTTACATCAACAGATTCAAAATGCACATTCTTCAGAGTATTTGTATCTGGGTATAGTTTAAATTACCAGCACATTTTCAAATAAACTAGAGAATAAAAAGTTCTTTATGGAACATATTCTCCTGTGGCACAAAGCTGTAAAGTACTCTTTAGCTCTATTTGTATCTTTCATTTTAAGGGCTGTTTCTTAAAAGTCATTCATACCAGAGCCAGAGTAGCCTATTGACCCTGGTTAAATCTCCCAGTGTGACAATCAGTTGACACCTACACAGTACCTTTGCTCCTTCTCAAGAAAATCTAAGAAAAGATGAGAAACGCCAAGGGAATGTATAGGCTAAGATTCACATTCTCCTTTTCTTTTCTATATTTTCTTTCTTTCTTTTAAAAAATATTGTAGCATTAATATGGACTTACCAATTAATATAATTATTAAAATGTGTATTATTTAAATTATAATATTTAGAAGTAGCACATAATATTTAGAAGTAGTACAAATACAGTGGCTCTGAGTACTGTATGAATGTGAATCAAATTTTGTAAACCATTATGTGGCATGATCATCAAATCATTTTTTTAGTTTCCAGGGCTTTGCCACAGAGGCTACAGAGGCTTTGGCAAAAGGAACCAACACAAAACACGTGTATCTTCTAGTGCTGTGAACAGAAGAACTCACTGTTGAGAGAACATCTCCAGTCTATGGGGGGAAAGACAATGAGACATGGACAAAGGATGACAATGGATGTGGAATCCTGAAAGAACATTTTTATTTTTTACTAAATCAAATGTAATGGGGAAAAAAAGACAGATATCAATTTGTAACCAATGACACATCTGTGTCATTTTATTTTATTTCATTGTGTATTATCTTATCACCATTTGACATTTTTAATTGTTAGCATTTTCTTTGCTGAATTAAGTAGAAAGCCCAGTTGGTATAATAAATAGTTCATGTTAAAGATATAATATGTTACCCCTCTGTGAGGGCAGGTGAGACTTTTTTTACTGATGTTCACCAGGACAAGCGCTATAACTGTGAGCTGTTGAAATGAGTCATTCCAAACCACATGATAAGAAAACTTGCCAATTAAATTAGGGAATAAACTCAAAATAGAGTCTCATGTGAAACACCAAAAGCACATCAAGCCTACAGTTAGGGTGTTACAGGGTAAAGGAAATAGTTATTCCCTAAATTCCCTATATACTTTCATGGGCAGTATTCTCTGGAAAATATATTTTGTGGTTAGAATAAAATCATATAATATTTATAATAAAACCTTATATATTTCAAAATCTTATAAATATTATAACAGACTATTCAAAAGGGACCATCAAAATAAAGTGTTACTAAACTAACAAATTAAGTTCAATCCTGTCTGGTCAATAGAGCTGAGATTTTACTGTCAAAATAGAACATCACAATGGAAGTAATTAATGGTTTGTTTTCATCTCCCTCTATACTAGTATGGACTGTGCAACAGGCCTGTCTGCCAGAGTTTTATTCAAGATTATAAGGTCAATGTTTGTTGATGAATACATTTTCAGAAAATATTCAGCAATGCATAAATGATTAAGTCATTATATATATATATATATATATATATATATATATAATTTTAATTACACTATTCCAATTAGGACTGTAATCATATAAAAGATCTAAATGAACACTGAATTTGCCTTTATCATAGACACTGACAATCAGAAAAATCTATGACTTTATTGGCATTTATGGTTCCATTAAGAACCATTAACATCCATGGACCCTTTTCTATAATTCTCTATACTGGAAAAATGTTCTTTACGTTCTTTTCATTAAAATATTCCTCACACTGAGAAAAAAATATGAAATTTAAGTTTTGTTTTGAGAAAAATGTTTGCAATAAAGTTTCACGTCATGAAAAAGTATAAAATATTAAACATTTTAGGGAAAAAAAGGAACATGCATTAAGTACTAACAGATTTCAACCATATGATTTGGCAGATGATATAATCTCAATTTTACTCATACCGACCGCTATGTGAGCAACACTGATATCAAAATGTACAAAAATCATATGAATCGAACTAACATCACACAGTACATAAAGCTCAGCAGAAGAATGCGATGCTGAAGAATGAAATGCAAAACTATACATTTAATACACATAAATTACAAACTGTTCCTTACAGTCATATGATTCAGCAATACATCAGCTGATGTCACTTTCTTCAAGTCTTATGGCAATTAATAATAAGGACCACATTCAAGGTTCCTGTAAACACCTGGTAATAAAATGTGTTTTTCGATCCGATCATGAGTGGACTGCACTAAATGAGAAGAATCCTCTTGGACCCTCAAATATGTTGCACCGGCCTGGAGTTGGCGTGGGACTGCCTGTCCTCAGTCCATCTGTACAGTATCTGTGAAGCTCTGCGCAGTCTCTCCTCACAGAAATACTCTCCTCAGTGTATGATTCTGAATGTTGTTACGAGTAAATGGTGATGACCTCCCTGCCACTACCTCGGACCAGCAGCACCCGGTCCAATCCCTCTGTGAGGACCTCCAGAAACTCCATGTCTGACCTCAGAGTGAAGGAGAAGTGTGGAGGACTGCTGTACATGAAGGTGACATTTAAACTGTAACTCACTATGAATTAGGCTCAGAGTCTGAAAGAAAATGACAGACCATGTTATCTGTTCTTTTCAATACATATCAACTATATAACAGCCCAGCCCCTTTTTAAGTAGATGTGCAACTGTCTGCATTTCAACTGATGAAAGGATACAATTCTCGTCTCCGCCATTGTTTTTGGGTGGTCCTGGCATGTTCAGCAGCACCAGTTGGGCTCCCTGGGATTTGTTGACTACAACATCGTTCAGTTTGACTGCAGTGTGCATTCTTCTGACGTTACTCTGATCCCTGTGAGAAATTCAGTCATTCACATTTAGCATTAAGACTATATAAATTGTACATTATATGAAATAGCAACTGAAAATGCATGCACAAATGAAAGGATGATGACCAACCACAAATTTAAATGCTGCAATGATGTTGTCACCATCAGATACATTTTAATGCTGATCAGTGAAGGTCAGAAGATTCTTAAATCTCAAAATTTTTCTTCTTCAGTTTATTAAGATGAAGGAAATCATAAAATATCTTAACAGTATATGCCATTTAAATATTTGTTTATTTTTACATACACTACCATTAAATTAAAATTAAATGGTTTTGCAAGAAGTCTCTCATGCTCACCAAGGTTGCATTTATTTGATATAAATAAATAAATACAGAAAATTATTTAATATTGTGAAATATTATTGCAAATTTAAAAATCTGTTTATTATTTTTATTATCTGAATATGTTTAAAGTGCAATTTATTCCTGTGTTGGAAAAGCTGAATTTTGCAGCAGGCATTACTTCATTATTTGGTGCGAAATAATTGTGTTTATTTTTTGTAATTATTAACAATGGTTTTTTTTCAGGAAAAGAAAGTTCAAAAGAACAGCATTTATTTGAAATAGTGTTTTTTTTGTAACAATGTAAATGTTTTGCTGTTACTTTTGATAAGTTTAATGCATTCATGAATAAGAATATTATTTTCTTTAAAAGAAATCTTACTTACTCCAAACATTTAAATAGAAGTGTATGTTTATAGTTGGTTAGTGTATGTCTGAATTAATTGGTAAAGTACTATAACTTCAGTAAAGATTCATAATTGATTGTTCACGACATCATGACATCAGTGAACATATTTTGTTAGATTTCCTTAAAAAGATTTGATATATGACAGGGATCCAGTGCTTAAAGTCTGATATCCATATCTTATTCTTAATAGGATTTAACGATAACCTTAATAATGGAGAAAACTCTGTTTAAGACATCAAAATTTTCTTGAAGACCAGTCTTTGCAAAGGATTACATAAAGCAACCATCCATTTTGCTAGAAAACAAGTAAGCTCGAATTAGCCAAACAGTCCTAAATGAGTGAAACATAAAATTAATGTAGAATTTATCCATATGTTGAATGTAAAGCATGAGTTAATAAGCAGAAACCAATGTCAAAAGCTAAAAAAAAACACACACACACACACAGAAAAAACATATTCTCTTAATTCATACAATTAATGGCCAAAATCCTGTATTTTAGCACTAAAAATAATCCCATCATGCTAGCTGGCTAACTGTAGATATTTAGTGTTGAAACACATGCAAACAGAAACATCTATGTCACAATGCTTCATGCTGACTCATGCCGTGACTGTGACTCACACTGACTTAAGCAGGCCACACACAGAGACACACACCAATTCATGTTTAGTGTGACAGACATGCAACACATTCTGTTTATATGTACTACTGTAACATAGACCAGACAGCTAAGACAAACTAAGCACACAAACCAATTGCACAAGAGTCAAAGGAACTTACAGATTCTCCCACTCACTGGAAGTACAAAACAAAATGTCTTAGCATTAATAAAGCAAACATTTTCATTATGAAACATGATTAAACATATTCAGAAGAATGCAAAACTGACTTTATTGATCTACGGTCTTTATTGAACTTACGGTTTCATATTGAAGATGTCCCGCACAGCCATGTTAGCCTCCCGAAGGCGGTTTCTCTCACTAATCAGCTTCTCTTTGGTCCAGGTCATATGGACCCGGTCAGAAGTTGGCGTGGCCTTGTCGTTCAGAGTGGCATGGGACTTAGTGTTCCTGTCATGAATAAGTTGAGCCTGAAAGATCAAGACACACTCTGTTTACAACAACAAACTCCATTAATGTTCATTGAAAATGCCACTGGATAGCAGTCTGACAGGACCTAGACAGACAAACTTTGTTAAAAGACCCATTGAAAAGAGCAGCTTGGGCCATGTAAATTTCTGCGGTGGTTTATGCTGGTTTGGTGTGCTTGCCGATCAAGGTGGTTGACCAAGCAAGCCTTATAGGCTACCATCAGCACATCAGTATTTACGTAAAACCAGTTATACTGATCTTTTCAGCAGGGAATGAATGCTGTAGGAATGTTGCGATACCCACAGAAACAAACTATGGATTAGTAACTAGACTGAAAACGGAGTTTAAAAAAAACGTACAATACATAACACACAAGTTAACGAAAACATACAGTACCGTTCAAAAGTCTGGCGCCGGTATATTTTTTTCTTTTAAAGAAGTTAATACTTTTATTCAGAAAATATGCATTAAAATTGATCAGATATAATATTTCTGTTATTACAAAATGTTTTTATTCTCTTTTGAACTTATCATCCAAGAATCCTGAAAAAAAAAAAATTCACTGTTTCCAATAAATAAATTATGCAGCATAACTGTTCAGCATTGGTAAACATAAGAAATGTTTCCTAAGCATGAAATCAGCATATTAGAATGGTTTCTAAAGGATCATGTGACACTGAAGACTGGAGTAAATGATGCTAAATATTTCAGTTTTAGCTTCACAGGAATAAAATACATTTTAAAACATGTTAAAATAGAAAGCAGTTATTTTAAATTGTAATTATATTTCACAATATTACTGTTTTTACTGTATTTTTGACCAAATAAAATGCAGACCTGGTAAGCACTTCTTTAACTTCTTTAAAAAAAATCTAACCAACCCAACCTTTTGAATGGTAGTGTGGTTTGATTAAATAAACAATCTTAAAACATGGTAGTACAATTAGTGGAGTTGCACAAGTTTTTACTCAAGTAGTCGAGACACTCTCATGCCCCATAATGACATGCGGACATGCTGTAAACAAATTAAATTATGACATTTTCAGGGCCACAGTCATTGCCATGTTATGCTTACTGCTAAATAATGGAGCAATTGTCAAATTTAAAATGTAAAAACCATAGCAGAATCATAGTTGCCAAAGGCAACCAATGATGAAAGCTGTGGCTCTGTCATGTCACACAGTGTAAAGGGACTACTACTTTTCCACTGGTGCTGGTGCCAGAGATGGTGCCCAATCTGAAACTGAACTGCACTTTTACACACAAACAACCCTGGTGAGCTATTCCTGGCCTCAAACAAGATGACCAGTGATGTTGGTGGGCACAACTTCCACAGCTCCCAAATTTCTGACCAAGTACTGCCCTTAGCCGGGCACTGGCTCCACCTCAGGCACCAGCCACAGTGGAAAAGAGCTTGTTTGGATGGAGTAGTTGGACAGGATTGTTATCTATTGGTAGTAGCCTTGATAGAGAGTGAAAATATGGGATCCGTACGAGGTAAACCCCTGCGCTACCTCTTCGTCCAGAATTACAGTTGGCACTTGTGACTTGTTGCTCTGAGTTGGTTTTTCCCGGCAGGGCTTCCTCCTGATGGAATTCCGGGATTCATCTGAGATGCTTTGAATCTGACATTTGCCACAGAGCAAATAATCCAAAATTGTTAAGAAGGCAAAACAGAGCCTTAACTTAATCCAAAGCAGTCTTGAAACTGGATGAAAAACTTATGATTCTGTATGAAGTGTATTGACTGCAACCATATTCATTTATTCCACATATAGTCCAGTAATAACCTGACAATAATGACGAAAGAATAGATTGCTGAAGAAATATTACCTCTCTCTCCCGTTCTGTCTTCGAAAGCTGCATCTGCTTTAGCATCTGAGAGCGTTGCTCCATCACAAGGGTCTTCTCATAGGTGAAAGCAGAGATATCGCCTGCATTCTACAGAGGTATTGACATAGTGAAAAGTTCAATTCTAGTATCTTGCATTCAAACATTCCTTATATATAACATAACATACAGTAACAATCGTAACATAACATAATTAAGAACATTTAAAATTAGATTAATTTACTAAAACTTCAGCTTCTTAATTAAAGATTCATTATTAAAACATTATAATTGATTTTAAGTTTATGCTGATTGTACCTCACCATTTCCACAACTTCCACTTTAGCATCAAGACGCAGGTGGTACAAGAACATCTGTAGATCTTTCTTCATCTGGATGCTGTTGTCATCCATCTGAGCCACTGTGAAGATCCTCATCTTACACCTTCTCCAAACCTACACGATTTCATAAAAAAAGGTAACTAACCTACTGAAAAAAAAGGGTGCAGTTTTCTGTATAAGACATTCTGTTGCCTTCTACCTTATGCTGACGGAGCAGGAATGGAAGAAGCATGAGCAGACCACCATCATGGACAATCCACCAGACATCAATGGTACCCTCAGCTAACCGGTCCTGGTTTGTGGGAAATGTATCGATGTTTTTTGCCACTAATAGGGCCTGGTGGGCAGCTGTTGTCTCTCTGACGGTTTCTTTGGGACAAATCATTTTAGTTTTTACTATGTTGTCAAAGTGATTGATATTTACTACATCTTTTTCACATCTTTTAAAAAAATATATTTCACAAAATGATCTAAAATGACATGGAATTATTCTAATATTGCAACGTTTTTGGTACTTTGAGACCTAAAGCCTACAAAAGTTCGCTCAGAATAAAGCTCAATGACAGTCATAACCTTTATAATTATTATTAATTATCCCTGGCCTCATTGTCTTAAGCTGATTATCTGACTTTATGGCAGCTTAGTATCAGAAAATGTCAAATGCGCACCAATGAAGTTCTTCCAGGAGAGGGTGCTCTCGGATTGTTTCCAGTTTGCGGGCCAGGCCAACAGCACTGCGTTGTGTTTCATGCCCCCCAACCCTGCAGACTGGATCAGGTGAGAGAAACCGTCCCGCTGGTTAGAGGACACCACCACATGACAGAAACCCTTCGTTTTCTCATTTGCCATGGCCGCTTTGATATTCTGTGGAAAAAAAAATTAATAATTAATGTTAATAAGTTAACATTATGTTAAATAATTTTCTGTAGCTGACATATGCTGAGCTGAGAACATACACTGTTAGAAAAGTCCCATGTCTCTATTTAATCACTACAGGGTAGATTGAAAATGAAAGTATGGTGAGTAATCTAAAAGGAAATTTGTTTTGTGACTGTCAAGGAACGTCACCATAAGCTATAAACTTTTTACAAAGGCGTTCACTCTTGAGCAATCTGCAGTCAAGTGTCTTTCACAAGGGCTCAATGGTCATGGCTTGCTTCTTGCAAGCTTTGAGTCAGCAACCTTCCCGTAACCAGCCCTGAATATCCACACAAAAGCCCAATTGACATGTATTACATTTTCTGCACATTCTGCCCTTTAGAGCAACACATGACAAAAACTTCAATGTTTACATTTTCTTTCCTCTTATGGCTGTAATAAATCTATCTAATAAATAACCTAAAAAAATGCTATTGTTGTCAAAGCCAAAACCAAACTGGCTTTAACTGTACACCTTCACCTTTTCAGAGAGCTTAGCATCTGCTTCACGAGCCATGTACGTGCCCTCCAGCACTGAGCAGACGATGGTCAGGCCTTTCCCAGCCTTCAGCTGTGAGGTAAAGGAGAGCAGACGTGGATGTTTTACCCCCAAGTCCGAGTCCAACTTTAGGAGCACCAGCAGCTGAGGTCTGGAAGATTAGTTACATTTTAAATATTTGCCTTAGATTCTGTCAAATATGAAGACGCTTAAACAGCGCTGAAGTTGTGCTGCTATTCTTCTGGACGCTCACCTCCAGTTCTTGGTGTGGGGTGGCGCCTCCTCCAGTTTTATTAGGGCATATTGAGCTGCGTTAAGGGATAATCCACGAATCCCGTCACCCCATTCCTTCTCTGCCCTGAGGGGTGTTGGGGAGATAAAAGGGGGAATTAATATAGAACATTTTACTTTAAAACACAGTGAATGTGATGGACACTTTCTTACCCTCTGTATTCAATGTACTTGTAGATGCATCCAGAAATCAGTATGACAACCAAAGCGTAGTACCATGAAGAGACAAACATGAGGGAGAGACTCAGGCTCATCCCAAGAAAAGAGAGGGACCTGAAGACATTTAAACAAATCCAGTGGTGCATTTAATGGTAGTTCGTACAATCAAACATTAACTCAGACTGGTCCATTCTACATCAATTTACATGCAGATGGAACAAATAAACATTACATTACACTTGTTTGGTTAATGAAAAACCAAAGGACAATTTGTTGGGCATGTGGGACAACAGAACATGCACTTCCCACAAAGGTGTTACTTGTTGATGAGAAGCTGCCCTCCTGAAAGAGCCTGGTTTCTTCCAAGTTTTTTTTTTCCATTTCTGTCACCCATGGAGTTAGAGTTCCTTGCCACTGTCACTTCGGAGTTGTTTAGTTGTGGAGACTTAAAATTCAGCAATATTATCGAATGTACTGACTCTGTTGGATAAGAACTGAACTGAGCTGGATGATGATATCATTGTTTCCTACAGGATTGCTTTATAGCTGAATTGAACTACTGTCAGGGTTCGGGGCTAATCACCTGCCTTTTGGGGTTGTGAATGTGTGTTTGGATGGATGACAGCTCACTGCGTCTGCCTGTTTGATTTGAGTTTTCCCCGCCCTCCTTGTTTCTCCGTTGTTAACCTTAATTGTTCGCCACCTGTTCTCAATATTCTTCTAATTTCTACCCTTTATAATTCCCTGTGTTTCTCTGTCCATTGCCAGACTGTTGTAACTCTTACCAATAGTTCGAGCTGGTCTGTGTACTCATCTTGTCTTGTCTTCAGGCTCCAGTGTCTTTTGCTGTTTTGCTCTGCCTTGTTCTCACAAATACAGTATTCCTAAGATTCCAGTTTTCATTTCTCTGGGTCTCGGCTGTCGAACAAGCTAAACTGTGGAACGATACTCATCTGCCTTGTCTCATCTCCTTTCAATAAAGCTCAGTGTAACCCGCAACTGAATCCAGCCCGTTTCTCCTGACAACTACATTCATAATTGATGATCTTTACACTGAATCAACACTGAACTGATCTCAGCTGAGCAAAGACACTGTTGTTGGATTTTAGAGCTGCTTTACAGCAGAATTGATCTCCGTTTGCAATTTTAAATCAATATTCTCCTGTTTATCCATGTAAAGCTGCTTATAAACAATCTGTATTGTATAAAGCGCTATAAAAATAAAGGTGACTTGACTTGTTCTAATAATCATGAAGTGTGACTTACCAGTGGTAGAATTTAAATCTCGGCCTCCAATTTGGTGTGCGTAGAAGTGTTTGGACAGCACAGGACAAGTTTACAAAGAGGTAACACATCAAGAAAAACCTGCAAAGTAGAAATAGGAAGAAGGGTTAACTGAAATTAAAACCATTAAAAAAAACATTTTTGTTAATTGAAATACAATTTCTAGTGCTAGTTGCCAAGGAAAAATTTACAATAACAAAATATTAGAAAAAAAGGAAAAATATATAGACCTTTTTAAAATGACAAACAACAAAATGACTAAATAAAAAATTAATAAACAGATAGTAATTTAAATTCAAACTATATACCTATACTGAACACAAAAATTCACAAACGGAGTAGCAGAACTGCATGTAATGACCACATTTACAATGCAGGGACAATTATTGTAAAGAATTTCACTGATACACATTTTTATAATATTCATGAAAACATTCATTTAAACATCAAGTCATATGTTAATGTGTAATTTAATGTAAAGCTTTTACTCCCAAGTAAGGTCTAGTTTTGTCACAAAGAAAAGATGTGAAACCAAACAGAACACACTCACATTGAGAGGATAGGGGCAACATTATCCAGGGAACCAATGAGGATCCCAATCTCACAGATCACTGCAGTTAGGAGTAAGGCCCAGGTTGGCTCACCGTTAGATTTACTGTGACCAAACACCTACCAGTAAGAAGTACGTCATGTTAGGCTTTATAGTCATAGTGGCTTCATTGTGCTTTCTTTCTATACATTTTCAGTGAGCGAGAACAATTCAAACGCACATGTGCCTCAAGACATTTAAATGTAACTTTACCTAATCACAAAGTGAAGCCAGGGCATGTTGTTACCTGTAAGAACGGCATGATGCCATCTCGAGCTATAGCCTGTAGGATCCTGGGAGCACCGGTGAGGCTCTGTAGCCCCGCCCCACAACAGGAGAAAAATGAGCCAATCACAATCACCCATGAAGATGGCCAAGCAAGTGTGGCAACAACTAGACTTCCTTTAACTGACTCTCCATACCTATTACGAAAGCAAGCATGCAAAAGCACGTAAAAACAGGAAGACTATATTACATGTGAAAACTGTGCCTGTAGATATTATCTGAATTTTTGTAAACCACAGCTGTTACCAAATAACACGTACTTGTCTCGCAGCACCACACCATCAATACATGCTCCAAATAACACCACACAGGAAATGTCTGTTTAACATCATTAAGGTATTCATCCAACTTAAGTAATTAATTATAACATAGTTTACAAAACTTAATATTCTTTCCTTTGAGGCTTTTTTTTTTTGGCAGAAAAAGATACAGATGAAAGAGGTGGTTGCAATAGCCATAATGGTACCCGTGGGAATGGACCTCTGAGGGTCTCGAAGATCTCCAGACCTGTTCGACCCAGCCATGATTCCTGTGAAAATCAGAGAAAAACATTTAATGTGTTTCATAATACTTTTAAAACACTTTTTCCACAGCAAGTAGTTTAACTAAACATATTGATATTGTTATTCTTTTTTGTGTTATTTGACATATGTTTTCCTTTCTGCGTACAGTAAATCCTGCCCGATTCACAAAAGAATCACCCTTTTGATTTTGCTCCTTCTAAATAATCAGCTAAGTGGGTTAGAAAATGGCCTTGAAATAGTGTACGATTCCATCTGAATCATTCGCACAGATCACTCACACATTGACTTATTTGAAGAGGTTTCCTTTTCTGTAAAATGTGATACCAAAAGAACAAAAAAACTGCTTACTGAAGTGGATATTTACCCATAATTCACTGAAACCTAACATGCATATGTATGTTCTCATTTGTAAGCGATGAAGATGAATAAGTTTGGTTTTTAGTAATTTGAAGCCAAAACATTATCAATAAACTGAAATTACATGCATGCACATTGTGTAACATTGTGAAGGGCATACACTGCTCACGTTTTTTGCTGTGTTTGGCCTTCATAAACATAACTGTTTATACAACAAATGGAAGGGAAACACTGTAACCCTAAATTAAATGGTCTATTTCAGTTTTCGTCACACCCCGCAACCTTATCATCTGCGCAGAAAAAACTGCCACTCCAAACACACACATAATGACGGACTTAAAGAGGATTCTGAAAGAATTAACAGAGGTGTTAATTATAGGACCTAAAAACTCTGCTTGTAATAACCTAGAACACTGTCTAAGACTTGATGGTTGCTCTGTCAATTCTTCGTCATCAGTTAGGAACCTAGGTGTGCTATTTGATCGCAATCTTTCCTTAGAAAGCCACGTTTCTAGCATTTGTAAAACTGCATTTTTCCATCTCAAAAAAATATCTAAATTACGGCCTATGCTCTCAATGTCAAATGCAGAAATGTTAATCCATGCATTTATGACCTCAAGGTTAGATTATTGTAATGCTTTATTGGGTGGTTGTTCTGCACGCTTAGTAAACAAACTACAGCTAGTCCAAAATGCAGCAGCAAGAGTTCTTACTAGAACCAGGAAGTATGACCATATTAGCCCGGTCCTGTCAACACTGCACTGGCTCCCTATCGAACATCGTATAGATTTTAAAATATTGCTTATTACTTATAAAGCCCTGAATGGTTTAGCACCTCAGTATTTGAATGAGCTCCTTTTACATTATAATCCTCTACGTCCGCTACATTCTCAAAACTTGAGAATTTGAGAATATTTGATAATATTTTGATAATACCTAGAATATCAAAATCAACTGCGGGCGGCAGATCCTTTTCCTATTTGGCGCCTAAACTCTGGAATAACCTACCTAACATTGTTCGGGAGGCAGACACACTCTTGCAGTTTAAATCTAGATTAAAGACCCATCTCTTTAACCTGGCTTACACATAACATAGTAATATGCTTTTAATATCCAAATCCGTTAAAGGATTTTTAGGCTGCATTAATTAGGTAAACCGGAACCGGAAACACTTCCCATAACACCCTATGTACTTGCTACATCATTAGAAGAATGGCATCTACTCTAATATATGTCTGTTTCTCTCTTATTCCGAGGTCACCGTAGCCACCAGATCCAGTCTGTATCCAGATCAGAGGGTCACTGCAGTCACCCGGATCCAGTACGTATCCAGACCAGATGGTGGATCATCACCTAGAAAGGACCTCTACTGCCCTGAAAGACAGCGGAGACCAGGACAACTGGAGCCCCAGATACAGATCCCCTGTAAAGACCTTGTCTCAGAGGACCTCCAGGACGAGACCACAGGAAACAGATGATTCTTCTGCACAATCTGACTTTGCTGCAGCCTGGAATTGAACTACTGGTTTCGTCTGGTCAGAGGAGAACTGGCCCCCCAACTGAGCCTGGTTTCTCCCAAGGTTTTTTTCTCCATTCTGTCTGGAGTTTCGGTTCCTTGCCGCTGTCGCCTCTGGCTTGCTTAGTTGGGGACACTTCATCTACAGCGATACCGTTGACTTGATTGCAAATAAACGCACAGACACTATTTAACTGAACAGAGATGACATCACTGAATTCACTGATGAACTGCCTTTAACTATCATTTTGCATTATTGACACACTGTTTTCCTAATGAATGTTGTTCAGTTGCTTTGACGCAATGTATTTTGTTTAAAGCGCTATATAAATAAAGGTGACTTGACTTGACTTGATTGTAGAATTTAACTGGAACTTGGTCTTCATTTCATCTATTTTCTGTTTCTGTTCTGTGTTGTATTTATTTTTACTACTCTCAAAATCCCACATTCATTATAATTACATTGAAATCCAGCAGTGCTACAAAATAATAATAATAATAATAATTTTTCACCTTTCTACTGAAGAAAGAAAGTCATACACTTTTGAAATACCTGTAACTGAAGGGAAGTAGATTCCAACCAGAAGGGTGAAGAAGGTAGTGATGTCACTGAAGACATAAGTTTGATTTACACTTTTGTTATCCGAAGCTTGTTCTGAACTCTTTCCCTCCTTCTCCAATACTGTCTGGTATTGTCCATAGTGTGCCCACATGTTATCTATAGGAGAAAGATTAACATTTAGTAAAACACTGAGCTGTCTTATGTGATGCATCAAAACAAACAAACTGTTTAATTTTGTTATCATCATTCAATCTGGTGGTGTACCACTAATTAAGTTAAATGAGATTTGTATAGCTTGGTGTGTAATTTTATTTGAGTATTCACCTGATATGACCCCACTGAGTAAGCCAGGAACAGCTTGAATCACTGTTAAATTGTTTTGGGTGAAGTATTCATCGCATGTTGCATTTCCTAAATCCCCTTTACAAAAAAGCGTCCATAGTTTGGTGGGGGTGGTTATGTTGTTTATGACCTCAGTTTTTTGACACTTGTCAAACATAGAATTTTGCAATGAGCGGTTGCCTAGCAGACAGACTCTGTTGAAGAACAAAAGAGAAATGTAATTGTTCAAACAATATGCTCCATCGCGTCAGATATATCTTAAAGGGTTACTCCACCCAAAAAATACATTTTGTCATTAATCACTCACCCCCCATGTCGTTCAAAACCCGTAAAAGCTTTGTTCGTCTTCTGAACACAATTTACGATTTTGGATGAAAACCGGTATGAAAAAAGTATGAAAGATTTCGGCAGAATAGTCCATTTGCCATCAGTGGTTCAACCGTAACGTTATGAAGCGACAGGAATACTGTCTTTAAGCAAAGAAAACAAAAATGACGACTTTATTCAACAATTCTTTTGTCAACAGTCTCCTCTGTGTCTCTCCACATCACTCAAACTGCCTACGCTCTTCTGTGTCAACTGCGTCACAAGGATGCACTGTTTCTTGTGACACGTCTTTTTTTTCTTTCTTCACTTACAAACAGTTTTCTCATTGCTTCATAACATTATAGTTGAATCACTGATGGCAGATGGACAACTGTGACGACATCTTGCATACTTTACTTGGCTTTGACAGTGTAACTTACTTGGCTATGGGTCAGTCACAAGCCTCCCGTTTTCATCTAAAATATCTTAAATTGTGTTCAGAAGACTAACAAAACTTTTACGGGTTAGGAACGACATGGGGGTAAGTGATTAATGACTAAATTTTCATTTTGAGATGGATTATCCATTTAAACATTCTAAATTAAGCTGTAGCATAATATTTAATCAAATACTAGGCAATAGCTATTTATAGACCCTACTGAAACCAATAAATAAATAAATAAATACATGTCAGCAGTTTTGTTTGTAGGCCTATCCCAGGTAGCCCAGCCCACATTACCTGAAGTTCCGATCGTTGTGTATATCAATATTAAAAATAGACGTAGTGCAGTATAATTATGGAAGTTTAGAATCGGATATAATTTGTCAAAGTTCTCAAATTCTACAAGGAGAACCATAAAAGCCTGTCCAGACATCATTTGACGTCATGAGACTTAAAAGGCATAGGCGGAAATCCCGGGCAATTCCCCAGGAAAAACGCAGACTTGGCAACACTGTGACAGATATTATTGTTTAATATCTAATTTGGCACGATCTCTCTACTGCACTACTAGTAGTAAGCCATTCCTTTGTGTAGAGAAATCCTTAAAAGTAAAATTTTTGCAGTATTATTTGTGTCTCCTTAAAAAATTGCTCTTGAGAAATGATATGTTTATTTTGTTTCATTATTTCCTGAATGATTTTGCCCTACACTGTGCTGCTTTTTTATGTTTTTATCATTCTAAATTCACATGTAGTTATTTGGGTTTATTATTCACAATAGAATTCTGTTTGCCCAACTTAATTGTGAGACATAATTGTGAGACATAATAATTTGTACACTGGAACACAGCATAATGTTTTATGCTGTGTGGAGTTTAAATAAAAAATCACACCATACTCAACTGTGAATCGGGAGGCTTGATGGCAGACTGGATGACCCCTGCATAGATGGCCATAATTGACAACATTACGCAGGACAGGAAGACCAAGGCCAGCTTATTGACATATTTCACTCCAACAAATACTACTAGAACCATAATAGCTAAACAGCATGTCCCATAAATGCGCATGTTATTTTGCATTCCATTTGGCTCCCCAGTATTTGCTTTAAACACAGCTGCATTGGGCATTATGTATGTCTGTAAAAGGAAAGTAGAGAAAGGGTTGTTATCATACTGAGGATTTATAAGTTAATGTGATTTTTGAGGTTTTGTCTAAGGCAATGGAAGTATAGAATCTGCTGACTCATGCTAGTTTAGTGCTGACACAAGATCTTCTGTAGTGCTGAATGAGTAGTATATTTGTTTGCAAGAAATTGCTAATGTTGGCCTGTAAGTCTTGACTCACCAAAAAAATTTCCATGGTTCCAAGTATGTACATAGAACCTGCAAATGTGGTGCCCAGGTAGAAACACAAACCCACTGCTCCTCCAAACTCTGGGCCTAATGCCCTGGAGATCATATAGTATGAGCCACCAGCTAAAGTGGGAAGAGAAGAGAATCAAGTGACTTAAAGCAAATATGGAATCAATAAAAATTAAAATAATATATAAAAGAATGACCTAGCAGATTGAAATCATACCAGGCACTACACCATTGGTCGCAATGGCACTCATTGAAATTGCAGTCAGCATGGTCTAGAGATAAGAAAAACGCCAGATGTAAAACAGATTTATTTATTTGCATTATTACAATACTAAACATTTTGTTAAATATGAGTTGAAAATATATAATCAAAAAAGGCTATAAGAATTCCTCATATGGCCATCCCAAAGACAAATCTGCCTGTATAAATGCTTGCTGCAGGGTTGTCTTGAATTTCTAATTTAGTTTTTATTTCTATTGGCAAAAAGAGTTCACCTTTAGTTATTATTGCAGAGCTTTCCAGTTTTACTTTTATTTTTAATATTTTAGAGGGCTGCCAAAGTTAATGTTCAAACTGATATCTTTTAAAAATGCATAATATCTGTGTGGATGAATTTGGTTCCATATCTGTCGGTCACTACGAGTTATATCATGAGGACATTAAGGGACATGAGGGGTCTAATGTCGTCACGACATAACATCTCTGTTCCCTCCATCAGGGAATAAGGGTTACGTACGTAACCGAGATGTTTGAGTGTATACAAAACAATCTTATCAAAGCAAATGGACAAATATATAACTATTTGTTTGTCATATGGAATGAGCCATGGTATTTTTTTTCTTCTTCATTGTGATTGATAACAAAATGAAACTGTTTGCGCAAAGTTTGAAGCACATAGTTATTTAGAATGTCACCGCATGCTATAGAATCACTGGAATCCGATAATTATCTGAGCCAAATCTGATAATTACAAGGAAGTGTTTACATACTCTTGGCCATGTCAAGTTCTTTTATTTGTTTGCATGACGAAACTGACATAAAGGAATTTTTTGATTGTGTTCCTGTAGCTCAATTGGTAGAGCATTGTACTATCAAGCGCAAGGTTGGGGGTTTGATTCCCTGGAAACACATGATATAGGTAAAAATTGATAGCCTGAATGCACTGTAAGTCACTTTGGATAAAAGCGTCTGATAAATTGAATTTAATTTTTAATTTTGAGTGAACTGATTGGAAAACAAATGGCTTTTATTTGTGTCTTTTCACACTTGGAAATGGGGAAAAGACTCACGCAAGAACAGCACATGAAGACGATAGCAAGGGCCTCCATGATTCCCGCGGTACCCACTATCCATGTGAGCCGCAGGAAAAGAATCACACCCAGAATGTTCTGCATGCAGGGCAGGAACACACCTATAAATGTGCCCATCTGAGGGCCCTTCAAACAGATTGACACAAAAAAATGAAAACATTTAAGGTATGTAGGAAAAACAGAGATACATGCAAAATGACTGCAGAAGCTGCGAATTCAATGCGTGTTTTAATAATCTTCGATCGTGTTTTAAGTCTTTCAGTCATCTCATAGCGAGTGATATTGAAGACTCACATTTATGGGGACCCTCTGAATCCCATCCTCACTCTCTGCCTTCTCATGCTCGATGACCCCCTGGGTTATGTTGGTGTAGTTGGCTAGTTTATTGAGGAGGGATGATACCATTGGTGTGCTGTCCATCTCATCCTGTTAATAAAGAAGAGCTAAAGAATTAATACATACAGCATCGCATCATAATTTAGAGACATGATATACATTAGGTGAACTATTTTATCTGAACAGACAGTTCTCAACAGGGATAACTGATGCACAAAGAAAAAAAGAGTTTGCTTTAAGCAGTTTGTTACCTCATAGAGAGCCATATTGTAGCCGTAAATGCTGTCATCATGATCTGTACTGATTAATGAGCAGGTTTCTCTGGGAGTCTCGTCACCTGGAGAATGAGAGGAAACACAAATACGGTTTAAATCAGAGACAGGTTGGTTTTTAGTTTAAAGGCTAGAATATGCTATATGTATATGCTACACCACTTTTGAAATCGGAATGATTTTTAAACACTCGTCATAATACACTTGCCAACTTTGTGAATGGTTACAGAGAAAAACATTATACACTAATGATTGAACATACTACAATTTTTAATCTCGCCAAACACAACAGAACAGAAACAAACAAAAGCATTCTAAAATCTGATCAAAACATCAGACATGTTTGATATCCTGCTGTGACGTTCTCTAACTTTTAATAACTAAATCGGACTTCTTTAAATTGTAAATCAGGTAAAAAAAAATCTCTGTAAGATGCATGTAAGCGTATTAAGTATTAATTGGAGCTTCAACTATTTTTTTTCCTCCCTCAGTGTTGTTAGGTTTGGACAAAAAAAAAAAAAAAAGTAAAAATAAATAAATAAAAATAATAATAATGAAAGTGAAAACGTTACTTCTATTTGACAAGACATGTTTATCCTTGTTTTGGGAAAACATTACAAAACTCACATTTTCCACATAATCTCTTCATCTGTTATTTTAGTCAAGAAATATAACCGAACCCTTTCATTTATTAGATGCTTTTGAAACAAATGAAGGGTCAGGTTGCCATCTTTGAAATAACTCAAAAAGTGTTGATACAGTACTGATATACAGTATACTGTTTAATAACCCATGATTGTCACTAAACCAACATATGCAGCAAACAAGCATGATATATTTTTCTATAGACAACTGAAAAGGTAAAATGCAAACAGATCATCCAGACAATTTTTTGTCTGTCCAGAAGTCACTCAACTTGTGTTCCCCTCAAACTATGACTCGTGATGTGGTTATCTGCTCATTTAATAGGTTTTAATCTTTAACCCCCACAGAAGGAAATCTGTGAGCTTTCTACAATACAACTCTGCCTAAAGGCAAGAAACATATGGCAATGGTAAAAAAAGAAAGTGAAAGATTACAAATGTACACGCAAAGGTCAAACAGGCATTTTTTTCTACTCCAGTGTGTGAAATTTTAAATGCTGAACATTAATTTCAAGTTGATTTAGAATCGTATGCTTACTCTTGCCATTGTAATGATCTTCTGATGATCTAAATCAATGAGATTCACACTCACCTAATGTCTCTACATTCAAACCTTCTTCACACTCCATGCTGAGACAGAAACAAATGTGTGAACGTGTCTGATGGTCTGAGTGATAAGAACCTTTATCTTTTTGTCCCTTTTGTTTGGATAAAAGGGCAGACAGTGTGCTTAAGTAAATTGCAGTACAGTCTCCGCTGATGCAAATGCATCAGTTGATCCACAGGACTGCAGCTGATTTCGGTTTTATTCCAGTTTGATCATCTTCATTTACTCTTCTTCACCTGTTGCAATCAAGGCTAGACAAACTTCTTAGTTTTGTCAAGAAGGGTGGTGATCTGGGGGATCAGCCTCTCTCTTTTCCAAATCTCCTATACCTCTCATATCTGATTGTCTATTTCTTTCTCTTCTTCACTCAGTTATTATTCCAGTATATGCTTTATGTAGGTGATATCAGCCTCTTCCTTCGCTCTAGTTGGTCTTGTCCTCTGTCAGGTTCAAAAACAACATCAGTATGGCTCTCTCCTGTATTTCGATCGTTGACTGGCACTGCTCAACGCAAGTCTTGAATGACTTGTCATCAACTCGAGGAGGGGAGTAGGCATTACAGTAAAGGCTTTTTCAAAACCAGTTAGTCAGCCAAAAGAGAATATGTGCAGAAAGAAAAACTGAAATCCAGCTCCAGCTAGACCTCATTTGTGTAATTGCAGAAATATTTCAAAGTGAAAAAAGAGCTGTGCATCTAGTGTGAAATTATTGAAGTGGGTACAATATGATTATGATAAACATTTAAAGAATTGTGTTTAAATAAATATTAGATATGGAAATGAAATCAGTTTAGTTTATATTTAGTAGATTATATGCAGTGACAATCAATGTACTGAATGAATTTAAGACAGAACAAATTGCTGCATTGATGAGTTAGTGAAGTGAAGTGACATTCAGCCAAGTATGGTGACCGATACTCAGAATTTGTGCTCTGCGTTTAACCCATCCGAAGTGCACACACACAGAGAAGTGAACACACACACACACTGTGAGCACACATTTATGCTGCGGCGCCCGGGGAGCAGTTGGGGGTTCGATGCCTTGCTCAAGGGCACCTCAGTCATGGTATTGAAGGTGGAGAGAGAACTATACATGCACTCCCCCCACCTACAATTCCTGCCGGCCCAGGACTCGAACTCACAACCTTTCGATTGGGAGTCTGACTCTCTAACCATTAGGCCACGACTTCCCTGAAACTTATTTTGTTGCTATTTAACAGATTATTGCTTCTGTTGGTTTTAACATTGTAGTAAAATGGAAATATGCCATTTGGATCTAATTTCGTGTCTCTTTCCACAGTGAGAACAGAACAATAACAGAGGAGGTTTATAAAAAACTTTCAAGGCTTCCGAAACATCCTTTTCCTAAGAATTCCTCCTGTGTAGCTTGTAAATTTTGTTTATCATCCTGTGAACAGCTAATTTTGTATACAAATGAAATCCCAAAGGGACTAGATTAAGATGTTTTGGAAAAGCTCATAGTTGGCATACGTTTACTGTATAAAGGCATGATTTGAAACATATAACAGACTAATTTTCAGTAGCCATAACTGGAGTCTTCAGTGTCACATGATCCTTCAGAAATCCTGCTGATATACAGATTTGAATATTTATAGTTTATATATTTATAAATAAATAATTTTTAAAACATTTATAAATAAATAAATCATATATTTTAAATGCATCCTTGCTAAATAAAAATATTAGTTTATTTGAAAAAAAAAATCTTTAAGAAAATATCTTTAACACTGCAAAGCCTAAAATATGAAATAATAGTCCATAATTTTGAGTATCATATTCATTATGTATGTGATAGGAATATGGTACGCCTACTCGAGGAGGGAAAAAATATACATTTTATTCGGAGGCCAAAACTAAGCATAAATAGTTTTCATTCTAGATCTCCAAGTAATGTCTTTGTAAGATGATATTTCAATGCCTAGTTTTATGATCAATACTCTGTAGCATTCGTTTTTTCAATACAATGATAATTAAGAGAGAGATGTACAAATAAATGTTCCTCAAAATCCTTATGTATCATATATGATACTCACATTTTAACATGATTTTTCTGAAGAAAAAAAATGTATGGATAATTAATTGTTTCAGTCCAGTAGATCATTAAATAATAATAATAATAAAAATCTTGTTTACTTTAATAAAATGATTACCTGAATGAGGACATTTTATGTAGGCTTTTTACTATCAATAAAGTATGAACTATCAATCAGAGGTGAGAATGCATGTACAGCAGGTTTTACAGCAATGTTCTAATCATGTTAAGTGATAGGGAATCCATGTACTGTATCATATATGATATAGTAGGCTTTATAGGGTTAATGAGGGTTAGACGATCAACTGATGCAGCATATAGCCTATAAAGTGCCTTTATAGCCACAGATTTTTTTTTCACATGCAGTATTTAATCTTAAAAGGGAAACGGCACAATAAAGACATATTATTATTTAATGGAAAGTTTTAAATAGGCCTGTTTAAAGGAAGAGGACACATTCCATAATGATGAGCCACAAGCTCTGCTACACACCCCTGTGCACACATTAACACTCATAAAAGAAAAAAAATCTGGATTATGCAATACTTGTGAATGGATAACAACATTTTTTGATAATTGTTTTATGCAATTCTTATTATGCAAATCTTATGTGAATAGAAAACTACATTTTAAGATAATTGTTTTTTTTTCCAATACAGTTTCAAGTCAGAAAATGTAGGAACATTGACCAACAACTTCCACATTCCATGTAAATAATGGTACAACCAACACAGTAACAAGTTACACAAGAAGCATAATACAACTAAAGGACTTCTATTTAGTTTTTATTCAGATTCTGTCATTTACTCATCATCATGTTGTTCCAAATCTGTGTTCTGAAGTAATTTTTCTTCTGCTAAACACAGAAGAAAATATTTTGAAGAATGTTATCCATTGACTTCCACAGTATGGGAAAAAAATACAGCAGAAATCAAAGGCAACTAGAAACTTTTTGGCCACCAACATTCTTCAAAATAGATTTTTCTGTTTTCAGAAGATGAAAGAAATTCATACACTTACGTAAATGATGAAATAATTTTTATTTTTGGGTGACCTGTCCCTTAAAATTTCAATGGAACCCACACAAAAAAAAAGTTCAGGAGAACAAGAATAGAAGGAGATGCAGTGCAACTTGACTTTAAGGTCTCTTTTTTATATGCAAAAAAATGCAGCAACAGATTTAGTAATTCATCTAAAGAGAAAGAGTGAAAGACAGAGAAAATAGGAAAATGGAGAGGGAAAAGGCACCAGGAAACTGCCACTTGTTTACATTCCATGAGGAGAAGATTTCACAAACGCATGCCAGTAAACATGGCACACATTTGCTTTTGAGGATACGCTCACTGTAAACACAGGCACTTTAATAAAGCCCAAGCCTTTCATAGTATGTCTTTGAAAAGTTCTCCTCTTTGGTTTGCACATGTCTAGGCAGGATCTAACCCCCCCACCCTCTCCACTCTCACCTGAGTAGGGTCCTCTTGCCATGTGTGGCTCCTCCTTGTCCTGTTCTTTCAATATCTCTCCATCATAGTCTGCATTTGAAATTGGGGTGTCCTCCACAGGCACCACTGTGAAGTTAGTGGGCATTTTCCCCTCACACCATGTGCTCAGTGTTATATTCCTTGAGTCTTTTTTTCTCCGTCTCACCCCAAGTCTCCTGGGCTCGCCAGAGTTCGAAGTTCTCTGACTTCTTCACAACTGTTGTTCAGACGCAGCAGCCCATGTGATCACTTTCAACCAAATAAGGAGCAGTACACAACTCCTCCCTCTGGTGAATGGGCTGTTCTGTCCTGCCTCAGAGTTCTGAGCTGGTGCTTCCTGTTTTATGTTAACTACCCTGCCTGTTGTACCTGTGAAGGCTGGGAGGGAGGTGATTGTTTGCCAAGCCAGAGTCATCTGAGACTGCCCAAAGTGATGGGAACAAAAGGCTAACCACAATGTGGCATTCCTCAACCCCAGCCCAATTCCCTGACCCACCTCCTCCTGACGTTCCTAGCCTCAAAACGAAACGTGTGCTACAACCACTCCATTCAGGAACCATTAGGACCGGAGAGGAATTAAACCTGAAAATAACTGCATCACCCATGTTTTCCTGGAAAGACTATTACTGAAACTGCCTGAATGCTTGGTGGACATTATCTTTTTGCACAGAACTTTGATTCTGAATGTTGATCAACCAAATTCTCCTAAAATATGTGTGTGCATTTGTTTGAAATAAGCCTAGTCAGTGTCTTGCTCTGTTTTCTGCTTCTAGAGTGTGGGCACAATCGTACCCTGACATGACTGATAGATACACACTGACAATGCATTTATCGGTCATGTGAGAAGAGCTGATAAGGGTCTGAGTGGTGGAACTTTGCTGACTTCACAGGAACAACCTGCATAGGAGCTAATCAGTGATGGAGAAAACTGCTGTTTTGGCTATAAACTAGAAATCAAAAGTGTTATGTTCTTTGGGGTCCAAGCAGCACATGATCTTAGTAATAAATTCTCACAGATCGGTAAATATGGAGAGAACATGAGCATTTTGGAAAGAGTATGTGTACAACTGGATTTCAGTTGGCTATATAATCTTTTCAGTGAAAATTAGGTTGCCATCTGTTGTTTTGAAAATCCAATTTTAATATATATGGGGTTTTTTGCTCCATGAGATTTACTGCCTGTCTTTAACAATCCAGCAGGTGGCAGCCTATACAGTTTTTGAACAGACTGCATTTGGGCTCTTGTGGACTTTCCCCATTGGAAGCACCGAATAAAAGCTACAGAACCTTCTTAAGGTTAAAATAAAGTTGTATGGTAAAGAAATGTTTTCTATGTTTTGAGAAATACACATCTAGACACTGCTAGAATAGCTGCTATCTTTATCTAGAAAACTGAACAAAATATAAACTGGAGATGATTTCTTAATGCATACAAACAACATTTCCAGTCAGAATTTTCAAGTTCAGTCTGTCACTGTCTTAAATGGAATATTTTAAACTGTACATTGCACTTAGTCAGACACCTTGACCTGCACTGTGATACGATTCTGATAAGAGTTTTGGTTGTGTTAGAACTGCGCTTAAAGTTTTCTAATCGAAAAGTGAAAGTTTAAATATTTTAAAAGTTTATTATTGTTGTGAACCAGGGGCCCCCACCCACACTGTCAGACAACCCTCCCAAAACCTAATGTGAAAATGCTATAATAACTTAGTAATATTGTGTAATAACTTAGCTTAATACAACAGCACAAATGTGGTTTATACTAATACAGGGGTATTTTGTTATGTTGGTGGTTTCTGTGGTTTCAGGCCCTCAGTGGGTGCACATGTGTATGCAAAGCCTACAAAATATCTATGAACACTAAAATGCTGCTCAAGACCATTCTAGATGCTGGCAGTGTGCAAAGAACATTTACACCAATTCTGTACCTGCGCACTGAGAAGCTTCTTTATGTGTGCGCATTTTGGGTGCATGCTTAAGGCCCTGGTATACTTCAAACAAAGTTCGTTTCATTCTTTGTTTGGGGGCAAAAAGATGTTTGAAAAGGCTACTTTTTTCAAACATTCCAAGACCCCTGCGCTGCGCAATGCTCACATGTATCGCCTAAACACAACAACTTAAATTAAGAAGTGTAGGCAATCTAGGTGTGAGACGGGCACCAATGGTCAGAATATTATAGACAAAAGAATAATGATTAGCTGCAGTTTAGAGTCAAGTAGCATTTGCAATACAAAAGAACCATTCGATTTCCATAATCAGACCTTTATGGGAACTGTGAATGTCTCATAGCCTGTAAAACTTTAGCATGATGTGAAAAAAAAAATTGGAGTCAGTTTGTTACTTTATTAGTGTTCATTTATTTTATTAAACTTAATACATTGTTACACCTTTTATATTTTATGTGGTGTCATGATTTACTTCTGATAAAAACAAAGGTTTATTATTGTATGTTCGTTTGGCATTTAATTTATTATGTACTCTTTAAACTCGCTTATTGAAAGAAAAACAGCAGCAGTATGGTGTAACATTTATTTGAAACTCATGTATTCTGTACTTGCTACCTTGCTACTCTTTCCTTTCAGTCTTTGGCTTTTTGAAAACTTGTCTCGGATGTTTCTCTGTATCGCTTTTTGCATAATTCCTGGTTGTTGACACCAGGCTTCATTGTCGTTCCTTTCTAGGAATTAACTGCTCTAAAACTTTAATATACAGTTGTGTTCCAAATTATTCAACCCCCTAGAGACTGCAGTACTTTACAAATACAAGCTTTTCTGAAGATCCAGGATATAATAAAACTTGCATCTATAACAGTTCACTGGCATATTAAAAGTTATATTGTCAATATATAATGTAATATATTTGAGTTATAATACTCGCTTATTGTTTTTCTTTCAATAAGCGAGTTTAAAGAGTACATAATAAAAGGGGAAGTCGTGGCCTAATGGTTAGAGAGTCGGACTCCCAATCGAAAGGTTGTGAGTTCGAGTCCCGGGCCGGCAGGAATTGTGGGTGGGAGGAGTGCATGTACAGTTCTCTCTCCACCTACAATACCACGACTTAGGTGCCCTTGAGCAAGGCATCGAACCCCCAACTGCTCCCCGGGCGCCGCAGCATAAATGGCTGCCCACTGCTCCGGGTGTGTGCTCACAGTGTGTGTTCACTGCTCTGTGTGTGTGCATTTCGGATGGGTTAAATGCAGAGCACAAATTCTGAGTATGGGTCACCATTCTTGGCTGAATGTCACTTCACTTTCACTTATAAGATTTTTTAATAATACTGCTATGTCATAATTATTCAACCCCTATTCAACATTGCTGTTTTTAAATCACTTATTTGTATGGTGGGGAATAAAACAGTCTCAAAACACAATTAAGCCTTTAGAAACTCTATTAAAAACAGAATTAGCTTGAGCTGTTACACATACATTTTGGCCCATGCATGTATTGAAGTTGAGTAGCAAAAATGTCAACAGAGATCTCACAAAAGCAAAAGAGAATACATATCGTAGTACTTTTGAAAGGCTAAGGCTATATGATGATTTCCAAGACATTGAAAGTTCCTAGAGACACAGTTCTCAGCCTTATTTCTTAGCTTAAAGTGTGTTTTACCAGAAAACCTTTGAGAGGTTGTGGAAGAAAAAGCACAATATCATAAAATGTTTAATCAGAGCAACTGATAAAAAACCTGCAATGTACAGCCAAAGACTTGCAAGATGACCTGATGAAAGGAGGAAAACCATTTCAATGCAGTGTGTAAGAAGAACACTAGACAAGTATGGCCTTCATGTTGAGACATCTTGATAAAGATTGCAAAGACTGAAGCTGATGCTCAATGGACTTTCCTGCAGGACAGTCATCCCAAAGTACACATTCAAATCTACTACTGCTTGGTTCAGGGATCAGTCATAGAATGTACTTGAGTGACCTGTTCAGTCTCCAGGCTTAATTCTCATTTTAAATATCTGGTTGAATTTAAAGAAAGCAGTGGCAATGTGAAGACCAAAGATTATCAGTGATCTGAAAGCTTTTTCAGGTGTGGAATGGGCCAAGACAGTAGTCCAGAGGTGACAGAAGCTTCTAAACACTTACAGACAGCGTTTATTGGTGATTTTAAAGAATAAAAGATTCTACACAAAGGGGGTTGAATAATTTTGAACATGAATGTTTAGAACCAATTCGAATTTTATCATGATTCATCAATGTTCCATTCTCAGAATCACTCAAAAGTGTATTAACAAACTTTCTCTAATACTTTACTGATGCCTTTGTTAAATAGATTTCATAAAATGTTATCCTCCAAAGCAAATTGTCTTGCAAGTCAAGGGAATTGAATAATTTTGAACACAACTGTAGGTGTGTAGGACTGCACAATGGTCACAAGAGGGCGGACTTCCGACCACAAAAAAAAAAAAAAAAATTCCTGCGGTGCCCCCCAGTCATTCTGCGCAACTGCCTATATCGCCTATGCCACGGCCGGCCCTGGTGTTTAGGAGCCAAAACAAACTCCCCCAGAAAGTTTGCTTTGGTGAGCTGTCTTGGACTGCCAAAATGAACTCAAAGCAGACTTTGTTTCAGTCAGATTTTGTTCGAAATAACGTTCATTATTCGATTTTTCGATTTAAGTATACAGGGGCCTTTCTGTGTGAGTTCGTCTTGGCTCCTAAAACACCTTTGAGTTTCCATTGGTCCGTGGCGGTTTCTCATTCAACGGAGGTCAGGCAATAGAGAACAATATCTCCGGCCTTGTCACTATCAACATGAACACACTGGAGTGTAGAATAGCTGAGCTGGCACATCCGCACCTGTAAGATTGCCCATGGACAGAAAACCTGTTAACCTGACCCCCGATTATGGGACTCACAGCTGAAAGTGCTCTAACTAACTTATAATTGTAATAGTTTCCTACTTCAGTTATTTGATATAAAAATACATGAAATGAGTCCTGGAGCAATCTAGAAAAGTAATGGATTGAAAGCCACATGTCTCAAGAGTTTCTATTTCAAATCTGAATAAAATATCATGAAAAATGAGACTCTGTCTACACCCCCCACCCCCCAAATATAAGAAAATATATTTCCCAATAGTATTGAAGGCTTCTACAAACTATTTAGTCAGTAAACATACCACTGCATAGTTTTTTTCAATTATAAAACACTAGACAGAAACTTAGACATCATATAAATGATTTATTTGAGCACTAGAAAAATACAATAAGAATAATTTGAGTAAGAAAAATAAGAATAATAAGAAAAATAAAAAAAGATTTAACTTTGTTTGCCAATATAGAACATCCTGAGATTGCTAGAGATGCATATTTTACAATGAATTACGATGCAAATAAGTGCTGATGTGCTGATGGCCACTTATACAGATGGTAATAACACAAATGTGCCGAAGTAAATAATCCACTCTCCCTATTCATATAGACGCGTTCACTTTGATAGCCGTGACCATTCAGTAATAGCGAGCTGATTTGGGCTGATTTGCACTCAAACAGATGGTAATCATGCAGATACATTCACATTCAACATAAAACACACTCTCACATATATAAAAACTGTCTAAAATTAAAAGAAAGAAAGGAAAGTCGATCGCTGTAAGTTCCGCCTCCATCAGCTGACAGGTGCGTCACCATACTTCTCCTTCTTCTTCTTCTTCTTATTTTTCTGAGACTAAAAATTCAAAACGTATCTCCTCCTAGGGCTTTAAAGCCACAAGCCCCAAACTCGGCAGACACCTGCGGGATAGAGCGGTGGTGTGTGCTATATCTTTTCTGAGTGATCAGACTTAAAGTTTTTTTTAAATTAATTTTTAAATGTTTAATACATTACCCATAGACTTACATTGTCTGAGAAAAATTGCGCCCCTACAGTTGCAATACCCGGGAGAGATTAAGGGGAGGAGTCGGGTTTCGTTTCACTTTTAAGTAAATAATAAAATTTCCCTCAAACTGACAAGCTAAACCAACATATCTGATTATTGCAGGGGTCAGGGCTCATTAATAATTGATTTCTGGGCAGAGAGCAGTCAGAAAGACGAGAGAAGAATCACTGCTGGTTAGCAGGCATTGTCTCCACGGAGCTCACAACGAGCAAATTTACAGCCTTTCACATTAAAACACTGCAGCGAAATGGCACAAAACAATTAGAAGAATATATTATACACACGAAAATGAGTGTTTATGTGTACTTGTGAGATTTTCTCTGTCAGGCTGAGCTGAACGTCAATCGATTGCTCGCGCTGCATAACACGGTTAAGTCATTTATATATATATATTTTTATGAGCTTCTTAAAATACAATATTACTCCCGAATGCACACAATACACCCATAAGAACACAACAAATGCAAAATCCAGGGGTTTTTGAGCCGTGTATATGTGCAAAACGCAATATTTGACATCGCAAAGGGAAAAAAAGTGAAGTGAAGTGACATTCAGCCAAGTATGGTGACCCATACTCAGAATTTGTGCTCTGCATTTAACCCATCCGAAATGCACACACACAGAGCAGTGAACACACACACACACACACTGTGAGCACACACCCGGAGCAGTGGGCAGCCATTTATGCTGCGGCGCCCGGGGAGCAGTTGGGGGTTCAATGCCTTGCTCAAGAGCACCTAAGTCATGGTATTGAGGGTGGAGAGAGAATTGTACATGCACTCCCCCCACCCACAATTCCTGCCAGCCCGGGACTCGAACTCACAACCTTTCGATTGGGAGTCCGACTCTCTAACCATTAGGCCACGACTTCCCTTAAACATGACAGCCGCGTGTCGGGGTGAGATCGGATAAATAAATACACATTTCATTCACACTGACAAGCTAAACCAACATATGTTATTATTACCGGGTCAGATCTCATTAATAAATTATGTCTCTGGCCAAAGAACAGAGAGAAAGACGAGAGAGAAATAGCGCTTCATCAGCCAGCCCATTTATCACTACGACCTCAGAATAAAAACATTTTTATATTTTTTAAGAACTTCCAAAAATAATATCACAGCGAATGCACTAATCCACTCATTAGAACACAACAAGAGCAGATTTCAGGTGTTTTTGAGCTGTTTATGTGTGCAAAATAAAATATAATTTGACAGCGTGATACAGCTTATGAATACTGGAAGGAAAAAAAGTCACGACAGCCTTTTAAAACCCTTTGGAGTCGGTTAACGCATATACGCGTTTTGAGTCATTTTCTCCTGATATACCCGAAAATTACTTAAATTAAACCTTCAGTTTTAATCGAACAGATAAGAGCAATACACCAATCGAATCTGTAAAGGGTCTACTTTTTTGGATACAAACATAATAACAACAAAACTTTGTGCACTTATAAAATAAAGATAACAAACAAGGTGTGCTGTCTGCAGCCTTTGCCTGCGCTGATCTTCATTTACAAACACGTCATTAAAATGAACTGTAACTCCAAGAGTACTCAACGAAGAGACATGAGAGATATATCTATAGAAAGCTTGACATGTCTACTTTTAAACTAAACAAGTGCTGCCGAACAAATATTCTGTGATAAAGTAATCCATATCAAAACAACGTCTCCCTTCATTATATCTAATGTGTATGGAAGGCCAAGAGGGTCAAACACACGTGGATTTTAACGCGTCAACAACACGTTAAATACGTGTATTTCACGCGTAGACAACACGTATTTAACGAGTTAAATACGTGTAAATACGTGTTGTTTACACGTGAAAAATCAGCATGAAGTACACGTTAAAATTCAGTTTGAACGGGTCAATGTCATTGGCTGCTGAGGACTTGGGTCAAACCACTTCTGTGAGCTTAGAGGGGTGTACCATTCATAGACAGGCAACCACCATTTAACATGCTATAGATCAGCTTATTCAGCCTTATTATTTAGTCTTTTTTCTTTTCTTTTTTGTATAGCCTATAGAAATAATATATTATTTACGTTATTACGACGGATCTGGTATGTACAGCATTTTCAATGTTTATTTTTTTTATGTGTACTGCTTACACAAATGTAGCAAATGCAGTCTTTATGAGCTTTCCATTGAAAAACAGCGATCTGTCGTAGATGCTTGAGGCTTAGATCTTTATAATGATACATAGTTTGTCAAGATTAAATTTGTCCTGTTTCATTTAATCTATTCATAATCACTGACACGTGCGTGTGGAGAGGCTTTGAGGATGAGGGCGTTCTGGTGCAGGTTAACAGGTTTTTTATTTGATATAAAAATACATGGAATGAGTCCTGGAGCAATCGAGAAAAGTAATGGGTTGAAAGCCACATGTCTCATGAGTTTCTATTTCAAATCTAAAAAAGATATCATGAAAAATGAGACTCCTGCAAATATTTTTCTGAGACTATGTCTAGACCCCCCACCTCCCAAATATAAAAAAAGAAGTACACGTTAAAATTCAGTTTGAACGGGTCAATGTCATTGGCTGCTGAGGACTTGGGTCAAACCACTTCTGTGAGCTTAGAGGGGTGTACCATTCATAGACAGGCAACCACCATTTAACATGCTATAGATCAGCTTATTCAGCCTTATTATTTAGTCTTTTTTCTTTTCTTTTTTGTATAGCCTATAGAAATAATATATTATTTACGTTATTACGACGGATCTGGTATGTACAGCATTTTCAATGTTTATTTTTTTTATGTGTACTGCTTACACAAATGTAGCAAATGCAGTCTTTATGAGCTTTCCATTGAAAAACAGCGATCTGTCGTCGATGCTTGAGGCTTAGATCTTTATAATGATACATAGTTTGTCAAGATTAAATTTGTCCTGTTTCATTTAATCTATTCATAATCACTGACACGTGCGTGTGGAGAGGCTTTGAGGATGAGGGCGTTCTGGTGCAGGTTAACAGGTTTTTTATTTGATATAAAAATACATGGAATGAGTCCTGGAGCAATCGAGAAAAGTAATGGGTTGAAAGCCACATGTCTCATGAGTTTCTATTTCAAATCTAAAAAAGATATCATGAAAAATGAGACTCCTGCAAATATTTTTCTGAGACTATGTCTAGACCCCCCACCCCCCAAATATAAAAAAAATATTTACAAACAGTATTAAAGGGTTCTACAAACTATTTAGTCAGTAAACATACCACTGCATAGTTTTTTTCAATTATAAAACACGACAGAAACTTAGACATCATATAAGTGATTTATTTGAGCACTAGAAAAATACAAAAAGAATAATTTGAGTAAAAAAAATAAGAATAAAAAATAAAAAAACTTTGTTTGCCAATTACAGAACATCCTGAGATTGCTAGAAATGCAGTATTTACAATGAATTACGATGCAAATAAGTGCTGATGTGCTGATGGCCACTTATACAGATGGTAATAACACAAATGCGCCATAAAGTACGCAATTCCAGCACTGCGGTGAGTAGATTCTTGATTGATTCTTTCTAGAAATCAACAGCTGAGTCTGTGATTGGCTACATTGAGCAACCCTTTAAACACATGTTATTAATAGAAACTATTCCTAGCTTCAATCAATCAATCAATCAACATTTATTTGTATAGCGCTTTACAACAACCGTCAGGTATCCAAAGTGCTTCACATCATAGAATACAATAAACATCATATCATAAAATACATATAACAAAAAAGAAAACAGCAAGAGGGAAATTGTGTCACCACTACTATGTATTAAAAGTAGGGATGCACCGAAATGAAAATTCTTGGCCGAAACCGAAAACCGAAAAAGAGAAAACCAAGGCCGAAAACCGAAACCGAAACACCGAAAGAAATTATCCCAATTATTAGTACCATTGCATTTATTGCTATGACCGTGTACTAACTTTACTAAAATTAAAACATTGCAATTGCATAAATTAATATTAAAGTTTCAAAGATAATTACAATTACATAAATTATAAAAAAAACATAAAAATGCATAATTACAAATTATGCAAATATTTATTAAGCACATTGCAACAATGCACAGTATAAAATAAAATTCAAACTAAAATTTAATCCCACTCATCTGTATATTAAATAATAATGTACAGGCCTACTGGCCTGCAGAAAGGTTTTAAAATTAACTGTTCTCTCATAAAAAGTGCATTTAGGTGAAGAGCATTTGAAATTTTTCTCTGTAGTACTAGAAAGTGCATTACTTCTCCAGTAGGCAAGACTGTTATCACTTCTGGGGATGGGGACTTCAGACAGATAACCATCTAGCTGTTGAGCAGATGAGCTTGTCATCTGCCTGACATTTGAGAAATATTTGAGAGAGTGTATTTAAATAGGGCCAGGGCATAAATAAACATTTTTATCAAATTAAAGCAGAAATCTAGCAAAAAATCTAGCAGAAATATGGCTACAATCTGATATTATGCATGTATATGTATATGTGTGTGTATTATATATGCAGAGACGAGTCTTTTTTTTTTTGCGCTCTGATCTCAGTCTCCTGCGCTTGGCGCTTCTCCGTCTCCACGCGGGTTCTCCGCATCCAGCGCGGCCTGGAGCATTTCTCGTGTGCTCTGCCATATTTCCGCGTCCAAGTAATGGTCTTTATAACGCGGATCAAGCACATTCGCGATGAAGTGCGGAGGATCCGAAAAGATCTCAGTGAGACGTGTGCTAACAGACTCTATAAGACTGTACTTTTCTTTGTTTTCACTTCGTGGTCCGTCTCAATCTCTTTGTTAGGAGACGCTTTAGTGCTGCGAATAAAGGAATAAGAATAGAGAGAATGTTCTCTATTAAGACCCACTGGTGTGAAGTGAATGACGCGGGGAGCTCGTGGTCTGCGCTATGCAGGTGCACGTGCAGGTCGCGGTTTCTGTTTGCGTCATCATAACATTTCGGCCGTGTTGTTTCGGTAATAAAAGTGTTTCGGCCGAAAACCGAAAATGCACTTTTTGGCCATTTTCGGCCGAAAATTTTCGGTGGCCGAATATTCGGTGCATCCCTAATTAAAAGCCATCCTAAACAGGTGGGTTTTAAGTTTAGACCTAAAAAGAGTTTCATCTGCAGTTGTACGGATATCAGGGGGTAACTTGTTCCAAAGTCTTGGGGCAGCAACTGCAAACGCCTGATCACCCCAACGCTTGTACTTTGACCTTGGGACTTCTAAAACCAGTTGATTTGAAGACCGTAACGACCGGCTGTGCTCACGCAGGGTTAAAATCTCACTTATGTATCACTTGCACATGTCAATCATTTTAATGTTAATATCAGTTGTTCTTTTTGCTTTTTTGCTGCATATAAATAACAGTTTATATGTTTTAGACACTTGTTCAGATAATTTCTATTTTGCGAGTCCCGCAAATATTTTTTTCTCCTGCATCCCGCACACACGAGCCTCTTCCCACCCGCAGCCGCACTCGCTCAAGTGTTGTCCCACGGGAGTGCAGGTCTCTACCAGGACTAATTTAAACACTTTCTGCGTAATGACGTATAATACATCATTATAATGCATTAATTATGCATGGTGCACTCAGTTAAAATAGTTTTGCCATTTATGTGCTATTAAAGTATCCTTAAAAAAAATAGTGAAAATTATCAGGAGTATCAGGTGTTACAAATGGTGTATGCTGGCGTGGAGATCAAGAGCACGAGGAGGGTTTAAACAAAAAGAGGACTTTAATGAACATCAATAACATCAATAGAGGTAACATTGATAATAGCGGACCAGGAGGAACCAAACAGACAGGGTGCCAGGGCCCCGGAAGACGGCTGCGGAGCCCGAGTGACTGAGGAAGGCAGAACTGGAGGGAAAGAGGAGGCTGCCAGAGCCGGAGGGATGGAGTGACGAGCCGAAGCCAGAGGAATGGAATCCCAAGGCACCGGATGGTTGACGACTGACCAAGGTGGAGCTGGAGGGACGAGGGAACCCGGTGGAGCTGGTGGGATGCCGGGCCACGGTGGAGACGAGGGAGCTAAGAGCCAAGGCGGAGCAGCTGGGTCGAAGGACCCAGGTGGAGTCCAGGGCTCTGAAGCTGGAGGTGGAGACAGGAAATCCTTACGCCAAGGCGGAGCTGGAGACTGGAAGTTCCGAGGCTGACCGGAGCGCCCAGATGGCACTGACTGAGGGTGAGCTGCGGGACTGACTGGCACCAGCGGAGATGAGGTTGAGGAACTGGCTGGTCTAGGAGGAGGTGAGAGAGGGAGGCCGGGAGGAAACACAGGAGGATCAGGGCTGGACAGAACCAGCGGAGACACAGGAAATTCAGGACTGGACTGAACCAGTGGAGAAACAGGAGATTCAGGGCCGGGTGGAACCAGCAGAGAAACAGTAGATTTAGGGCTGGACTGAACCAGCGAAGAAACAGGAAATTCAGGGCTGGACTGAACCAGCGGAAATGGAGCAGAGGAACTGACTGATCTAGGAGGAGGCGGGAGAGGGGGGCTGGGAGGGAACACAGGAGGGTCAGGGCTGGACAGAACCAGCGGAGACACAGGAGATTCAGGGCTGGGCAGAACCAGCAGAGACACAGGAGATTCAGGGCTGGGCTGAACCAGCGGAGACACAGGAGATTCAGGGCTGGCCGGAACCAGCGGAAACACAGGGGATTCGGGTAAAACCTCACTGAACCAGTCTATAAGGTCCATTTGAAAAATGTCCGTTAATTCCTCTACATAATTCACAGAAACCAAATGCAGCTCACCCTCAGTGGCGGGAGTGTGGGCGGGGCTTCCCTCCAAGCCCCTGATCTCCACTAAAACTCCCCCGGGAATGGACGATGAAGCCTGCTCACACACCTGGTCAGACGCTGCTAGAGGCTCAGGCTCCATGGCGACGATCGGCTCCGTCGTGTTGGGCTCAGGCTCTCCATCTGCGGTGGGTTCAGGCAGTTTCTCCATACAACGGGCTGGCTGGTCTCTGGTTCGGGAGTGGGGCTGGAGATATCCTCTTCAGCGGAGCAGGTGGTGAACTGGCATTCATTATTCACCAGCACCCACTCCACGAAGGCGGCAAAATCCTCTCTAGGAACGTTCGCTGGCAGGGGTGCCTTACACTGCTTGCTCAGGCTGGTGTAATAAAAATTACAGAGCGAGCAGTCTGGGAAGTTAGTAAGGCACACCAGATCGATAAAGTCCCTGGTATGGTCCTCCAGCGAACGGTCCAGTTGCTCCAGGCACAGGAGTTGGACTGCTGGGATAGCCATTCTGGGAGAGGGAGAAAACAAAACAAAAAAGAAAGAAAAACGCAGCTAAACTAACTGTTCGGTCCACGATTCTGTTACAAATGGTGTATGCTGGCGTGGAGATCAAGCGCACGAGGAGGGTATATTCTGATGTTTCTTAATGTTAAACTATAACGTTACTTTTATTTTGACGGGTTGCCGTGAGGAACTAGCAGCTGCTGTGTATGTGATATGACTGTAGATCCCTCTCATAGGTTCACTTTGATGCTGTGATGACATCATCGCTTTAGGAACATTTTCGGTGTGACAAATGTCTGAAGCCCTTAGACCATCAAACCAATTTATTGGTCAATAGTGCTTAGCACCTCCCCAACGCGCACGTAGGTGAGCTATATCAGCAGGCTAAATGCTATTTTATCAGATTTCATTTCCTTCAGAAAGCAGATCATCTGTCGCCCGTAGGAAACAGTTTTTTGTCGTGTTCTCAGATACTTTACCTTCTAAGAGCAGATTACTCCTCTTCAGCGGACACGATGAGTTACAGAAGATGCGTCGAGCCGTGTGACAGGTTCATCGCAGGAGGAGACACTCATGACAGGTGCGTACAATGTTTGGCCCTACACCACACTCAGGCAGCGCTTAGCGGCCTTTCTGATTGTCAAAACTATGACAGCCTGGGCCTCGAGGCTTGCGGCCTTCTCCAAGAAAGTAGGCCCCGGGTCTAACCCCCGCAATCCCGTTTCTGCAGTTGCCAAGGCGACACATGAGACAGTCGCTTGGGGTGACGCATGCAAGCTGGAGCTCATAGAGGGTGTGACGATGGAGTTTTCTCTTTCTCTCTCGCTCTCTCCAGGCCAAGTGCAAGGAGATCCAGTTTTCTTTCTCTGTCTTTCTCGCAGATGCGCTCAATTCTATGGGTGTACTCCAGGCTTATCAAGAAGATGTGCTTAAGGAGCTGGACGAGGGAGAAGGCCTGACTCCGGAGGCTGTTAAAGAACCCAGACGAGCTACTGACTTGGTGCTTAGGGCTATCAAGCACAAGGCTCGAGCAATCGGCAAATCCATGGCTGGTTTAGTGTCAGTTGAGCGCCACCTTTGGCTCACTCTCACTGACATTAAAGAAAAGGACAAAACTTTTCTTTTGGATGCCCCCATTCCTCAGAATGGCTTGCCCTTAGTGGATTTTTGTGCCGTGTGGAGACGCTTGCCCAACATCTCACAGTGTGTACTATGCGCCGTTCAACACCAGTTACACCATCTAATTTCGGAAAGGGCCACCACCTTTCAGCGAGGTTCTTCCTAATTACTAGAACCAGGAAGTATGACCATATTAGCCCGGTCCTGTCAACACTGCACTGGCTCCCTATCAAACATCGTATAGATTTTAAAATATTGCTTATTACTTATAAAGCCCTGAATGGTTTAGCACCTCAGTATTTGAATGAGCTCCTTTTACATTATAATCCTCTACGTCCGCTACGTTCTCAAAACTCAGGCACTCTTGCAGTTTAACTCTAGATTAAAGACCCATCTCTTTAACCTGGTGTACACATAACATACTAATATGCTTTTAATATCCAAATCTGTTAAAGGATTTTTAGGCTGCATTAATTAGGTAAACTGGAACCGGGAACACTTCCCATAACACCCTATGTGCTTGCTACATCATTAGAAGAATGGCATCTACGCTAATATTTGTCTGTTTCTCTCTTATTCCGAGGTCACCGTAGCCACCAGATCCAGTCTGTATCCAGATCAGAGGGTCACTGCAGTCACCCGGATCCAGTACGTATCCAGACCAGATGGTGGATCAGCACCTAGAAAGCACCTCTACTGCCCTGAAAGACAGCGGAGACCAGGACAACTAGAGCCCCAGATACAGATCCCCTGTAAAGACCTTGTCTCAGAGGACCACCAGGACGAGACCACAGGAAACAGATGATTCTTCTGCACAATCTGACTTTGCTGCTGCCTGGAATTGAACTACTGGTTTCGTCTGGTCAGAGGAGAACTGGCCCCCCAACTGAGCCTGGTTTCTCCCAAGGTTTTTTTCTCCATTCTGTCACTGATGGAGTTTCGGTTCCTTGCCGCTGACGCCTCTGGCTTGCTTAGTTGGGGTCACTTCATCTACAGCGATATCGTTGACTTGATGGCAAATAAATGCACAGACAATATTTAACTGAACAATGATGAACTGCCTTTAACTATCATTTTGCATAATTAACACACTGTTTTCCTAATGAATGTTGTTCAGTTGCTTTGACGCAATGTATTTTGTTTAAAGCACTATATAAATAAAGGTGACTTGACTTGACTTAACTATGATGCTATGTCCTGGGGAGGCCTCAATTTTAAGTCAAGAGATTGTGTCACTCCTAGAGAAAGGGGCTATAGAACAGGTACCCCCACTCAGATAGAGTCAGGCTCAAAAAAGATGGTGGTTTACATCTGATTCTGTCTCAGATCCAATCCGGGGATTGGTTTGTAACCATCGATCTAAAGGATGCATACTTTCACATTCAGATCATCAAGAGACACAGGAAGTTCCTCAGGTTTGCTTTCGAGGGCAAGGCTTACCAATTTTGTGTTTTTCCGTTCGGTCTACCTTTGGCTCCTCGAACATTTACCAAATGTATGAATGCAGCTCTGGCTCTGTTGCGGCTTCAAGGCATCAGAATTATGAACTACCTGAATGATTGGCTAATATTAGTGCTATCTCAGGATCAGGCACAGTCACATCGAGATTTAGTACTCGATCATCTGAGGAGCCTTGGGTTATGGATGAACATACAAAAGAGTGTCCTGCTGCCGTGTCAGCAAACAATCTTTTTGGGGGTATACTTGGATTCATGCATGATACAGGCACATCTGTCTCTCCGCACGTGTACAGTCAATACAGGCTTGTCTAAGTCAGTTCAATACAGGGAGCCTAGTGCACGTTGTCTTATGTCTCAGACTGTTGGGTCTGATGGCAGCAGCGTCCCCTGTAGTTCAGGTGGGCCTGCTCCACATGCGACCATTTTTATGGTGGGCAATGAGTCAGAACATATCATCTCATTGTCATCTGCTTCACAGAATTATGGTGACACGCAAGGGCTTTCATGCTCTAAGCCCGTGGGTGAGACCCCACTTTTCCTTTAAAAAGGAGTTCAGCTGGGGAGGTGGTGTCATTGTAAGACGATCACTATGGATGCGTCCCTTAGGGGTTGAGGGGCAGTTCATCAAGGTCGTCCAGTCAGTGGGGTCTAGTCGGAGGCGCACCGTGTCAGCTCAGTGGCGTGGGTCTGATCAGTTATTTGTATGTTTTGGTGGTAACAGCAGAGGTTCTGCAGTCACCAAACAGTGCATGTCACACAGGATAGTGGAGGCTATCTCTCTGGCCTCTACTTTGGTTTTCCCTTCTTTGGTTTTCTCTACTTTGCCTCTAGGGGTGCGTGCTCATTCTACAAGAGCATTAGCTTCTTCTCAGGCCTTCTTCAAAGGGTCTTCGTTGGAGATTGTTTGTGTTGCAGCAGGATGGTCCTCTCCTTGCACCTTCATCAAGTTCTACAGTTTGGACATGAGGTCGGCTCCTGGCTCCCGGGTCTTATCCGCTTGGGCAGCCGCTTTCCTGGGTCTTCTAGCTATCTAAGGTACGTCAGGCATTATGGTATAGCATTCCCAAAGTGATGACGTCATCGCAGCATTGAAGTGAACCTATGAGAGGGAACATCTTGGTTACGTACAGTATGTAACCTTGGTTCCCTGAAAAGGGAACGAGATGCTGCAATGTGGGCCGTTCCGTACTTGTGATAGCGCTTCCTTTGTAACAAGTGGAAATCTGATGAAATAGTGTGCAGCACGCTGATATAGCTCACCTACGTGCTTCTTGGGGCGGTGCTATGTGCTATTCAGCCAATAAGTTGGCGTGATGGTATAAGTGCTTCAGACATTTGTCACACCGAAGGTGTTCCCAAAGCGATGACGTCATCGCAGCATCTTGTTCCCTATTCAGGGACCTAAGGTTACATGCGTAACTAAGATGTTTTCTCAAATGAAGTGACTCTCAGAACAGCTGGATATTTGTGTATTCATATCATCATAGTGAGACAACAGAAGCTAAAACACTGCCAGCGTTGTCCGCACGTTAGTATGTGTGTAAGTTACGTTAGTAAACAAAACAGTGCATCGTGCCTTCCGCCATTCATTCAGTGGTTGCCGAAATCATGACACCTTATGCGTGATATCAAATGCTTCTGCAGATTTATAGTATTCCTATAGCATTTCAACTGAGCATTGAGAATCACGCATATAGATTTGTTCTTGGTTCTCAAGTATCAAATACATGTCTCAAATAAATTTAACACCATACTGCTGCTGCTTTTGTTTTTTTTATAAGTAAGATTTAAAGGGTATACAGTAAATTAAACGCCAAATGAATATACAATAATAAACCTTTGCTTTTATCAAAAAGTAAATCATGACACCACATAAAATATAAAAAGGTGTAACAATTTCTCCAGTTTAATAAAATAAATAAACACTTAAAGTAACAAACTGACTCTAATATTTTTTTTTTTTCACATCATGCTAAAGTTTTACAGACTATGAGACATTCACACTTCCCATAAAGGACTGATTATGGAAATGTAATGGTTCTTTTGTATTGCAAATGATACTTGACTATGAACTGTTGCTAATCATTATTATTTTGTCTATAATATTCTGACCATTGGTGCCCGTATCACACCTAGATTGCCTACACTTTTTTGTTAACAGTATACCGTAGCCTTTTCGAAGTTCTTTTTGCCCCTAAATGGAGAACGAAAATGAATTTCGTTTGAAGTATCTGGGCCTGAAAGTTCAATTTGATCAGCCAATTCGAACTTCCAGTATGAACTCAAATGAGCTTTGTTTCGGTTTGATTTTTTTCTAAATGACATCATATCAGTTCATTGTTCGATTTTGTTTGAAGTATACCTGGGCCTTTACAGAAAACCCTCTCTCAGAAAATGCCCAAGTATTGAAATGAGAACTCTTTTGCTGCTTATTGTGCTTGAATGGTTTAAAAAACATTTAAACTAGCAAGACTAGCAAACACATGCAGATACATTGTCAACTGTCCAGAGTGTCTTTCAAGCTGAATATTGTTGAAAATATATAATTAATGTCCACTAATGAGCAGTAATGGAAAGAATATTGAAAAAATATACTCAAAAGTACCATCACATTCCCAAAAATGTAGTGTGAGTAGAGTAAAAAGTTTATCTGCACACGGAGAGCCACACAAAAACGAACTGAGCACTTCTTCACTTCATCCCATGCTTGAACGAACAAATACACCTTGCCAGTTTAAACATACAAACACGAAAGGCTTAATTCAGCACCAGCGCACTGTTCTGTGCACACAGTGTGCATGCAGAGATCCGCGTCTCACAGCCCTTGAACACTGAATTGAGTTTGGTCTCTTCTTGCTCTTGAAATAAGTATCCTCTCAAAAAATTATCGGTTATGTCTTAAGTGAAAGTAAACCGTTGAGAAAGAAATCAGATATGTATCATTATACTGAATGTATTGTCTCTTAAAGTGACCGCACCTACTAGCTGCTGTCAGTGTCCTTAATGTTAATCCAAGTTATTAAATGGGAGAAAATCATTTACTGCTCTTTACTGAATTACTTTGTAGTTTTAACAAGAATAAATCTTTAATCTTTGATTATTCGGTTTCTGTACCTGGACACCTACAACCTTGAAAAAAACGTAACGTTGTTTCATTTGTTTATTTGTGCTATTTACATCAAACAGGGCCTACAGGTACAACCTGCACCTGGGCCCCACAAACCCCATCTACGGCCCTGCTCATGAGTACTGAGCTGCAGTTTCTGCCCCCTTATAATAAACTCTGTACACTAAAGTTTACATTTACAAAACATTGTACATAGTCCTACTGTAATTCACATTATATATATCTTAAAGATGATAATTTATGTTACAATTTAAACATAAAATACTATGAGAAAATTAGCATTTTTTTGATTTAAATTATAAAAAAAGACATTTTCCATGATTTTCTTTTTTTTTAGATGCACCTATATATATATATATATATATATATATATATATATATAGGTGCATCTAAAAAAAAAAAAAGGATATCATGGAAAAGGTCTTTCTTTATATATATTTATATATATTTGATGTTGAAAATAATGTGCTTTTAGGCTACTTCCTTTAAAACAGTGGTTTTCAACTCCGGTCCTGCTCTGGACATTTTGTATGTCTCTCTTATCTGATACTGAAACACTCAGTTCAGTTCATGCAGCTCCCTCCTAACGAGCTGATGATCTGTCAGATGTTAAATAAGAAAGATACAAAATGTGCAGAGCAGTGGATCCCAGGACCAGAGTTGAGATATACCTGTATATTTTCAGTATCCACATAAAGTATACAGGATAAATGTGTACATTAAGAAGACTTTAAAACAATGGTTCCAAAAAATATATATATAAATATTATCTTATATTATAACATCTTTATTTTAATTATTTTAATTTATACTTGCAAGTTAAAAGGAAGGTCATTTGCAAATAGCCTATATGAAAATCATCTGAAGGTTACTCTATCCATGTTATCTAAATACAGTAGGCTACTAACCATTTTTTAGCTTATCTATAAGTATTAGCTATAGTTTACGCTTGACCTGGTCTAACTAACTTACAATCGCGGTATGGCACTCTAAAATCGGATTTGTGCTCACTGAACACTGACATACTGAGAGGTAACATCAGGGTGAGTGAATCATGTGGTTCTCCACAGCCTTGACTCCTTCCCCTCCCCAACCATCCTCTCAAATCTATACACTATTACTCAATCTTATTTTTAAGCGCTCCCAAACACACAGAGGGGCTGTTTCACCGCGTGTAGGAGCAAGTGATTGAGTGGACTGGGACAGAAAGTAGATTTGCATCCATTTGCAAAAAAGGAAGCAGGTGAAGTGAGGTAATTGGTCAGACACAGAATTTACTGACCGCGGGGATGCGCTCACTGACAGATTCCATGCTTAATTACTGTGAGACTTTAAAGAGGCGCGCGCTCGTGTTGCTTTTACGTCGATGAGTAAACGTAAAGCTTGTGTGCATAAGTGAGACCGGGCGGCGCAGTCAATATATCTCTCTAAATAAAGATAAACACAAGCTTAGGAAGAACTTGCAGAACTTTTTGCCCTGCTAAAGTAAGACATAATGCCTGTTCGACGGGGACACGTTGCGCCTCAGAACACCTTCCTGGATACCATCATTCGCAAATTCGACGGGCAAAGTAAGTGTATGACTTGTTAACATATTTATGATAATGATAATAATATTCACGATTTTAATAACTTTACTATCGTTATCATTCGAATTTTATTATTACAGTTATTTAGACTTATTTTTCAAAGTGACGAAATACAAGGTTTAGCTCTTCGAAATGTTAACTTAGAATATATATATATATATATATATATATATATATATATACATATATATATATATATATATATAAACACAGACATTTTGTTTTGCTTCTTATTTTCATGACTTTATTTTTACAATGTTAATCTGATTAATATTATTTTTTCTTGTATTTTACTGTTATTGTTAAGCACCACTACACCCAGATAATTACCTTGTACATGTAAAACCCTGGTACTTGGCAGTAAAGGTGATTCTGATTTAAAACAGTTGTTTCCTATTGTAATTGTCAAGCCAAGAAACTGGACATTGTAGTTGTAAATTCAAATTCACAGGATCTTTTTTTATTTTTATTGATCAATTTATTTAATTTTGATTTAATCTAAATAAACAGAATACACACATATACATACATACATACATACACACACATATATATGTACTGTATATATATGAGCACACGGGTGAGGATTTTTTTTCTGAGACTTTAATAATAACTTCTTCATAATTTTAATTATTTAAAGTTATAAGTTGATCTTTCTTTTAAGCGAGGTAAAACAGACATGCTTTTTTTGTTGGTTCTACATGAATGTGATTTATGAATAACTTGCATCTCGTTTCATGCTTTACCTCAACAGATCGCAAATTCATCATAGCCAATGCTCGAGTTGAAAACTGCGCCATCATCTTCTGCAATGATGCCTTTTGCGGCATGTGCGGCTACACACGTGCAGAGGTCATGCAGAAGCCGTGTACCTGCAGTTTTCTGTATGGACCGCATACTGGACGACCAGCGATGGCCCAGATGGCCAAAGCCTTACTGGGCTCTGAAGAAAGAAAAGTGGAGATCTCCCTATACAGGAAAGATGGTAAGTTTCTTGGGGGTGTTTGTTATATTTGTGAATTTATACATTCATTTTGTACGTGGCATTACAGTGACATAAAAAAAAACTGGCCTAGCACTCATCGTATTTCATCGGACCCACCAATACTCATTCCCTGAACATTATGCTATTTCTATTCTGCTGTATCCATCTATGTGACATTTGATCTGTCCCATAATGATTGATCTTGAAGTTTAGCCTCTCTTGTGGAAGTCTCTCTTACCATAGCATTCTTTTATTGTGGATACTCAACTGAAAGATGAGGATTACAGTATAAGTGCTATTCTAATTATGTCTATTTCTGTCCTCTCCTATTTAAAGATTGCATTTCTGGATGATGTATTGCTTTCCAGGACAGCTGGGAGTTTGAGAATAGGAACAATAGTCATACAAGACAATTGCAACAGACAATTTCTCACTATCCAGATCAGTTTCCCTACCCAATTCCCAGTGCTATATGCTAGTAATCCAATTGGTTGCATAAGGGTGTCATTACAATGTGTCCTCTAGTGGTGCTCAGGTCAGAGGACGATGCATACAGTGAGGATTTGAGTCTACAATGCTAACAAGTAAGCAACTCAACAACATCCATGATAAACCAGAGATGCTCCATATGACTATTTTAAAGTGAAAAATATGCTAAAATGTTAACAGAGCAGATAAACATGCACATAAACCATCCTAGGGTTTAAGCAGCAAGTCCCCAGTACAGGGTGTTTTTCCACTGATCTGGATGTTAGGAATACTTCTCAGTGTGACCCTATGTAACCTAACCACCCTAAAATTCTCAGGTGTGCTCAGACTACATTTAGTCCTTCCGAAATATGAGACCTCTCAGTTTTCGACTTCCTTACACCGTCGTCTCAATTTCTGTACAGTATATCATTGGTGACAAAGTTTAGGATATGTGTATAATCTTGGTTATCTATTGACGTATGGGGGTCTGTGGGTATTGTCATTGTATCTTATGTCAATCCATCACCCTATGCCTACAGGATTATTATTTGCTGGCATTTTCAGTATGTTTATCAGAATACAATAGCAATATAAATATAAGCTATAATTGGTGTTCAGATGCCATGTTCGAAAGTTTAGGTGTGTTTTATTAAGGTGGTGTAAAATGCATTATGTAAAATACTTTTTAGCCACAGCTATCTCACGGCAAACAGAATAAAAATGTAAATGATTAAGGAATGATCAAATCTTGACAGAATTGTTATTAAAGATTTTAGACTAAGTTTAGACTCGTATAATCTGCATCTAGTGTAAAGTGATTGAAACGAGTTGAGTTGAAATCACACAGACCAGAATAAAATTCAGGCAGGTAAATGTGGTAAATAAATGTGATGTCATTGAATATATTTAATTCAGTACAGTTAAAATCAATCTATTAGTTCCATGAACTAAATATTTAATGAACTTAAAAAGATTTGTAAACATTTGTACATCTCTGAAGTTGTTCATACATGAAATGTTTACATTTGAATGAGAGCTGTTAATATGATAATGTAAGTTTAATGTCTATGCAAATTCATGAAAATGTCTGTGTGTCAGTAGCACATTTTACATATGAATACATATGCATAACATATGCATTTGCCATTGTGTTTATGGGTTTCTCCTATTTGTCAGTGGGATGCATTGTCACCAATAAAAATCGAATTTAATTCTTAATTAGTCATGGAAATTTAAATAAAATTCTTCACGCAAATATTACACAAAGAAAAAATGGAACTTGCCTTGGAAGAGATGTGCTTTCTTGTATCAGTGCCAAAAGAGACATAAAATGACTTTAAAATGAATTAATCAGTAGCAGGACTTTGCTTTTTTAATATTTTTTTAGCCAAAAAAACCTAATGTGAAATGTGAAATGTGAAACCTAATGTGAGGAAATGAAGGTGTCACGGTCAGGAATAACGACCTGCAGTCTGGAGAAGACTACTGGAAGTTTCAGCACAAATTACCTGCTGGAAGGAAGGACACACAAAAAGCTCCTCCAAGGGAACTTTGAAGGATAAAGATGCTTCAATGAAATTCTGCAATATGCTAAGGCCATGGGGCATATTTAAAATCGTCTAGGGATGCACAAAAATCTATTTCTGATTAGAAAACTAGTATAATCGGCATAAATAACAGTTTTGTTTTATGAACCTCAAGACGTAGTGCCTTCTCATTATGTTACCCAGTGCACCAATGCCAGTTTCCTGTAAATGCGCTCTTGTTGCAGTAATGATCCTTGCCTCTGAAGAGAGTCCTTGGGAAGGATGTTGAAAACAAAGCGTGTAACTGATGGTGGTTGCACCAGTAATCTTCCAACACAAAAGAGCAATTCCAATTAGGGAATGCCCATCCCTCTTTAAAGCCTGTTGCTTCTCTGAGGTATATCTATGAGGAATTTATTGGGAATTGCATAAAGCCTAGCAGATAATCACTTAATGATGACCCCTGGGGCAGATTATGCTCTTGCAGTAAATGATCTGGGGATGACTTTTAATAGGAACTCCCCATTTCAAACTTTGCTTACATTTTTTTTTCTTTAACTTAATGAGATAAAACAGAGCCTCATTAGCTTGAGCTTTATATTTGATGGAAATAATGGTGATATTCTTTCCTTGTTAAGAAATCCTTCACACAAACTGAAAATTTAAAGTCATTTGTTGCATGTCTTAATGAGTACTTATTTATAGTAGAGTAACCAAGCTTCTCTTTCCCATAATAAAAGTCAGGGCAACATTTCCATCTATTCTTCACAAAAACTATTGTATGACTTCAGAGCATTCTGAAATACATTTGGAGCATGAAAGTCTCTGGTCCCCATTCACTTGCATTAAAGGAATAGTTCACCCAAAAATGAAAACATGCTGAAAATCCACTCAAATTCATCTACATCTTGGATGACCTGAGACTGAGAGCAAGTACATTTTTTCACCAAATTAATTTTTTGGATGAACTATTCCTCTAAAAATTTAAAATAAAGAATCTAAATAATATAACATGACCAGTGTAAAGACAACAGCTGTCACTTTAAGAGGTGAAAACTCTATTTACAGTATTTTTCACCCATCTTCTCTAGACATTCAATCTTATAAGCATGAATATCTTTCTAAGAAGTATTTTTTTTAATAACAAGTAAAAAGCAATTAGCAGTAAGCTATTTCCCATTGAATCATCAAAAATTCTAAAACATGACCCAATTATGAGTGTAATAAGGAAAGCTCAAAAGGAAAGCCTCTGATCAACAGATAAGACAGAGGATGACCCTGCTCATCAGTCTTCATATTCTGGTAATGGCCTCCTCAGCTATAATTAGACAGAGTAATGACTAAACCATCTCTGGGAGTTAATTATTTAAATGTCCGTTCTTCATCCCTGAACTCTCATAGGAGAGTCTAGTCAGAAAGCCCTCCTTTCCGTTCACCTGAGTTTGGAGTTTATTTTTTTATTTTTTTGTATGTTGCTAACCTGGTTTTGCAGTTGATATCACCATTGGATCGAAGTTGGAGTCAAACTTAATGAATACTTTACAAGTGTCAAAGAAAACTATCAACAATATTTAATCTTTAATGTTAAAAGATAATCTGTTATTGAGTTTACAGTCATCCTGTATAGTCCAATTCTCTTTACATTTTTTAATGTTTGGTTATTTTATATTTATTTAGCTGTTATTTTCCTGAAAGAACCTTAAACCTGTTGTTTGTCCATTGACTTACTGACTATATTTTGTTTGCTTTATCCATGCCACAGGTTCAAAATTTGTTTCATTGCTCGAATTTCGAGATATTTTCAGAGCTGGCAGTGTAACATGAACCCCAGCAGGCTTGTGTTGGTGTTTTCCTGAGAGGAGTCATAAATACACCAGTAGTTCAGCTCAAACCTCAGGCTATTATCTAAATTTGCATGCAATTTGCCTTTGATATTAAAATCCTATGAGTAAGGAGGCAACAACACGTACTGGTGATACAGAGCAACCTGCTACATCTTGCTTTCTTTATTGTAGCAGGTATTTAAAAATATAAATAATTGTCCACCATGCAAAGTGTAAAGCTGCAGTATTTATTGTACCACATTTAAATAAATTCTGTAGAATTTAGCAGTTAAATTTTGATTATTTTGGCTAATTTGATCCTTTCAGAAACAAATACTAAAGCAGAGGTACTTAATTCTAAAACCCTCTTTGAGATCTTGATAATTTTTAACATGAAATTCAGAAAACATAAATAAATAAAATAATAATAATAATAATAATATAATCATTTTGGAAATATGCCTATTTATCAGCAGGGGCTGTTCTAGGGTTAGCAGATATCTAAAGGGTTATCCCAGAGATATCCATGTATGTGTCTGAAGACACGGGATACACTTCAAATAAAGTAGGTTTAAAAGTTACAGGCTAAGTGGCTTAATATTTATTAAAGTGACAAGTATATTTAATCACACAATGTTCTTAAGCATACACATATTTTTAAGGAGCTCCTGCATACATTTACACTGCACTAAGAAATTGCATAAATATTGAGATTTATTTATGAAATATAAAATGTAGAACACAGAAATATGAAATGATAGAAAAAAGTAGAATGATACTTTTAAAAATGAGACTAAAATTGCCAGTAGGAAGACACTGTCTTAATGACTGATTAGTTGAGTTATTCAATTGATTTGTTCAAAACGGCTGATTCGTTCAGGAAGGAAGTAAGAAACTGTTTTAATGAAAGGGTCAGTGAATCACTGATTCAAAAACTGAAACAAAAAATGAAAATTCATAGAAGCACATCATGGCTTTGTTTAGAACCATTTCACGAAATTGAGCAAAAATACCCTTTTCTCTATGATTTAAATCACTTAATATTAATTTCTTGTTTATTAAATTGTTGCCCTGAAACTTAGAAAAGTCTACCACAGACCATGATAAAAGATAACCAATCTGTTCATATAATCACTTTAAGTGTGTGTGTGTGTGTGTGTGTGTGTGTGTGTCCGTGTGTCCTAGAAAGTCTGTGCATATAATACCATGATTAAAGGTCTATATTTGTTGCTATACAGTTACAATAATCTAATTTTGACAGATGGTGAGATTAAGTATTATAAAGTTATACTGTAAATTACAGATAGAAGCAGCAGCACTTTGCTGTTTAAGTGCTGGTTTAATAGAAATGATTTTAATGCACATGAAAACTCTTGATGTCTCACAAGATATGGTAATGAAAACATTTGAGGCTTCAGCCCCCTTAGCCCACCCCTAGTGCTTCCCCTGTTTATCAGTTTCATTGCTTTAAAACAAGGCTTAAGGTATACTCTTAAAAATAAAGATTCTTTATTGGCATTGATGGTTCAGTGATGAGCTGTTAAACCAGATGTAACCTCTCCACTGCAAACCTTTTTTTTTTTTTTTTTTTTTTTTTACGTGGAAAAAGGTTTTATGGTTTCTCAAAATGTTTTTCATCCAAAGGGGGGAAAAAGATGCAGCTGGGGAAGGTGGAAGGTTTCAAAGGAACTCTGAAATTGTGCTGCAAAATGCTCTAGTGCAAGCTAACCAGCCATATAAATGTAAAGCAGCAAGCACATTGGGTGCATATGCAATATGAACCAATCAGCTTGTGCCAAGTAGTCTAACATTGTAAATATAATCAATTTGTGGTAAGGACCCATCAGCCTGTGCCATCTAGAGTTTCATGACAGAATTTTGAAAATTTTGGAATGAAACATAAAAAATCCCCAACACAGTTTAAATCAGATCTCAGAGAGCATAGTTAATCTCCAAATGAGAAAACAGAGTGTTAAACCAAGGTCAAAAAAGGCATTTTAAACTCAATTGATCAATTTGTATTTTTTCTATAATCACCACTTCAAAGAAAAATAGCATTTTTATTTTCTCATTGCAGTAGCTGGTTTGGAGGATGAAATAGATAGAGCGCATCTAAAGCTAACAAGAGGATATGGTGGAGAGGAGGAAGAAAAAGATGAGGGGGGGGGGGTGTCAGGCTTTAGAGCCACTAAATCCCATTGTTAATTTCAGTTTTCTATGGTGCTTATGTGCTTATGAAAACAATACAATTTCCTCTGGTGGCATTAACCTCCCTTGTCCTAATAGCGGTCTCTGTCCTTGGTACTGAAAAAGTCAAAATCCGATTTAGTTTGTAAGGTTGGCAAATTAAAGTTTGCCTTTTTCATGGATGTAAACAAACATACCTTGACATTTGCAAATTAGGGCTTGAGATTCACTTGGGAATGTGTGCGGGCATCTCTTAAAAGGCTTGGTTTTACAAATTAGCTTGACATTGGCCAGGTCACATCTTTTTTGTTTTTCACTACCAGTGTTATTTCTTGAGAAATTTTGATATAAAATGCTTTTATGGAGCATTTAACGTATAATAACCTTTCAGCATTTCTGCTCACCTGTATTGGTCTGCTATCTTGTATCCTCTGAAGAGAATTATGACGCAGAAGATGCTGGTGTTAAGCAGCAGATGGTTACACTCTTTGTGGTTTTACAGTAGCAGATGCTGCTGGTATGAATGAAATTATTTACAGAGGAATAGAGGAGTGTGTTTCATTCTTTAATCCCTGAGAGATGGCACTGTGTTCCCGAGCCATTGTTGTCCTGTCTGCCCTTGAGTTCATCTCACTGTGAAGTACTCCTGGCCATCAATACTGGCCCATCAGACTGGCACAGAGAGGGACTGATTGGTTTGGCATTGTGAGAGAGCAGGAACCACAGTGCCAATGTGGGGTAGCTATCAGTTGCCACAGTGAACAGTTGGGGCTCAGGACATCTGCCAAGCTGGTTATCACAGACCTTAACACAGACCTTTGCCACACTCGTTGATTGTAATAGTGTAAATCCTCTAGTGGAAAAAACCACGCATCAGTTATGTGTTTGGAATGTAGTGGGTATCTTTTGTTGTATGCTCCCCTCTAGTGGTGACAGAAACATATGAAGAGCTTTTCCTGTACTGATGTTGAATGACCATTATTGAAAAAATTTAGATTTCTCCTCTTTTCACAGGTGTGTGTTTACCATGCTTAGTGTATGTGGTTCCAGTTAAGAATGAGGATGGTTTAGTCATCATGTTCATCCTGAACTTTGAGCTGGCAGATCAACCCCACGGCAGCTCACCGGGCAGAGACATCAACCTCAAACACACCATCCCATGGCTCTCTAAAGGTACTCTGATGGGACAGATCTGATTCATTATGTTACAATATTTTGAATGTTATGTTATTTTGTCTGTCTGTGTGTTTATCAGTTCAGAAAGATTGGCTCTTAAGTAATTTAAGTGAAGTAATTTTTTTAAAAACACAATTTTATACACATTGTTGAATGCTTTTCTTTAGAGATCCACCAAATAGTGGTATTTATCGATAGACTAAGGTGTAAAAATAGCATAAATATTGCCACAATTTGATTTTATGCTTTAAGAGTCAATCATTCACCAGCAAAGCATCTATAAATTCATAAAATGATTAAATATTTATACTGTATGATGCTTGTAAAACATTTAATTTTGCCAGAATACACACCTATTTTAAAATGAGCTTCAATGAAGGTGCATTCAAGGTACATTAAAGTTTTGGCATTTATGGGACTTCAATTCATGAGTTACCATCACTGTGTTTGATTCACATAATGCAATAATAATCTGTCAAGATACATAAATTCCTTACCCTTTGATATTTCCTCAGCAAGAAGACACCGTATCAGGTTGCCTCTGCCTTTGCTGCGTTCCCTGAGTGGCAGTAAACAGTCTCTGCATGAAGATGCTGAAAAAGGCTACGTGCAACCGATGCCCCATATGGGCCATGAGTCAGTAGCCCTGGACAAACTGCTCTCCCTGCCTGAGTGTTCTGCAATCGGAGGATCTCAGCTGTTTTTGTGGGAAGATAAGGCTCAAAATGAGCCTGAAAGTGAGCCACATCCATCAGAAGTGTCCCCTCCCCTGCCTCAGGGCGTCTCTCAATCCTCCCTTCGTCTGCACCACCTCACCTCAGAGGCATCTCCGTCCAGCTGTAGCATGGCACACAGTCGCTCCTGTGAGAGCCTGTGTGGCATGCGGCCCTCACCCTCCACCAATGACTTCAACTGGGACAGGAAACTGCCCATCAGACCCAGTAGCACAGGTAATGATTCAACCAGTTAGCCAACTAGGTATTCTAAATTGTGTTGCAAAGAAAAGGGTGATAAGAGAATAAGCACCAACATGAATGATAGTCCAGTAAACAGTTTAATGGTCATTATAAAAAATATGACCACTGAACAGTTGCAACTGACCAGTCAGAATGAAGTATTCCAGAGAGACGTGTGATAATTGAAACCAAACACAGGCAAAGTAATAGATGAGATTAATTAGATTTTTGCTTTATCCTCTTCCAGGTGCCATGCACCGTAAAGCTAGCTTGCAGAACGCTACTTCCGACTCAGATCTCATTCGGCTCCGGACCTCAGTTCAGGGCCCCCGAATATCACACAGCTTAATGGATATGAAGCCGGATCCCTTAATCGCTGTTCCACCTGGTGAGATTGACATCATTGCTCCATGCAAACTGATAGACCGGACCCATAATGTGACCGAGAAAGTCACTCAGGTGAGGTTGAAACACTTTTCTGAGCAAAAAGCATTGTGACTTATTAACAATCTTTTTTTTTTTTTATTGAGAGAATGTGGCTCAATGACAGAACTGCTCCATAAAAAACAAATTACACAGTGCTCTGTTTTCTTTATGATTAAAAAAATGTTTAAACGTTTTTGGGTTGGTCTGTCTCTGCGGTCTAACAGCACTTGTCAGTGTCAAAATTATTAGAATGTGCCAATCAAGTCAAAGTAAGCTGGGTTTACTGTTCACAGAGGCAGAGTGCAAATTCCAGCATGACATCAGTCTAACATTGAAAGAGAGTGAAACAAGATGGAAGTTGCAAATCATTTAATATTAGCCAGCTGTTTTACAAAAGAAATGTTAAATGCCCGATAGCTATATCCAGTGATTTAAACTACTCAACTTTTCTCAAAAATGGCTTTTTTTAAGAGTGAGGATGAAAGTTGTGTGTGTGAATTACATTCGTCTGTGTGTCTCTTTCTTTCTCTACCAACAATGACAGGAGCTGTACTGAGGGCTCCTGTAAACATGAGTCCGTAATGAGACCCAAGCTGCTTAGGCTGAGGACTACATAACATAACCATCTCCAATTATGAAGAGGATTAGGTTGAATTCAGCAAATAAAATCTTTGTATGACAGTGACATCCATGTTATAAAACCTGTTGAAGGTAGACAGTGACGTCCAGCTGGTGGCTGCATAAATATCACCTATAGAAATCCCACTGGACCAAGCCTAGGAGGATGTCATTCCTCTGGTGGAGTGGGCCCTCACACCCATAGGAAACTGCAAGCCCAAGACGTAAGCCTTGGCTAAAGCATCCACTATCCAGCAAGATAGTCTTTTGCTTCATAACTGGCAGCCCTTTAGAGTGGCATCCTAAGCTATGCAATAATGTAAGGAGGATGTTTTCTCTTGTCTTTAATTACCACTATACACTTTTTCATTCAAAAAACATTATTTCTATCTAGCCAAGTTTCATATGTAAGTTTCCCCTTACAGTAAATGAGAATGTTGCAAAACCGGAAGTATACACAAACTTGCGTCGTTGAAGTGCATCGGCGCCATCTTGTGCACCGAGCCCATTGGCCAAGCTGACACGTTATCTGTATCAGCTGCTTAATTAGTCTAACTGATATATATATAGGCCTGTCACTATATAGTGCATTGTTATTTCACCCTCCCTGGAATGATGTAGTAGATGATACAGTGGTTTTTAGCAGTTTTCTTTATCAAGTTGGTGGCAGTACAAACTTTTATGTAATACATATGCATGTAGCACTGTACATTTAGGTGGTATTTTAAACTGTGGTCTCAAGGCATTCTCCAAAGAAATGTAAAGACTGTCCGTACAGTCTTTTATAACTGTCCCGCGGGAATATCTCATACCTGGCATAAATGCGGCATCCTGTTCAGGGTCATATAGATGACGGCTCAACCCTCTACATCGCGAGTAAATCGCTAATATGTGACTAAATCTTTTTCAAGAACTGCTGGGTTTTATGGCAATAGGCAGAACTAATGCGCAAACGAAAATCTCGTTGGCTGGTGCTCACCTATTGTTCCTGTTTTGATTTCAGCAAATCAGTTCGAGTGAACGCACACAACCTTATTAATATTCATGAATCCAGTAGCTCATTAATCCTTACTGCTTTTTATATTGTTCTTATTATCAGAATTCGTATCATTATTATCTTATCAGTATTTTTCTTATTTTCCCCCCATTTGTTTTTTTTACAGAAACAGTGAATGACCAAAAAAGCACCACAACCAGTCCAGTTAAGGTTCAGTTAAAATGACTAATATGCATTCAAACATGGTTATCGAGTTTTAATTCTAATTACTATAGTTATATTATTAAATAATACTTAATTATCATGTTATAATGCTTGACAGACTTATGTTAACAGTGTACTTTCAGTTATTTAAAAAGTGCAATTTTACAGACATTTATTATACAGGTGCTGGTCATATAATTAGAATATCATCAAAAAGTTGATTTATTTCACTAATTCCATTCTAAAAGTGAAACTTTTTATTCATTCATTACACACAGACTGATATATTTCAAATGTTTATTTATTTTGATTTTGATGATTATAACTGACAACTTAAGAAAATCCCAAATTCAGTATCTCAGAAATTTAGAATATTACTTAAGACCAATACAAAGAAAGGATTTTTAGAAATCTTGTCCAACTGAAAAGTATGAACATGAAAAGTATGAGCATGTGCAACACTCAATACTTAGTTGGGGATCCTTTTGCCTGAATTACTGCAGCAATGTGGCGTGGCATGGAGTCGATCAGTCTGGCACTGCTCAGGTGTTATGAGAGCCCAAGTTGCTCTGATAATGGCCTTCAGCTCTTCTACATTGTTGGGTCTGGCATATCGCATCTTCCTCTTCTCAATACCCCATAGATTTTCTATGGGGTTAAGGTCAGGCGAGTTTGCTGGCCAATGAAGAACAGGGATACCATGGTCCTTAAACCAGGTACTGGTAGCTTTGGCACTGTGTGCAGGTGCCAAGTCCTGTTGGAAAATGAAATCTGCATCTCCATGAAGTTGGTCAGCAGCAGGAAGCATGAAGTGCTCTAAAACTTCCTGGTATACGGCTGCATTGACCTTGGACCTCAGAAAACACAGAGGACCAACAGCAACAGATGGCATGGCACCCCAAACCATCACTGACTGTGGAAACTTACCACTGGACCTCAAGCAACGTGGATTGTGTGCCTCTCCTCTCTCCCTCCAGACTATGGGACCCTGATTTCCAAAGGAAATGCAAAATTTACTTTCATCAGAGAACATAACTTTGGACTACTCAGCAGCAGTCCAGTCCTTTTTGTCTTTAAACGCTTCTGACGCTGTCTTTTGTTTAAGAGTGGCTTGACACAAGGAACGCGACAGCTGAAACCCATGTCTTGCATAGGTCTGTGCGTAGTGGTTCTTGAAGCACTGACTCCAGCTGCAGTCCACTCTTTGTGAATCTCCTCCACATTTTTGAATGGGTTTTGTTTCACAATCCTCTCCAGGGTGCGGTCATCCCTATTGCTTGTACACTTTTTTTCTAACACATCTTTTTCTTCCCTTCGCCTCTCTATTAATGTGCTTGGACACAGAGCTCTGTGAACAGCCAGCCTCTTTTGCAATGACCTTTTGTGTCTTGCCCTCCTTGTGCAAAGTGTCAATGGTCGTCTTTTGGACAACTGTCAAGTAGGCAGTCTTCCCCATGATTGTGTAGCCTACAGAACTAGACTGAGAGACCATTTAAAGGCCTTTGCAGGTGTTTTGAGTTAATTAGCTGATCAGAGTGTGGCACCAGGTGTCTTCAATATTGAACCTTTTCACAATATTAAACATTTCTGATATACTGAATTTGGGATTTTCCTTAGTTGTCAGTTATAATCATCAAAATTAAAATAAATAAACATTTGAAATATATCAGTCTCTGTGTAACGAATAAATATAATATACAAGTTTAACTTTTTGAATGTAATTAGTGAAATAAATCAACTTTTTGATGATATTCTAATTATCATCAGTCTGGTGATAAAAAAAAAAAAAAAATTACTAGCCAGTGGCGATTCAATTGCCAAGGTGTCCGTAGAGGGTTGCAGCTGTTAATGGCTGGCTGAAGAGACACTTACCCTCCATTCCTGTTTGAAGGGCATTCCAACAGATCGCAGAAGGAATGAGGTCATGCCAAAAGTCACATGGTACATGCAGCGAGGTGTCCTTCCATTTTCAGCTGAGTTATCTGGATGCCCAGATAAGACAGAAAGATCTATATCTATTATCTAGATGTTATCTATATATAACTGTTTTTTTTTTTTTTTTACAAATCGCACCTTGATGTATAGTTTCACAAAACTGAAGTCAAACCATTCTGTTTTTGCTTAAAAATTTCGAAATTATACAAACTATTTTAAATTAAAAACTGCTCATGTTGCATGTATGCAACATCTTTGTTTGGATCATGATTAAAATGCAGTGGTTGCCTCTAATTTTAAATGGAAACAGCACAGACCAAGCCTTATTTTGTTTATATGAATTTAGATTTATTTTATTTGTGTTATTTATTTGGTTTGGGGCTTGTTTTAAAATTTCTATTTAGTTTTGTTATTTACATTCCATTTAATTTTAATCATTTAGCAGGCACCTCTCATCCAAAGCAAATTAGGACAATAGAAGCAATCAAAACCAACAAATATTATTATAGTTATATTTCAGTTTCACAAAGAAATGTACAGAATTTTGTCCAAACAGTGATAAAAGGACACATTCAATTCATAATTAGTCTTAAATAAAATTTTGTAAAAAATAAATAAATAAATAATAATTGTGAATCGATTTGTGAATTGAGTGAATTGTTACATTCCTAAAGTAAGTTGATAACAATAACAAATGTTTAAGAATGAAGGATCATGTGACAAAGAAGGCTGTAATGGCTTGTTACTTAAAAAAATATTACAATAGGAAACAATTAATTTAAATCAGAATCACCTTTATTGCCAAGTACCAGGGTTTTACATGTACAAGGTAATTATTTTGGTGTAGTGGTGCTTAACAATAACAGTAAAATACAAGAATACATTATATTAACCAGATAAACATTGTAAAAATAAATTCAATAAAATAAGAAGCAAAATAAAATGTGTATATATATATATATATATATATATATATATATATACATCAATTTTTTACATTTTTTTTTTGTAAATGTTATAATTTTTTTGTAGCCTAATTCGAATTCATTGGGCCCTCCAATTGATGTCATTATTCATTTCAAAATGTATTGATAACACCAACTGAGAGAATGAACTCAGTGCCAGACACTCTGGACCCCCCCCCCCCCCCCCCAAATGGTTTAGTCCGCCCATAGACGGCAGCCAGCGGCAAACAAGTAACGCAGTCGCAGTGAGTCTTGAGCGGTCTAGAGCCTGAGAGCCTGATCATGCTGCGCAAAAAAAAGCCCAAATCGGGCTTTCAAAAAAAAGAAAGACAGGAAGGAAAAAGAAAGGAGGCAGAATGAGGGGAAGCAGCTGATGACTGATTTCTTTCCAAAAGGTGAACTGAGTTTGCTTGTTATGCACCTACATCCAATTAAAGTTAACGTAGTCAACTCCAGACAGCTGCTGCTAATGTATGTATGCTAATGTTAAATCTTTAGCTTAGTTTGTCAACCAGGCTGCTTGTTACTGTAAGTAAATTATGGGCCAGGCCTAACGTCAGGTTGCCAACATTAACCAGTTTCAGAAACAAACAATGCTGTGCTTAAAAGCTATAGTCAATGCTCAATAAATTCATGATGTTATCAAAACCAATGAATAGGGTTGCAAAATTCTGGGAATTTTCAAAGTTGGAAAATTTCCATGGGAGTTAACAGGAATATAAGGGAATTAATGGCAATTTACAAAACTGAAAGGTTATTCCTTTCTTTTTTTTTTCATTATGGCAGGCTTAGCTTATTTGATTGGTTTCTGAGGGTACAGTTGTCTCGTGTTCTCCTGTTCAAAAATAAATGTTTTTAATTTAAAACTTGCATCAGTATCATGGATCAAAATGTTAGTACACAAACGAACCCGATGTAGCCTAAGGTTTAAAGGTATTTGAGCACAAGAAGGCCAAATGCATCAATTCAGGTGGTGAATGAAAGAACCAGTCATTACTATAATCTGATATGATTATAGATTTAAACACTATTTATACTTGTTTATATTCAAATAATTAAAAAAAAAAATTCATTCAAAATTGAATTTTCATTTTGCTAACCCGCATCGTACAATGGCATGTGTAGGGGGCCCACTGACATTGAGAGTATACAGGGCCCAGAATTTGGTGCTACGCCCCTGTATATATATATATATATACAGTACAGACCAAAAGTTTGGAAACATTACTATTTTTAATGTTTTTGAAAGAAGTTTCTTCTGCTCATCAAGCCTGCATTTATTTGTTCAAAAATACAGAAAAAAAATTTATATTGTGATATATTATTACAATTTAAAATAATTGTTTTTAAATTTATTATACTTTAAATTATCATTTATTTCTGTGATGCAAAGCTGAATTTTTAGGATCATTATCACATGATCCTTTAGAAATTGTTCTAATATGATGATTCATTATTATTAAAGTTGGAAACAGTTCTGCTGCTTAATATTTTTTTCAGAACATGTGATACTTTTTTAGGATACTTTGATGAATAAAAAGTAAAAAAAAAAAAAAGCTATGTTTTTAAAATATAAATATTTTGTAATAACAATATACACTACTGGTCAGTAATATTTTCTTTCTTTCTTTTTTTAAATAAAATCAATACTTTTATTCAGCAAGGATGTGTTAAATTGATAAAAAGTGATAGTAAAGAAAATATATTATTAGAATATTTATTATTAGAATTTTTTTTTATTTTGAATAAATGCAGTTCTTTTTAACCTTTTATTCATCAAATATATTAGACAGCAGAACTGTTTCCAACACTCATAATAAATCAGAATATTAGAATGATTTCTAAATGATCATGTGATAGACTGGATGTTACATGTGACACTGAAGGCTGGAGTAATGATGCTGAAAATTCAGCTTTGCAACACAGGAATAAATTATTTTTTAAAGTATATTCAAATAGAAAACTTTTATTTTAAGTTGTAATAATATTTCACAATATTACTGTTTTTTCTGTATTTGTGATAAAATAAATGCAGGCTTGATGAGCAGAAGAAACTTCTTTCAAAAACATATATATATATATATGCTATGAAACATAAATATAAAAATATGGGAAAAATACAATTTTAATAATATTTCACAATATTGCTGTCTTTATAGTATTTTTGACCAGTAGCCCTAAATGCAGCCTTGGTGAGCGAGAGACTTTAAAAAACATAAAATCTTAAAACACAAAAAATCCCCCAAACTTGTATTTACTTGAATTTGGCACATCGTTCAGTGCAGAGAGTGTTTTTGTTTCTTGTAAGGAAGTTGATTTCACAGAGTTGTGTTTTTGCACAGGTGACTTGCAGCTGCAGTAGTTGTGAATTGCCGATGTTTGTGTAATAGGAACTTCTGACTCTTCTAAACAGGGACTGATGGGTTATTTTGGTCATTATAATTCAGCAGGGAAACCGAGGGATACCTCGTCCCCTTTACACTACCTCTGTCTGTCCCCTCACAGAGGTGGCATCATTCCGTTGTTCCTCTCCAGAGCCCCAACCTACTTAAAGTGTCATTAGCTCATTAATCACATTGGCATACTCACAGGAGGCCTGAGCTCTTGCCTGACCTGCTGGAACAACCACCCCAAGCTATAAGCTCTTTCCATCAGAAACTCTTCATTATTTCTCTGTTGTTATATGTGTGGGTGGCGGGTCTTAGAATTATTGGGTAGGACGACAAAAACAGTTTGTTTAGTTAATGAATTATGCATTATGGAAAAGTTATGGTGCAGACCCAGTTGTATTTGATTGTAGACTAAAATCATGAGAGTTTGGCCTGCAGTCTTTTGCATGCATACAATTCTGTGTACCTTCCACCCACTTACAATGTGCTGACGTTGTTACAGTCTCCAGCCTCTGTATAATGCTTAAATATTAACATGTCATTGCTAAGCCATATGGCTAATCCTGAACTGATGCTGATAAACATTCATTCTGAGATCATGCAAACGTAGAATAGCTAATGAAGCTGCTGAGGCAACTCAGGTGAAGTTGCAATGGTGGTCTAGATGGAGACCTTTTCACAGGATGTGCTTTTGCATTCATAAATATCTGGACAGAGCTAAATGGAATGGAGCAGTATTTTAGCTTGACACACAGTGTCTTAACGCAGCATTCATGAAGGGAGATGCTAAAAAATAGTGAAAGTTGAAAGAACCATTAGAAAACAATTTAATGTTTCACATTACTATTCAACAAACTTTGTAGTCGTTTCCGCTGATGTATTAAAATGATCCACTGTGCTAAATTTTTATTACAATGTAAAAGTATTTACTTTTAAAATAAATTGTTTATTTTTTACTTTCCATTTGTGAAAAATTCTGAAAGTTGTGTCTCCACAAAAATATTACGCCACACAACTGTTTTCAACATATATACATGTGCAAATCTGTATATTAAAATGATTTCTGAAGGATTAAGTGACACTGAAGACTGGAGCAATGGCTGCTGATTCAGCTTTACCATCACAGGAATGGGTTAGGTTTTAAAGTACATTGCAATAGAAAACATTTTTGTAACCCCAAATTTGAAAGTGTGCTGTATGTTCAGTAAAATACATTTGAAAGGCAGCAAAGAAGCATATTTAAAGCACATTCTATTTTTATCTCAGGCTCTTGACATATCCCTAACCAGATAGACAATAGCAGATGATTACATGCTGCATTGATCAGCTTGTGTGGGATGCACAGTGAGTTTGTGCAGTGATCAGTAACTAGCTCTGCAATGTTCTAAGAGAGGATTTAGTTTTTAGAACTCTCCCACCTTATATATATATATATATATATAAAGCAGCAGAGTATGATGTTTCAGTTACTCATAATTGTTAGTTCATGGTTTTCTCCATGTGTTACTGTAGATTCTGCTGTGGAATCCAGACAGGTAAAAACATTTCCTGTTAGAAATGCATTACTGACCTTTTTTTTTGACTGAATCAGTTCAAATGTGGAAATGGTGTCCCATATGTGTTTAAACAAACAGGTTTTATATGGCTTTTATTTTTTTTTATTTTTTTTTTAGGCCTGTATTACCAAAACAACACCTGGGGCCAGGCTGCTTGTAGAAATTACAAGTGGCCTCCGTGGTGAAATAATGGCAAAAAATAACTTTGGGAATGACCTTCTTGGAGATTACTCTTTATAGATTTGGGACTTTTACTAACTGGAATGGATTTATGATTATGTTTATTGGGTATGGATTCTGGACACGAGCAACACAGAGTTGAATTCATCCTCAGAGATGTCCTGATGGATACAATAGGTGGATCCACAAGCTTTGCCACCAGGTGTGCAGTGTTTGAGATTCCCTCTCACGGGAGGGAATATGGAAACACTTGCTGTGATTATATTGAAAGCCATCACAGTAGTGACAGGAGACATAGGGCTTATGGTTTCATCCACAGGGCAGTCAGTAACCTCACCAACAGTGAAGGATGAGCCACTTAGGCACAATTCATGATCAAAATATAGAGAACAGGTTGTAGCTGCTGCCGGTATCTGTTCAGATCATCGTCTAATCTGCACCAGAAGATTGTCTTCAGGGTATCATCACGCCATGGTACCCTAAAGGAAAGGTCAAGTAATTCCTAGACAATTCTCAATTGGACGGCCATATTGGAAAATGGAGAGGAGCAAATAGGATAGGATAGGATGTCCATGGTTGTTGTTGGAATAGGTCTGGTCTTCTGTCAGCAAACAGGTGGATCAACACAGGTAAATGTCATTAACTCAAACAGACTATTGGTAGAACCAGAATACAAGCAGTGAAGCAGGTGAGTAATTGTTCAGACTGCAGTAGTCAAACAAACTTGGTAAGTCTTAACTTTCCATGTATTACAGGTGGGGGGATCAGCACCAGATCACAGAAAATGGAAGCAGATGGTGACTTAAAGAGAGAGATTTGTAGCAGGTAAATAGCATGGGTAGGTAGCCAGTTACATTGATGCACAGTAGTGGACAACGAAGGTGAGCAGTATTCTCTCAATGTAAGCAGTCTTAGTCACAAACCACACTGGTGAATGTGGTAAAATGCAAAGAAGAGACCAGACAATGGCTGCGTTTACACTTGGCATTAACATGCAATCACCGTGATCCAATCAAGCAGATCGGATCATCAGTAAATCAGGAGAAGGCGCGTCTACACTTGAAAACATCAACTGACTTTTCTATCTGGATAACCGATTGGATCAGTCTTTCCCACACAATATTTAAATACAGAAGCATCTCAATGAATTAAGATGTCATGGAAAAGTTAATTTATTTCAATTAATTCAATGCACACACACTGAAGTAGTTTAAGTCTTTGGTTCTTTTAGTTTTGATGATTCTCGCTCACATTTAACAAAAACCCACCAATTCACTATCTCAACAAATTAGAATACTTCATAACACCTATAAAAAAAAAACTTTTCTGGAAAGTGTTAATTTACTGTACATGTACTCAATACTTGGTAGGGGCTCCTTTTGCTTTAATTACTGCCTGAATTCGGAGTGGCACAGAGGTGATCAGTGTGTGGCACTGCTGAGGTGGTATGGAAGCCCAGGTTTCTTTGACAGTGGCCTTTAGCTCATCTGCATTTTTTGGTCTCTTGTTTCTCATTTTCCTCTTGACAATACCCCATAGATTCTCAGTGGGTTTCAGGTCTGACCAACACCATGGTCATTTAACCAACTTTTGGTGCTTTTGGCAGTGTGGACAGGTGCCAAATCCTGCTGGAAAGTGAAATCAGCTTGAACAAGCATGAAGTTCTCCAAAATTTCTTGGTAAACAGGTGCAGTGACTTTGGTTTTCTAAAAAAATACAATGGACCAACACCAGCAGATGACATTGCACCCCAAATCATCACAGACTGTGGAAACTTGACTGTGGAAACACTGGACTTCAAGCAACTTCAAGCACCCTTCCTCCAGACTCTTTTGTATTTCCAAATGAAATACAAAACTTGCTCTCATCTGAAAAGAGGACTTTGGACCACTGGACAACAGTCCAGTTCTTCTTCTCCTTAGTCCAGGTAAGATGCCCATTGACATTGTCTCTGGTTAAGCAAATTCCTTGACACAACTGTGTGTGGTGGCTCTTGATGCCTTGACCCCAGCCTCGGTCCACTCCTTGTGAAGTTCACTCAAATTCTTGAATCGATTTTGCATGACAATCCTCATAAGGCTGTGATTCTCTCGGTTGGTTGTGCATGTTTTTCTTTCCTCACTTTTTCTTTCCTCTCAACTTTCTGTTAACATGCTTAGATAAAGTGTGTGGTGGACATTCTGGCGCAATATGGATGCTGCACACTGGTGGTGGAAGAGGAGATACCCCCGGACAATGTAAAGCATTTTGAGTGCTTAGCAAAACCCTATATAAATGTAAGGAATTATTACAGCACTCTGTGAACAGCCAGCATCTTTGGCAATTAACGTTTGTGTTTTTCCCTTCTCATGAAGGGTATCAAAGATTGTCTTCTGGACAACTGTCAGATCAGCAGTCTTCCCCATGATTGTGTAGCCTAGTGAACCAAACTGAGAGACCATTTTGAAGCCTCAGGAAACCTTTGCAGGTGTTTTAAGTTGATAGTAGCTGATTGGCATGTCACTATATTTTAATTTGTTGAGATTGTGAATTGGTGGGTTTTTGTTAAATGTGAGCCAAAATCATCACAATTAAAAGAACCAAAGACTTAAACTACTTCAGTCTGTGTGCATTGAATTTATTTAATACGCAAGTTCCACCATTTGAGTTAATTACTGAAATAAATGAACTTTTCCATGATATTCTAATTTATTGAGATGCACCTGTAAGTCTGCAGAGAATGGCTCAGTGCAAAGTCAACTTGAAGTCGTGGGTTTTCTTTTGAAAAGCATTTTCAGTCGCGGGACATTTTACAAATTAAAGAGAAGAGGAGTCTAATTAACGGTCCACACGGGTGTTCTCCATCCCTCTTCGGAGAGTTCATGAAAGAGGGGTGGGGTTTTGCGTGAAATTCAACTGCGAATGCAGATCCAATCACAATGCATCCTCGACTACCTCTGGACAAGGATAATATTCCAATCAGAAGTGCATTTACACTTTTCAGTGTGTATGTAGACAAAATCCAGATACAGATCGCATGTTAATGGCAAACGTAAACACAGCCAATGTTGGTGTGTTTTAAAGCAGAGTGATAAGGCTAATGGTAGACAGGTGTGGTGATTGTGGAATGTGAGCAGGTGTGAGCCAGGAGGGATTCTGGGAAATGTAGTGCACAGAAGTGACAGGCATAGTGACTGGTGAGGTGACAGGTAAGTGACTGATGATCCTAGTGATCCTGACATTGTGACTGTAAGGTACTTGGAAACTTGGGGAAAAGATGGATATAATATATAAATCCTTTGATTATTGCATTTTCTTTGTTTTCGACTTCCTGGTTATAACAGACTATGAACTTGAATACACCATCACAGAACACACTGATAATAAATGAGAGCAAATATAGCTTATGGTACATATAATTAAAAGACAGAGCAAACATATATTATGTAAGCTTTAGCATTATCTTACTTGAACTACGTTCCAGTCTCCGATTGTGTACTGGAGAGACATACTCTATATGCTTTTGTTAGTACTATTATCATCTTTTCACCACTAATCTGGTTCTGAATGTATATATATATTTTTTTATGAATGCATTAATGCACCTAATTATCAAATTGAAGGCATTACACCTTGAGTGTTTTTGCCCTCTGGGTGCTGTAATGTTAATATCCTTTTGTGGTACTTACTTTTTGGTACTTACACTGGACTGTAACTAACTCCATTAGTTTGCAAAACTACATTTAAGAATTTTTGGCAATGGTAAATTACAATGTTTCAATTAAGTTTCAATTAACCATCTTTTCCAAATCAAGCTGCAGGGACTGCACAAAGTCGTGTTCATCTTTGCAGTTTTGTAAGAGTTTTGCAGGAAAGATTGCAGAGTTCCCTTGTAGAGGCAATTATTTGATTGTTTCACCAAAATTATCTGAATAGTTCCCCTTTCAATAATAGATTGTGCAAGTTTGTCATTAGTCATCATGAAATGTGCCTTTAGCTATGAGTATCTTGAGCAAGGTCAGTTCAAATTTGTCTAAGCAGGTTTAGAACACTGACTATTCAAGTGCCTTTAGACATATTGTTCAGTGAAAACTGTATGGGTGTTAAATAAATATATTATTAACCAGTTTTTTAATGGTTGTCAGCATGGAACATCTGGAGTTCTGGTTGTCTTCTTAAAAAGACATTAAAGTAATATTTCACCCAAAATGAAAATTTGCTTGCCCTTAAGCAAGCGGTTCTCAATTCCAGTCCTCACGCCCAACTGCTCTGCACATTTTGTACGTTTCTCTTATCGCTTCAGACGTTTGTTCTGTTCGAACATAAGTGCCCTGCGAAGTGGACATCATAGGATATTCCGCCATGATTCCAGTTTGAAGCGAACGTATATGTTCCATTCAAAGCGCATTGAAGTGTGTGAGACGTGAATTTAAATTGTATTGATTTACAGAGGTATATGATGTCACACTTGTCCGTGTGTGCAGATGGACGTTGTGCAACGCAAATCGGTGAATGAATGTTCCAAAGTGAAGTAAACTTCAACAGATTTCCTCTGCTCAGGGAGTAGGGAGCAGTAAACACTGTGTAGAGACCATGTCAATGGGAACACCGTTCATGCACGGTGCTCACTTCTAATGAGCTGATTTTCTGAATCAGGTGTGTTAACAAAGAGAGACATACAATATGTGCAGAGCAGTGGGGCGCGAGGACTGGGAATTGAGAACAGTCACCTTAAGCCAACCAAGATGTAAATTAATTTATTTCTAAATTTAGCATTGCATCACTTCCTCACAAATTGATCCTCTGCAGTGAATGGGTGCCATCAGAATGAGAGTCCAAACAGATGATAAAAACATCACAATAATCCACAAGTAATCCAGACGACTCAAGTACAAGTTGATGCAATGCTAAATTTCTGCTGATCTATTTGAATGAAGAAAAAAATTATTTACATCTTAGATGGCCTGAGGATGAGTAAATGTTACTTTTTTGGTGAACTATTCTTTTATTATTAAATAAATTTGAGACTTTTAGATAGAATTAGACATTGAAAGTTGAAAGAAGACATCGACAGTATGAGAGCAGGAACATCATTTCTTCACAAAGAACTGTTTGTGGGAGACTTGAAATTTGAATAATTTATCATTCAGAGCTCAAAAAATTTAATGACAGGAGTTAGTCACCATCACATAAAAAGCCGAGACATACAATGCATTCTGTGGCCTTTTCCTTCAATGCCTTTGTGTTATTGTATTGTCTCATTTGCAGGATCATTATTGGTTAAATCAAATGGCTCACTTCCATTAGAGAGGAAGTGGGATCTTTGTTGTCATGTGAAAGGTGACTTAACATGCATGATGTCATTCATGGGCAAGTAGTTATGTTGTCAGGGTTCATTTCGAGTAAGCGCATGACCTAAGATCGATTGATTTTCATAGTGAATGCTAACCAGCACACCCCAAGCACATCCCATTTTTAATTGTTGTTTGGCAACCAGTTCTAAGTAATGTATTTTGGTAACTATTTAGATTCAGTTAGCTATTGCATTTGGTGTAATTAACTAGCAATAAACAATAACATACCTTGATGACTGTTGCAACAGTATTTTTGCATACACATAAGCTTTCAAACATTTGGAGTACGTATTATTTTTTTTATGTATATAAAGACATTCACTTTAATTCAATAGGTACCTTAAATTGATAATCAAGTAGTGATTTTATAAAGTTGCAAGATTTCTATTTCAGATGTAATAATTCAATCTAATAATCCTGAAACATTTTTTTAGTAGTTTCCACAAAAATATTAAGCAGCGTAGCTGTTTTCAACATGATTAATAATAAGAAATGTTTATTAAGCAGCAAATTATCTTTAACAAGTAATCTGAATGGCCTATATATGTGCACTATTTTAAACGGGCCTTCTCTAACTGAGTTTAATGCCACAGTTATGTTAGAATTCATCTCATTCTTGTTTCTGTGGCGGTGCTTCGCTCTCGTCATGAGGCGCGCGATCCCGAGTGCTGTATGACTGATGCATCAGTTCAATTGAACTTTACTTCAAATATATGAACTTACCTGTTTTGAATACTTTATATTAAACCTGTTCGTTTATGTCCAATATTAGTGCCAAACTGTTGGACTTTAAATTAAATCTACTATCGATTTTCACCATTGACTGATTTTGCTGAACATTTAGACGGATAACTTTTGTGCGCAGATGCGGCAAATTTGTCACAGGACGCACGATATGACAGTTGCATCCGACTATATATGGACTAGCTGTTTTAATTACAGTATTTTTATATTTAACGTTAACCATATCGCCCAACACTAACCTGGTGTTAAAGAGATGAGACCTGGTGTTCACTTTGAAATTAAATTTTGATAAGTTTTAGTTTACCTCAAGGGCATCCAAGATGTAGGTTTCTTTCCGCAGTATTTCCCATTTTGATATTTTTAGGTCAAACCGTTCTTGTCTGTGACTCACATAATGGAGGTCCATGGTCACCACCTCAAAGAGCATGCACAGAGAAGTCCAAATTAAACAATTGCCCATCGTAAGTACACATTGATGACCTAAGACACGAAACGAGCGGTTTGTGTAAGAAAACGAACAGTATTTATATCACTTTTACCTCTTGTACACAACCACGTCCAACTGATCTGAGTGCGCGAGTGCTTCCTGATGTGATGTGCGTGTGCGCGGTTTTAGTTTGCGCAAGCGCGGAAAGTGGCGGAAGAGATCTCTCGCACATGAACGTCACTCATTGTTTACACTTACTGTCTATGGTTTACACAGAGATTTCGGAAGTGGTTTAATTTGGACTTCTCTGTGCATGCTCTTTGAGGTGGTGACCATAGACCTCCATTATGTGAGTCACAGACAAGAACGGTTTGACCTACAAATATCAAAATGGGAAATACTGCGGAAACAAAGAAACCTACATCTTGGATGTCCTTGAGGTAAGCTAAAACATACCAAAATTTTATTTGAAAGGGAACTATCCCTTTAACGAAATGAAGCTTATTGTAAAGTGTTAGCTATCTATTGATTGAGAATAAGTATACAGATCTGTACAGTATATGCAAGCAATGACCCATGTTTGGTAGAAAGCAGTTATTAACTGCAGACACTGGCTTATGTCATTTAAGTATGATTAAACCTAATGTGGGTGAAAATGATCATAAGAGAAGTGAGTTAGAGGTGAGGGTATGTAGCATGCCTGGGAGCTGAGTAGATAGAGAGAGAAAAAAAAAACTTTGCTTATCAAGGGAACAGAGGATATCCATCAAGCCCTGCAGCTGGGCTACTGAGAGTGAGGAGGTGGATCAGACAACCAGCTGCAATTACATATCTTCCCAAGTGGGATTCCACAGAAAAGAGAGAGAGCGAGAGGAACACACAAACACAGTGTTTCTGAAAGCAAGGGAGGGATGGAGAGGGATGGAGAGGGATGGAGAGGGATACCACAGGCAGTTTACTCTCTTTAAAAGGCAAAGCGTGCAAAAAGTGGAACAGCTGGCCTGACAGCGTGACGATGGATCCATGATGCACCCGTTCAGACTCGTATTCTGTTTTCTGATTTCAAGGGATGGAAAAAGTGAGTGAAATTTAAAGACCAATCAGACTTTTATTGGAAGCCACTTAAGAGAGATACTCTGAAAGAGAAGCCTTCAGACTGACGAAACCCAAGCGATCCACCAGTGTTGGCTGTTCCTGTGAGCAGAAGGTGAGGTGAACAGTAGAGTTTAGGCTGCTAACTGTATGGAGCAGAACTATGTCCTTTAGTGCCAGAGGCAGCATTGCTCAGGAGGGGGCGCACGGGAGCAATGAGCAGAAAAACACACGGGTCAAGAGGGCTGTTCGCATCTCTAGTATTGTCGCACAAGAGGTGAGTTCACAGGGTAAGGTACTCTTTGTTTTTACCACTTGATCTGCACTGCTGTGCAAAGGTTTGGGGTCAGAAAGAATGAATTATTATTATTATGATTACTCTTTAATACTTTCAGCAAGAATACATTAAATTGATCGAAAAGTGATAGTAAAGACACTTATAATAATACAGAAGATTTCTGTTCCAATTAAATGCTATTCTTTTTCTATTCATTAAAAAATCCTATTAATCAAAAATTATATTAATCAAAAAATCTTGAAAATAATCATCACATAGCTGTTTTCAGTGCATTATATTAAGAAATTATACTGAGCACCAAATCCGCATATTAGAATGATTTCTGAAGGATCATGTGACACTGAAGACTTTAAGTAATGGTTTATTCACAGGAATAAATTACATTTCTAAATATATTAAAACTGAAAACTGTTATTTTACATTTTAAAGACATTTCACAGTATTTTACTATTATTCACTAAATATAATTATTTAGTACTATTTTAATTGTATTTTTATTCAAATAAATGCAGCCTTGGTGAACAAGATACTTCTTTCAAAAATATAAAAAAATAAATCTAGCTGACCCCAAACATTTTAAATGGTAGTGTATTTCACTTTGATATATAGGTAAAATCAGACTATAAATAGCTGAATTCTTTGGAATTTGGTATTCCTGTTATAATTTCTGTAAATTTAAAGTAAAAGGAAACATAAATTTTTTAATCAGTCATAATCTAATGGTCCAGTATGTTATGACTGGAGTGAAGTCAGATGGTGTAAACAGCTGCTCCTAGAATGGCGTCGTTTCAGAATTGATTGCATTGTCAGTGTAAGCATTATTTCAGGAATTACTGCAGGTGTTCTGGGACAGAGTAAATAAAAGCATTCCCGTCATCATCTTTCTTACAAATTTGAAACTTGAAGGTAAACAAAACTTGAATGTTAACCTTTCAATATTCGCTGCAGTAAATTCATAGAAAAAAAGGAATAGCAATTATGCTTTCTTAAATGACTGAATTATTTCATGTGATTATTTCCTTGAGCACTTGAGATCAACAAAAAATAATATTCAACATGATATATATAGTATTCATGTTTCATTTAGGGGTAAACTATTCCCTGTAAATGTTTACAGAATGTGCCTGTTCCTGTGTTTAATGTGATGAAAATGCATGACATGAACACTGGCATTTGTTTCTGCCCAGAGCCTCATGTTAGCCGTGTGTAACATTGGTGTTGTGGTGTCAGAACTGGGCTCTGGACACCATAGTCACAACCGTGTGGTCAAGCACCCCACATTCATCTCAACACAAGGATGCCCTTGACTGCCACACCACCGTCTGTGAGGCAATGAGACAATCGCTCACTGCAAATGGCAGTGCCCTATGGGCTGTAGCACTTCCTTGATCGATGGATGCAATTTCTGACTGCTTTCCTGTGAGATTAACTTCTGTTTCAAATGACAGCTTTCTCTCAACATTCTTTAGTTCAGTACATCAAAACCTTCTACCTGTGATGTTTCTTCACAGTCCGATTAGGATGCTCTGGAGCTGCATATCGGTTGGTTGTTTTAATTGATTTGAGGGAGATAATTATGAACCTCAGTAATGGTCTCTTAATGGAAGGTCTTTCTGTGTGAGGTCTCCACGTCATGACATTGGTGGACAGCTGGTGCGAGGTAGGAGATCAGGAAAGTTTCCGCCTTGATGAATGTATAATCCTGAAACAACGCACAAGGGATGGGTATAGCATAGGTGAATGTTCTGTCAACAAGAGTAAAGGTTAGAGAAAGATCAAGGTTTTATATATATGTATATATTTATATATATATACACACACACACACACACTGAACAAAATTATAAACACAACACTTGTTTTTGCCCCCATTTTTCATGAGCTGAACTCAAAGATCTAAGAATTTTTTATGTACACAAAAGCCCTATTTCTCTGAAATATTGTTCACAAATCTGTCTACATCTGTGTTAGTGAGCACCTCTCCTTTGCCGAGATAATCCATTCGCCTCACATGTTTGGCACATCAAGATGCTGCTTAGACAGCATGATTATTGCACTGGTGTGCCTTAGGCTGGCCACAATAAAAGGCCACTCTAAAATGTGCAGTTTTACTGTATTGGGGGGTCCGAAAACCTGTCTGTATCTGGTGTGACCACCATTTACCTCATGCAGTGCAACACATCTCCTTCGCATAGAGTTGATCAGGTTGTTGATTGTGGCCTGTGGAATGGTGGCTGTGCGAAGTTGCTGGATATTGGCAAGAACTGGAACACGCTGTTGTATTCGCCGATCAGAGCATCCCAAACATGCTCAATGGGTGACATGTCCAGTGAGTATGCTGGCCATGCAAGAACTGGGATGTTTTCAGCTTCCAGGAATTGTGTACAGATCCTTGCAACATGGGGCCATGCATTATCATGCTGCAACATGAGGTGATTGTCGTGGATGAATGGCACAACAGTGGGCCTCAGAATCTCATCACGGTATCTCTGTGCATTCAAAATGCCATCAATAAAATGCACCAGTGTTCGTTGTCCATAACATACGCCTGCCCATACCATAACCCAACCACCACCATGGGCCACTCGATCCACAACGTTGACATCAGCAAACCGCTCACCCACATGACGCCATACATGCTGTCTGCTGTAAAATGACCGTAAATAGGCAGTTTCTCTCTTTATGAACGTCACGTTTATTCACATCCAGCCATATACTAGTTCACACATACTGATTTCCCCCCCGTGTCATCCCCCGACACGCCCCTGATGATTCACGTCACTCAGATTTAAAGTAACAGTGTTGAAACCACCATACACTATATCACATCACATGACATCTCCCCCTTTTTCTGAAAACAAAGTCTGCTATTCTCTTCTCCTCCCCCTTTTTTTTTTTTTTTTTAGAAAACCCTTGACAGTAACTTTATCATAAATAACAAACAGCATGTAATCAGCTTAGGTAAACATCTCTCAATAACATGAATTTGAGCAATGTAACTGTTAATGTACTATCGAACAGAACAAACACAACTACTGTAGCACAACTAGTTACGAAGCATATCGTTTCCTGATTTTTTTTTTTTACAGGTCAAGCCTGACAACCGGTCTACTGACTCTTCCTGACCTGGTAAGCAACAGTCCACGCTTTGGAGTATGAAATGTTTCCCTGCATGGTTGGGTCGGTACAGTCTCGGTTGTATCAGTATGTGTAGGCTCAATGTCCACAGTCCCTTTTGTTTGTGGTGCAAGTGTGTGTACAGCCTGTTTTGTTGCTAATGTTGGTGTTGGCACTGCTTGAAGATGACGTCGGTTATGCCTCAGTACCGCTCCTTGTTCCGTCTCGATGACATAGGAACGAGGTGTTACACTTTCGTGCCTGATCACTGCTGGTGAAGCCCAGACCTTCTCGTGGTCCAGCTTGGTAAGAACAGTGTCACCTGGTCTTAGTGTTGACAGATTCTTAGCTCCATTGCGACGATTATAGTAGAAAGCTTGTCTGTCTTTCTCTATTTTGTCTTTCAGCATGACAGACTTCCTATTTGGCCACCTGGGATGAAGATTCTTCTCTAGGGTTGGAAGTGTTGTTCTGATTTTCCTTCCCATAAGAAGCTCTGTCGGACTAACTCCAGTAGTGGCACAGGGAGTCGATCGGTAGCACATGAGGGCTAACAGAGGATCTGTCTGCTTCAGAATTCTTTTTGCAATCTGCACAGCCCTTTCGATGTGCCCGTTTCCCTGAGGATGGTGAGGACTTGATGTAATGTGTTGGAAATCCAGCCGATTGGCTAGTTCTCGAAACTCTGCACTAGAGAACTGAGGACCGTTGTCACTCACCACCTCATTTGGAATTCCGAATCTGGCAAAGACAGCCGTCAACTTTTGTGTGACATGAGATGTCGTTGTAGAAGGTAAGTGCAGTATCTCCAGAAATCTGGAATAGTAATCGGACACAATTAGATAATTCTGTCCCCGGTGTTCACAAAGATCAGCTGCGATTCTTTTCCAGGGTCGTTCTGGGAGTGGTGTGGAGATCAGGGGCTCTTTCTGCTGTGTACTTCTCAACTCTTGGCATATCTGACATGACAGCACTGTGTTCTTTATGTCCGCTGAAATTCCCGGCCACCACACAGACTCCTGTGCTCTCTCTCTAGACTTTGTAAGGCCCTGGTGACCTTCGTGAATCTTTTCCAGGATCTCCTTCCTCATCGCCCTTGGCACAACGATTCTTCTTCCCTTGATCACTAAGCCCTCATGCTCTGAGAGCTCTGCTTTTGCAACCGTATAGTCTCTGGCTGCTGCCAGAACTTGACTGCGGTGTTGTGGCCATCCAGCTCTGATCAGCTTAATTACGGCTTGTAGCTCACCATCTGTTATAGTGGCGTTTCTGATACAGTCCATTTTATGGGGCGTCGCAGGTACCCCTTGTATTACTGCATTCACGTAGCGCTCCACATCGGCATTCGTTTCTGAATCTTTAGTGATAACAGTTTGCGGGCTTCTGGACAGTGTATCTGCAACGACAAGTGTCTTGCCTGGTGCATACTCTGCTTTGGGCTTAAACCACATTAGACGCATCAAAAGTCTCTGGCACCGTACAGGAACGTTGTCAAGACTTCTGCTATTGATGAGAGGAACCAGCGGCTTATGATCCGTCACCAGCTTAAACTCATCCAAGCCGCTTAGATACTTTTCAAACCTCTCACATGCCCACACACCAGCCAGACATTCTTTCTCGATCTGTGCGTATCGGGTTTCTGCATCAGTGAGACATCTGGAGCAGTATGCTACCGGCTTCCATCCTTCTTTGTGTAGCTGCAAGAGCAACCCCCCAAGTCCATAACTGCTTGCATCAGCCGAGACAGCAGTGGTCTTAGTGACATCATAATACGCAAGAACTGGTGCCTTCATGAGAAGCTCTTTAATATTTTCAAACGCCGTCTGCTGCGTGTGTGTCCACATCCATACACTTTTATGTCGGAGTAGTTCGTACAGAGGCTGGCTGACCGTTGAGAGGTTAGGAATGAACCTCCCCAGGTAATTCACCATGCCCAGCACCCTTTTCAGTTCCTGCACATTTTGTGGTGGAGATAGCTGTCGGATGGCATCCACCTTGTCTGGATCTGGCTGCACCCCTGTCTCATTAATAAGGTGACCCAGGAACCGAAGTTGGCTTTGTCTGTACGTACATTTTTCAGGATTTAGTTTTAACCCTGTAGACTCCACTCTCTGAAGCACTTGCTCTAAACGAGAGTCGTGTTTTTCCAGGGAGGACCCGTAGACCAGTATATCGTCCATGAAGACCTCTACCCCCTCCAGACCTTGAAGCGTCTCCTGCATTTTCCTCTGGAAGATCTCTGGAGCACTCGAGATCCCGAAGGGAAGCCTCCTGAAACAATATCTCCCAAATGGTGTGATAAAGGTGGTAAGTCTGCAGCTATCTGGATGAAGAGGGATTTGCCAGAATCCGCTGGCTGCGTCTAAGGAAGAGAAAACTTTTGCGCCGCTCAGTTTGGCAATAATCTCCTCTGCAGTAGGTAGCACGAAATGTTCTCGTTTTACTGCTTCATTCAATCTTTTGAGATCCACGCAAATGCGTGCTTTGCCATTTTTCTTCAGAACGGGAACCATTGGTGCACACCATTCAGTCGGTTGTGTCACGCGCTCTATGACGCCATTTTTCTCCATCCTTTGCAACTCCTCTTTCACCTTTTGCAGCATTGGTATTGGAACGCGCCTCGCTGTGTGTGTCTGACATGGCTGTGCTGAGTCTTTTAACTGAATTTTGACGGGGTCGGTTTTTAGTGTGCCGTGCTCACCAAACGCATCATAGTCAGAGGCCACCAGGTTCGCCTCCTCCACTCTCCTTACCAAGTTCATATCAGCTGATAGAGACCGACTCAGCAGGTTATTGACTTTGTATCCACGGACCACATAGGCAGAAAATGGATACAACTGTCCTTTGTACACTGCAGTGGCTTGGAACAGACCCAGACAGTCTATCTTCCCCCCAGGGCTATCCAGTGTAACATTAGCTGGCTCTAGTGTCTTTACTGGGACTAGTGTGTTGAAAGTCTCTTCTGCCACAATGTTTACGTCAGCCCCTGTATCAATTTTGAAATTTACAGGGGTCGCCCCAATCAGGAGCTGCACCATCCACTGGTCTTCTCGTTCATTTACATTGTAAACTGAACCCAGAAAGTATGAAGGCTGGTCTAAACGTTCTGTGACTTCTCTCACTGACCTGTTACTGTGGCAGACTCTGGCCCAGTGTCCGATTTTTTGGCATTTGTGGCATTTGCCTTTCTTTGCAGGGCAGCGCTCATCACTTGCATGCACAGCATTTCCACAATATCCACATTTTCCATGACTGTCAGCTCGGATTTTGTCTTTAGGCTTGCGCTGTCCCTTCACAGGTTGCTTACTTGTGCTGACAACTGCTCTGACCATGCTCACCGTCTCGCCTTGCATGCTGACTTGTGTGGCCACCTCCTCCGATTGACGAACAGTCTGGATTGTTTGTGCTAGTGTGAGATCAGTGATCAACTGCAGCCTCCGAGAGAGATCTTTATCCAAAATGCCGACCACAATGCGGTCGCGAATCGTTTCGTCCCTCATGGCGCCAAACTCACAGTGCTCAGACAGCTCGTACAGTGCTCTGATAAACGCTTCTGCTCTTTCGCCGGGTTGTTGCACTCGCTGGTGAAAGCACGCACGTTCGTGAATGACATTTCTCCTCGGGAAAAAGTACTCGTTAAACTTTCCCAGGACTATTTCAAAGTCGTTTTTCTGTCTATCCTCTGCGAACACGAACGATTTATAAATATTCTCTGCCTCACTCCCCATGGCGTAAATGAGACAACTCACTTGCACTTCTCCATCCTCTTTATCTAGCTTTGTAGCCGTTCGGAAGCGCTGAAATCTTTGTCTCCAATCCATCCACTCCGTTGGCTTGTCGAAAGAAAAACTCGATGGTGGATTAAACTTCGCCATTATCCGCCACTTCTGACACCATGTAAAATGACCGTAAATAGGCAGTTTCTCTCTTTATGAACGTCACGTTTATTCACATCCAGCCATATACTAGTTCACACATACTGATTTCCCCCCCGTGTCATCCCCCGACACGCCCCTGATGATTCACGTCACTCAGATTTAAAGTAACAGTGTTGAAACCACCATACACTATATCACATCACATGACATCTGCCATCTGCCCTGTACTGTAAAAAGAACACCTCTTCAAAGTGCCAGACGCCATCGAATGTGAGCATTTGTCCACTCAACTGCAGTCAGGTTGTTGTAAAAATCACCAACAAATACACCAGTTTTTTTTTTCTTTTTTTCTATAGATCAGCTGTCTCTGTAGTGATGAGGAGTATAAATAAAAAATCTGAGAGATCAAATGGTGCTCTTTGGACTTGGTGACACAATTTAATGTGAGCTGATTCTGTATAATCAGGAATGAGGGTGAATCAGGCCCTGAAATGAGGAACACAGAAGGATTTTGGTGTGACTTATCTGAGGTGACAGAAATTCAGAAATTACAGTTAACTCCTACAATCTGGATATTAATAAATCAAGGAAGAAAAGCCTTATACTGTATAAAATTCAGTTAGCATCTTTGCAGAACAGCTTAACGCATGAACTTCAAAGAGAAGAAATCACACCATTTAATTTTTGCCAAAAATAAACACTTTTCTAATAGCATTGTCCTTATAATTGTCATTCAAAATTATGTGCAGTTGAAGTTGGAACAGTTTCTTTCTTGTAAGTAGATTAATAACAAATCTGCCCAGATAAGAGCTATAATTTAATTTCATATATTAACACTTAACTTACAGCAGATTGTTCAAACAGCACAGAGCATAGAAGTAGATGAACGACAAGATACCGGAGAAACCACCACTAAATGAAGAGCACAGAAGTCAGCAAGATATAAGCAGAGATATAGCTATCAGGTGGTGGCAGGGTCCTGGATCCAAAGGAGAGCAGTTCTTGTTCTCATCCTTCTCCAGGAATGCTAAAGGAGTCTGGGATTCTGCCAGTCGAGCCTTGAGCAAATGGTGGTCTGAATATTATTTGTGGATTATGATTCTGACCTTGGTGCTGAAGCCATTGAACAAGCTCTTCCAGTCCTGTGCTCCTTCTGTTCAGTCTTCCTTTCACTCACACATGCCTTGCAAACAAGGCTCTCAGAGTTTCTGCTTTTGGGACAAGACGAGTCCCATTCTTGGCCAGGAGAGCAGAGAGGTAAGAGTGGCCAGAGACTTTGAGGTTGAAATAATTATTTACTTATGTGGATTATTAGTCTAGAGGGCCAGTTATTACCAGTTGACCTTTTTTTTTTCTCCCACTTTGCTGCGAATGTATTTCTTCATCATAATGGTACATAATGAACAAGATAAATATTAGATAACCATAAATGAATAATCATTCTGCCTCACTGGTTTTGGTAGACTAAGTTCAGGGCTATCTTAAAACAGGAAATCATTTGAACTTGTATTTACATCTTAAGGTGCTTAAACATATATATTTGTACCTACACTTTAAGTACTTCTGTGAATATTATTTGTGTTTTGGTGTCTTTATTAGTATAATCAAGGCAGTAGATTATAAGTAAGAGTAATCAAAACTCTCTCACTGGAGCTTTGAGCAAATGACTAAGCTTTGGTTGCCTCTTTAGGGGCCTGGAGAAAAATAATGAGATGACGTTTGCCGCCTAAGAGGGTGTTTACAATGTAAAGCATTAATGTTCTCCCTGCAGTGATGTGTACTCAGTGGATATCTCAGAGACTAAACATGGCTTCATTACTTCACCCACACTGAGTTAACAACCCACTCAGTTCCTGTCAGAAACATGATAATATTTCTGTCCTACAGCAAACTTTGGAAAAACATGGATAATGGACTGAACAGTTTCTGCTTTAACTAGATAGACTATGAAATTAGCAATTTTTCAAACTTTATTTTTTGAGAAATCATGCAGAATTCGTAAACTAGTAATATCACTTGGTCACCTATGTCGGATCATACAGTGTTCAATAAACGTCATGAAGTTATAAACAATCCATTTATTGTAGTATTGCAAATATTTGTCCATCCATATATTTAATGAGAAAGGCATTTCCTCGTTTTTGACACTGATCATAATGTCTTTAATACAAATAAAAGACGGTAATATTGGGAAATAGGTTTTCTGTTTGAATATATATATATATATTTTTAAATTATGTATTTCTGTGATGCAAAGCTTAATTTTCAGCATCATTACTTCAGTCTTCAGTGTCACCTGATTCTTCAGAAATCATTCTAATATGCTGATTTGGTGATCAAGAAACCTTTTTGTTTAATCAAATTATCAAAAAGCAAAACAACATTGAAAACAAAACAACTGCTTAATGTTTTTATGGAAAGCTTTAATGTAACCAATTTTCTTTTTTCATTCTCAAGACCAGGACATCTTCACTTATGGTTTAAAGCTTCTTGTCCAAATGCAGATTTTCAGCAGCAGTTGCATAATTCATTTAATAATCTGAAAAGACCTCTCATTGTGAAGTATATTTCTCCTCAGGTGCTGTCTCTAGGTGCAGATGTCCTCCCTGAGTATAAACTCCAGGCTCCCCGAATCCACAAATGGACCATTTTACACTACAGCCCCTTCAAGGCAGTCTGGGACTGGGTCATCTTGCTGCTGGTCATCTATACGGCAATCTTCACACCTTACTCGGCTGCGTTCCTGCTCAACGACGAGGAAGAGGCTGCCATGCAGCGCTGTGGCTACTCTTGCAGTCCACTCAACGTGGTGGACCTCATTGTGGATATCATGTTCGTAGTGGACATTGTGATTAACTTTCGCACAACCTACGTGAACAGCAACGATGAAGTGGTCAGCCAGCCCGGCCGAATAGCTATCCACTATTTTAAAGGCTGGTTCCTCATTGACATGGTGGCTGCCATTCCTTTCGACTTGCTCATTTATCGCTCTGTAGAAGATGTGAGTGAACTTATGGGTAATTTTGACTTTTAAAGGAATAGAAATTAATTTACTCGTCCTTAGGTCATCTACGATGTTGTTAGTTTCTTCATCAAAACAGATTTGGAAAGATTTAGCATTACACCACTTGCTCACCAATGGATCCTCTGCAGTGAACGGGTGCCGTCAGAATGAGAATATCACAGACATCACAAACAGCAAACATCACAAAAATTGGAGTCTTTGTTAAAAATCTATCAAAGTGTTTTTAATTTCAAACTGTTGTTTCAGTCCTCAGTCCTCTATCCATAATATTGCTTTCTTTATTGAAAAAGATGTCTCGTCTGAATCAAAAGAGAAATATGCACATATCACAGATACACCGTTTACAAGCAAAAACAGTTTTAAAAAAACATCAATGGATTTTGATGTGAGAGGACAGAAGTGGATTCTTTTTTTCCACTGGAAGCATTGCTATGGATTATGGACTGGAATTTTTGGTCAGAAGCAACGGTTAAAATATAAAATGCCTTGATTATGAAATTGTTTCTTACAAACACAACATTCTCTTCACAAGACATCAGTTGACGGACTGGAGTCATGTAGTTATTGTGTTGTTTTTAATAATCTGTTTGGACTCTCATTCTGACAGCACCCATTCATTCACTGGTGATTCATTGGTGAGCAAGTGATGTATGATAAATATCTTTAAATATGTAATGATGAATTAAAAACTCATCTACATCTAGGATGTCCTGAGGGTGAGTACATTTTCATTTTTGGGTGAACAATTCTTTTTAATATGCTGTTATAGCTTTTGCTAACCATCTCCTAACTTTTCAGTGCTCCTTTTTTCATGTATTGACAGACGACGACTCTGATTGGCCTACTGAAGACTGCTCGGCTTTTGCGATTAGTTCGTGTGGCACGTAAACTCGATCGCTACTCCGAGTATGGAGCCGCGGTGCTCTTTCTCCTCATGTGCACCTTTGCACTAATTGCCCATTGGCTGGCATGCATCTGGTATGCTATTGGGAATGTGGAAAGGAGCGGCCCGTCTGGGATCGGTTGGCTTAATTCTTTGGGTGAACAGCTGGGGAAGCCGTATAATATCACAAATCCTTCATCAGGACCCTCTATTAAAGATAAATATGTCACTGCCCTGTACTTCACCTTCAGCAGCCTCACCAGTGTGGGCTTTGGAAATGTCTCCCCAAACACCAACTCTGAGAAGATCTTTTCCATCTGTGTCATGCTCATTGGAGGTTAGTGTTTATTCTTAGGTCAGCCAAAAAAAAAAAAAATGAAAATGTAATTTATTCTTGTGATAGTAAAGCTGCAATTTCAGCAGCCATTACTCCGGTCCATAGGCGCCGATCCTGTGGGGAAAATATTCACACTAGATATGCTACATTAACTAATCAAAAATCGGTTATTCAGGAACCTCACTGATTGGTGGATTGGGTCCCTGCCGGTCGTAATGCTCTCAAATGCCTCTTTAGAGTGCCTAGTTGTTAAAGGAGTTTTCTTCGTTTAGTTGCAAAACATATATTTAATACACATGAGCATCAACCACTATACGTGTCTGTCTGTTGACTTTATTTTATGTGTTGATTATTTGGTTTTATTTGAAAAACAGAAGCATGCTGAATGGACTTTACGGCTTTAACAGTTCTGATAAGTACTAAATGACATGATACTACTGTCCTCACACTTTTGAATAATAATGTATATTATCACACATAATATAATTTTTCAGTTATTCAATGTCATTTTTATGATTTATTTATCATTTATTATTAATATTCTAATATATTCTAATATAAATAAGTCTTTATACATGAAAATAAATAGCTGCCTTTATATTTCAGGAAGGGTTCACGCACAAGGAGATTATCATATTTGTGGGTCTTCGGTTTCAAAAATCCTTGGACATTTCTCAATAAAAATCCTATGGGCTGATAAAGAGCCAGTAATAGTAAACGTCCCCACTACACATGATTAGTAGACATGCCTTTTTGGGGGCATTATGAGGACTAAAGTGGATAAATCGTGTGGATTAACATTATGTTGTTTTCTTCACAGCACTAATGTATGCTAGCATATTCGGAAACGTGTCAGCCATCATCCAGAGGCTGTACTCTGGCACCGCGCGTTACCACACTCAGATGCTACGGGTTCGGGAGTTCATCCGTTTCCACCAGATCCCCAACCCACTCAGGCAAAAACTGGAGGAGTATTTTCAGCATGCTTGGTCCTACACTAACGGCATTGACATGAATGCTGTGAGTCACAGAGCCACATACAGAACACCTGGGCATACTCAGTTTTTTCCACTCTGTTTATTTTTGCATGCACACATGACAGAGCACATAACATGGCACCATTTATCACATTAACCTATGTTTTATCATATTGCAGGTACTGAAGGGGTTCCCAGAGTGCTTACAGGCAGACATCTGTTTGCATCTGAATCGCACATTGCTACAGAACTGTAAAGCTTTCAAGGGCTCCAGTAAAGGTTGCTTACGTGCTTTGGCTATGAAGTTCAAGACTACACATGCTCCACCAGGAGACACCTTGGTCCACGCTGGTGATGTGATTTCGGCGCTATACTTCATTTCTCGTGGCTCCATTGAGATCTTAAAGGGAGATGTGGTAGTGGCCATTTTAGGTAATTAAAGAGCATCTCATTGTGATCATTTGCACATGTCAGGGGATTTCCATGGAGCCCCATCTCCGAAAGAAATTCCTAAAATAAAAATACAAAAATAAAACATCTTTAAATATCTATTAAATGAAAATATTCTGAATATTTGTAAAATATTATGTAGAATATATATACATTCTATTACGGTCATCTTTTTTTTTTGTACTTTTAGATGTATAAACTTGAGGAGAACATTGGTCTAATGAAACAATTTTTAATTTAGTTTCAATGTGAGTTTTTTATTTTAGTTATTTATTTTTGGATTATGACTAGTCTTGACTAGTAATGCAGAATAAAACCGCGAACATGTAAATAATCTTCTGCCATTTTTATTTTATTTTATTCGCTCTAAGTACAAGAGTACTTGGTACTTTTGAGACTTCAAGAAAGCTGTTGAAGTGTGGCTCCGTCTTGTGGACATTTTTTTATTCTTCATTCTGCATTTCTTTTAATGACACGTGGTGCCATCTGTTGATAATGCAAAGGATGAATAGCATACTACATACTAGAATACTGAATACTATTATTACAATTTCTGCTGTATATTTCTATTGCAAAAATAATAAGATTTGTGTGGAAGTATGAATTCAAAGTGTTTAATGTCTGTTAACTATAGGAGACATTTTGAGATTTCTTTTTGTTTTAAAGCTTACAGTAAATATCTCTTCCTTCGGCTTATCCTGCAGGCAAGAACGATATCTTTGGAGAGCCTGTTAACTTATATGCACGTCCTGGAAAGTCAAGGTCTGATGTGAGAGCATTGACGTACTGTGACCTGCATAAAATCCACAGAGATGATATAGTGGAGGTCTTGAACATGTATCCAGAGTTCTCAGACTACTTCTGGAGCAACCTGGAGATCACCTTTAACTTGAGAGATGTAAGCTCGCACATGTCTGTGTAACTTTAATAGTACATAAAGACAAAGGTTCAAAAATGCACTCATTTGGTTATCTTCTCAACAGACTAACACTAAAGCTGGGTCAATGAGCAGTGACCCTGACGATTCTGACCGTGGCTGTCATGACCATCACACACCAAGGGCAAAGCTTTTCTTCAAGTCCAAAAGAAACTCTATCCCACAAGGTAAGAGCAAACACTGTGTGACCACTTCTTTCAGATTCTTGAAACTCACATCTACTGAAATTCTTCTTAGTAGCAGATACAGAGAAGACGGAAGAAAAACTCAATAGGACGACATTCAGAACACATAATTTAAGCAAGCAGCACAAGGACAAACAAACTGCTCATCAGGACTCAGACATTTTTGCCTCCCAGTCCAGCAGTGATGAAGAGGAAGAGACCCGGCGGTCCACTGCAATAGCAGACTGCTCTCAGAGCAATATCACTAGTATTAGCAATGCTAATAGAGACAAGATCCACAACAGCAGTAACTCTTTCACTACACTGTCAGGTAGGATTCAGAAAATGTGAACTTTTGTGACTAATCTCTTTCCTGTTAAAACTGGCATACTGTCTAATTTACAGTAGGTGTATTATATAAGTGTTAGCTCACGTATCTGAAAGAAATTAACTAGGAAGAAATAGAAGAAAAAAATTCAAAGATCCTAACAATAGTTCTTTTGAATTACATAATTGGATTCATTTTCAGTTAAGGAGTAAGTTCAGCAGAACACTTAAGTTGTCATCATTTACTCGGCCTCATGTCATTCCAAACCCATAAGACTTTTCTTCATCCTTGAAACATAAATGAAGATATTTTTTACTAGTTAAATCTTTTTATAAAATGCTTGTCTCTTCGGGAGACTTGGATTCATGTGGAGTTCCATTATGATTTTTAAGAATCACAGTTTTGGGTAAATTAACTTTTAGTGGAGGAACATAAATCTTTCAAGGTTCATTAAAACATCTTTTTGTGTTTCTAATGGATTTTGAACAACATGAGGTTGAGGAAATTCTGATTAATTTTTTTTTTTAGCTGAGCTGAGCCTTTAAAAGATACATTCAGGGGGGGTGGGGGGGGGGAGAACATTTACTCACCCTTACGTTGGTCCAAACTTCCAAGCTTCTCTCTTTTGCGAAAAAACAAAAACAAAAAACAAACAAAGGTTTCAAGCTTCCAAAAGGATGCAGAAGCACCATAGAAATATTGTAAAAACATTGCAAATGTAGCCCTTGCAAGTCATTATTCACTGATAAGCTTACAAACTAGTGAGCTGTTAACCATTACATCCAGATCATTGAGTGAGTGAGAATTAAAGAACTGGATCTGATTCATGAATGAATTATTCAGACTGGTTATATGAACTGAACAAACAGATTCATTCATTCAAACAGACATCGCTACACAAAGCTGTTGTATCGACTCATGGTGCTTGATGCTAGAGTGAAAAAAGTCATCAGGATATTATTTAAAAATGTATACAGTTTTGGAACGATGTGGTTGTGCATAAATATAATTACCACATTTTCAATTTTGGGTGAACTTTTTCATTGCAGTGAATGCATAAATTTGACATTATTACCCTTCTCTTAAATTAGGAGCACTTTCGGGGGTTTCTAACATCTTCAGCTTTTGGGGGGATAGTCATGGCCATCATTACCAGGAAGTACCCAGCCACAGTATGTCTTTCCCCTCATCTTCAGTGCCCTCCAATACTGTAATGCACAGTGTTACCCATCGCTACTGCACTGAGGTAGAGAATAGACTGGAAATGATGCAGAGACAGCTCCACAGGTGAGATCCCGGTACAGTATTGTTATTATCTTGGCATCCTTTACTCTTTATTCATATACTTTGAGCTGTTTTTGTTGTCTTGTGTCTTTCAAAGATTGGAGAAGTGCATGTCAACAGACACGGGGGCTATAATGCAGTTGCTTCAGAGGCAGATGGTTCTAGTTCCACCAGCCTACAGCTCTGTGACGTCACCTATAGAAGCATCTTCAAATCCACCCAAACCAGGCCAGAAACTGTTCCGTTCTGTCAACCCTTTGGAGACAGATACGCCAGCCCATCTCTCTGAGGTATTTCACAAACTTTAAAATTACAGCCATCATTTTTTATTGAATCTCATATGAGTCTTTAATTCATTCTCTTGGATTTTTCCCAGATACTTGATCACCACAAATTTGCTGAGAGTCCCATAAAGTCCAGTGGAAATCTGTCAGGGGCAATGGAGCTCCAGCTCCTGGACTCTTCCTTAGAGCCCTCCTCTGAGACTCCTTCTGGGTCTTATACAGAAAGATGGCCATGTAGCATGGGCCACAATGACCCTGATTGTCTTACAGCACACACTGACCACCAACAAATAGACACAGCTGATCAAGGTAGTTATAGTTTTTTGGATGCAGACCCTATCGGAACTGTTCACCAACCACAAGCTGGACTGAGGTTAGATTTGGAGTGTTTAAGACGCCTATCATTGCCAGTGCAGCATCATGTAGAGGATGATTCCTCAGTCCAAAAATGACATGGCTCTAATCCTAGGTGTTAAGATTGATAATTTTGTTCAGCATGTCAACGGAAAACAATGCATACATCCTGACGGACCGCAACAATGTTGGCAGGATGTTTTGAAGACCTTCTACTTCAGGTTCATATTAATTACCTCATAAATTCTAATGTAGAGGCATCATTAATGTCCCTGTAGTTTGGTACATTTGTGTTAGCTGGTTTAACGATGCTTGTTGTTCTTACCTGCCTATCACTGAAAATGTTTAATTTTACGAAAGTGTTCATTTGTTATTATGAGGTGTAAATGTAATGATTTGTATTAGCATATCAGTTTTTTAAAGATGTGTTTTTGTGTTGAATTGATGATTGTTTGTTTGGAAGTCTTGGACATACTCTAGCAATACACTGCAAACTCTACAGAGTATGACTTAAATGGACATTTGGAAACTCTCAGGTGGACTAACCCCAAGCTCCTCTTTAGTAGCTAAAATACCTCAGAGTGACTGATTCCAGGGAATAATGGTTAATCCTGTTGAATAACATTCCAGTAGTTTACATGACTGAAAGCATTATTTATATCTCTCATGCCATCCACTGTACAGATTTTCCTTTGAGAATAAGTTATCACTCTAAATATATTATCATCAGTTTGGCCAAAGGGTCAAAATGTGTTAAATGTGATTTAGACAGATTATGAATAAAAATCAATTTTGATCATAATCCATATCGCTAGTACAATTACTGTTGAATTATGCATATATAAAACATACAGTATATGATAATTTGGCACTGGTTCATGCCAAACACATCCAGTAATAAGCTATACTATAAATGTGCTAGAAAGATATTTATAGGGAATGTGTTATACAGAAAGGGTATAGCTTGGGATGTGCATATGTATTATAACATGGAATATATTGTAATTTTAAGTAGGAATATTTATTGTTAGTTTACTATAAATTGATTATTGTGGAGATTTGATCTCTTATTAACTGATAATCTCATTCACACTGAATAAATTAATTCACATAATTCATCAGTCTTTTCAAGTTTATGAAACGTGTCTCACCTGGCTGAATGAGAACCACCATCCTTGCCTTGTGTTTCTCTGGTGTGAAAAATATTGTTATTTTTTTTTTCTTTTTCTAAACTTCACCACCTCTGCAATGCCACTGCCAGCCAGCACCAATAAAATTCATTTTCAAGGCTTTGATTTTTGTCAGTGGATTCAGTCTATAGAGCTGAGTGAAACTGAAAGTCTGCATCTATGCTCAGGCTCTGCCACAGGACCGCAAAATTGAAACAGGAAGTTGGTGTGTGTTTAAAAGTGATATGTATCCTTCTGCTCATTGCTACCTCTTGTTCCCTTTCGAGAGTACTCTCGTACTGCGTAAGCTAGCTTACGCTATGGGAAAAGGTCCCCTTTTCTCGAGAATATGAAGCCAAAAATTATCCTTAATTTGTAAATAATGTAAAACGCAGTGCTGCAGCACAGCAGACCCAAGCGAAGCGGCTCGCGCACTTATTGGCTGTGCTGCGGCAACTGCAGCAACCTATGGTGAGGCGGCGGAGAGTAACGAACCAATGGGGGCGCTTCGCGCCCATTGGACGTCAGAGCGCGCCAAAATAGGCGTGGCTGGAACTATATAAGCCACCGCTTCACCATAGGGATCAGATTTCATCTCCTTCAGCGATCTCACCTGCACTTCGCTGTCTTCTCCGGAGAAGCCTCTACACGCCGTCGAAAAGCCTCTCAGCGGGATAGCACTGCAACGCAGATCTGAGGACGCCGGCTCGTGCTTCATCTCGACGCCGCCTTCAGCACTCGCTTCCTGCTGCGCCATCCGGCGTGACTATATCCTTTTCAAAGCTAGTGTGTTTGCCACTGCATCACACTTTTTTCCTCCAGAATTCGAGGCGTTGTTTCAAATGCCTCGGGCCTGCGCTTCCTGCCGAGGACCGCCACATCATCTGTTTCTCCTGCCTGGGCCGCGAGCATGCTGAGAGCGCACTCTTCAAGGGCGGCTGCCCTGAGTGCGACGACATGGCTATATCGACCCTGCGGGCTCGATTAGCTCAAACCAGCCACGATGCTCCACCCGCTCCGCCTCTTCTCTCTCAAGTGCCGCGTAAGAAACGCCGCGATCAGAGAATGCCTGAGCATACTGCTACACGCGAGCTCACGCCGGAACACTCCCCGCGTGCCTCGCCCGCTCTCTCTCCTTCGCCTGTCCTCTTCGTGGACGAGCAGCGCCAGTCCCTGCTCACCAGCGCCCCCCTTCTCCTTCGGAGCGCCTGAGGCGGAAGAGGACAGACACGACAGCCTTTCTCTCGCCGCGTCCAGTAGTGAGGAATGGTCGGGCTCCATTGCGGACCCCCCCCCCTCTACAGCACCCAGCTGCACCGGACAACGCGCCGATATCGACGCGGAGCTTACTCGCGTGCTTACAAGGGCTGTCAGCGACCTTCAGCTCGACTGGTCTCCTCCAGACGAGCCCGCTAAAAGCAGGCTGGATGAATGGTTCCTGCAGGGGCGCCCTTCGGCCCCTCCGCAAAGAAACGCCCCCTTCTTCCCGGAGGTTCACAATGAACTCACGAAGTCGTGGAAAGCCCCATTCTCCGCACGCTTGAAGACTTCTGTCTCGTCAGCGCTCTCCTCTGTCGACGGCGCCCGAGACCACGGTTACGAGAGCCTCCCCCCTCTCGAGGAGGCTATTGCTGCACACCTCTGCCCGCCCTCAGCCGCTGGATGGCGGTCGAAGCCTGTGCATCCATCCAAGCCGTGCCGCACCACCTCAGCTCTCGCTGGCCGAGCTTACACCTCCGCTGGTCAAGCTGCTTCGGCTCTACACACCATGGCTGTGCTGCAGGTTTTTCAGGCCAGACTTCTCCGTAACCTGGACGAGTCTGCCCCAGATACCTATGACTTTAAAGATCTCTGCAGCGCTACTGATCTAGCCCTGCGTGCGACAAAGACCACAGCACAAGCGATCGGCCGAAGCATGGCAAGCCTCGCTGTTTTAGAGCGACACCTCTGGCTCACGCTCACGGAGATGAAAGACGCCGACAAATCCGCCTTTCTCGACTCTCCTATCTCGCCTTCCGGCCTCTTTGGCCAGTCAGTTAAGGGTTTCGCTGAACGCTTCACTGAGGCTCAGAAAACGTCACAGGCAATGAGACACTTCCTGCCGAAACGCTCTAGCTCTGCTGCGGGACGCCGTAGAAATGCGCCGCCCCCTCAGACCTCGAAGCCATCGCAGCCAGACTTACAGTCTCGCCCAGCGACCAAAACCCAGCACCGCTCTCGCTCTACGAGCCGCAAACCGCCAGAGAGACGGTGACCTCGGCCCAGGATTGTGCTGAACCCCGAGCCTCCGAAGCCCTCCTGACCTTCGGGCTGAAAAGACCGTGGTTAAGTCCCGCTGCGGCCGGACCACCACACAAGAAACCTCACATGCTTCCTCCAATCCCCTCACTAAAGGCGGTTGGAGATGTCTATACTGCAGTAAACGAGCCTGTTACAATGCACGCACGCCTGCACACAAACGCCGTTTTCACGGCGACCTCAATAAAGCACAAAAAGAGCTTTTTCTATGTAGGCAGTGTGCCCACTACACAGTACGCACCCCTACATGTATACACACTCCCTCAAGTGTCACAAAGACTCACTCGGGTCTCCTTTCATGCCCACCTTCCCGCTCGCGCCGGAGGTGCTCTAAATGTAGCGCGCGTGCCCACTTCTCAGTGCGCAACCCTACAGATAAGCGCTGTCACCACAGTGTCACAAGCACAGCGTACTCGAGCTACTGGTCCCCTCATAACAGGCGGCCAGTGCCCGAAGCACATTCAACCCATAGCCGCACGAGCCGCTGCATGGCAGGCCATCCCCGGCATATCAAATTGGGTTTTGAATATAATAAAACGAGGTTACTCGCTCCAGTTCGCTCGCAGACCGCCGCGCTTTCGCGCCGTGGTCGAAACGAAAGTGAAAAGCGAAATGACACACGTCCTTCGCGCCGAACTGATAAACCTTCTTGCAAAAGGGGCGATAGAAACTGTCCCCCCTGCGCAGCGCGAGTCAGGCTTTTACAGCCGCTACTTCCTCGTACCAAAAAAGGATGGCGGTCTCAGACCCATCCTAGATCTCAGACGTTTGAACAAAGCGCTTATGACGCGATCGTTCAAAATGTTAACTACCAAACAAATACTCGCGCAAATTCGCCCGAGGGATTGGTTTTTCTCAGTGGATCTGAAAGACGCTTACTTTCACATTCAAATAGCACCCCATCACAGGCCATTCTTGAGATTCGCCTTCGAGGGGCAGACTTATCAGTACATGGTTCTTCCATTCGGCCTCTCCGTAGCGCCCCGTACGTTTACACGGTGCATGGATGCCGCTCTCGCACCCCTGAGAATGCGGGGAGTGCGAGTATTGAACTACCTCGACGACTGGCTAGTTTTAGCCCATTCCGAGGAACTACTGACGACACACAGATCCTGGATCCTCAGCCATTTAGAATGCCTGGGTCTCACGATCAACACTGTCAAGAGCGCTCTGTCTCCCAGCCAGAGGATTTCCTTTTTGGGGATAGACATAGACTCTGTGACATGTACAGCGCGTCTGACGTCACAGCGCGCTCTCACTATTCAGCATTTAGCCGTGTCGTTCAAAGCCGGGTCTCTTTACCCGCTCAAACGATTTCAGGAAATGCTAGGTCTGATGGCATCAGCCTCTGCGGTTCTCAAACTGGGCCTGCTGCGCATGCGCCCACTACAGCGCTGGCTGGGAGACCGTGTTCCAGCGCGCGCCTGGATTTCCGGCCGCGCGCGCAGCAGGGTGACCCACGGCTGCATCACAGCTCTGGCCCCTTGGAAAATAGCCAACTGGTATCAGTTAGGCGTAAGCACGGGCGCTGTCTCGAAATGGAAAGTAGTCTCGACAGACGCATCCAACCTCAGTTGGGGCGCCCTGTACGAGGGCAGGTCTGCCTCCGGCCTCTGGTCGAGCCCGGAGCGACTGTTACACATAAACTGTCTGGAGATGATAGCGGTCGAACTATCCCTGAAAGCTTTCCTCCCATTTTTAAAGGGCCACCACGTTCTGGTCAGATCAGACAGCATGTCAGTGGTGGCCTACATAAATCGCCAGGGTGGTGTCAGGTCAGAAACCTTGCACACCCTGACCGAGCGTCTTCTGACATGGGCACATTACAATCTGCGCTCGCTAAAGGCAGCGCATGTACCTGGCATCCTGAACCGGGGCCCGGACATGCTTTCCAGGGCGAATGTTCCCCCTGGGGAGTGGTCTCTTCACCCACAGACGGTTCAGTTGATGTGGAGCATCTTCGGCAGGGCAGAGGTCGACCTCTTCGCCTCAGAAGACAACGCTCATTGCCCAATATATTTTTCAAAGAGCAGGGACGCGCTGGCCCTCGATTGGCCCAGACGCCCGCTTTATGCCTTCCCACCGGTCGCGATGCTACCGCAGGTCATCGATCGGGTCAGGAAGAGCAGATGTGCTATGCTGCTAGTAGCCCCACTCTGGACGACCCAACCTTGGTTCTCCGAGCTGATGCAGCTGTCCAGTACAGCCCCATGGCCAATACCGCTGCGGAAAGATCTCCTCACGCAGCTGAAGGGCGCGCTCTGGCATCCCCACCCCGAACTTTGGGCCCTTCATGTATGGCCCCTCAACGGGTACCCGGGAACCTCCCTGAGGGAGTGTTAAAGACCATTACGGAAGCCAGAGCGCCCTCAACCAGGCGCCTATACGCGCAGAAATGGTCAGTGTTCTCCACCTGGTGCGGGACACGGAACCTAGACCCTCACTTATGTGACGTGACGGAGATACTCTCCTTCCTACAGGAGCGTTTAGATGCGGGCAGATCCCCGTCTACGCTCAAAGTGTATGTGGCAGCCATTGCAGCTTCTCATGCTCCGGTGGCCGGCCTATCACTGGGAAAAGACGAACTGGTCATTCGTTTCCTTAAGGGAGCTCGTCGGATGAACCCTCCCCGACCCCCTTCAATCCCTTCCTGGGACCTGTCTACGGTCCTAGAGGCCTTAAAGGGCCCCCCTTTTGAACCGCTTCAGCCTGTCGATATGAAGCTTCTTTCGTTCAAAACCGCTTTTCTACTGGCTCTGGCCTCAGTCAAGCGAGTGGGGGATTTACATGCGCTATCTGTAAGCGCTGACTGTCTCGAGTTTGGGCCTAATGACTCCAGAGTCATTCTCAGACCAAGACACGGCTATGTCCCCAAGGTGCTCTCAACACCGTTCAGAGCGCAGGTCATCTCGCTGTCAGCCCTTTCCTCGCAAAGCGACGAAAGCAACGCGAGCTTCATCTGCCCCGTCAGGGCTCTTAAAACCTATATTGCGCGCTCCGCCTTATTCAGGAGGTCGGACCAGCTCTTCATATGCTTTGGTGGGCGCACCCGAGGTCTCGCCACCACGAAGCAAAGCCTATCGCGATGGATAGTAGACACTATCTCGCTGGCTTACAAATCTAAGGGCCTTCACTGCCCGTTCGGCATCAGAGCCCATTCCACCCGAGGTATGGCCTCGTCATGGGCGTGGTCCTGCGGGATACCACTGGATGATATCTGTGCGGCGGCAGGCTGGGCCTCTCCGTCCACATTTATTAGATTCTATAATCTGCAAGTCCCTGCCCTGCAGGCCAGGGTACTTTCTATATAGACGTGCTAAGCCTTATCACGTCCCCCTTTTTTCGTTCCCTATATAAAGCTCACTAAGGTTGGCTGTTGGGACTGGGATTTCTCCTGCTATAAAGCCCCGAGCTCTCGCCTCGGGCTGTGACAGGTCGAAGTTCCCGAGCACGCACGGCGTTTTACATTGTGTTCCCATAGCGTAAGCTAGCTTACGCAGTACGAGAGTACTCTCGAAAGGGAACGTACTCGGTTACTAACGTAACCTCGGTTCCCTGAGATGAGGGAACGAGTACTGCGTAACCTGCCGTGCTATGTGCTCGGACCGGGTGATCGCTTCAGTCGATTTAAAACCTGATCCCTATGGTGAAGCGGTGGCTTATATAGTTCCAGCCACGCCTATTACGGCGCGCTCTGACGTCCAATGGGCGCGAAGCGCCCCCATTGGTTCGTTACTCTCCGCCGCCTCACCATAGGTTGCTGCAGTTGCCGCAGCACAGCCAATAAGCGCGCGAGCCGCTTCGCTTGGGTCTGCTGTGCTGCAGCACTGCGTTTTACATTATTTAAAAATTAAGGATAATTTTTGGCTTCATATTCTCGAGAAAAGGGGACCTTTTCCCATAGCGTAAGCTAGCTTACGCAGAACTCGTTCCCTCATCTCAGGGAACCGAGGTTACGTTAGTAACCGAGTACGTTTTGTTCCAAACTATAACTGCCCTTTGAAATGAATATAAGAAATTGCTTTATAAGGAAATTATAATTTGACATAGGCTACTTAAGCCAAAATGTAGACAAACCCTTCCATCTTTGACAGACAGAAAAAAAACCCATCTAAACACTTAATATAGAAACTGTAACCATACAATAAACACTTTAACCCGTCGGTATGTCTTTAAGACCAAATAGCATAAAAAATAAAGAAATTATATTGAAATGTTCATGCAAGCATAGCTCCTAAAATGAAACGGGTTCAGTGTGATAGGAAACCAGCATAAAGAGACACACCCACTTACAAAAAATAAAAGGATTCCTGCACTAAGCCTATTATTGTTATATTTTAAATAACGCTACTTCATCATGTTCCAGAACCGGATAAACAATACAATAGATGGATTCCGTCTTTCCACAACACTTGATGCTCTTTTACACTCGCAGCCTATTTTTATAAGGGTGCCATAAATGTATAAGGTTACATTCAGGGGATTTTCAAATGCATTTTCGTATGAAGAACTGGAAACTACAAGGGTATCACGTCTCACGTCGGACAGTCTGGTGTTCTTTGATACGGTGTCATCTAGTCAGATGCCCAAACAGATCTATTCAGTGCCAATTCAGCGCGCCGATGCTGATGTATTGATTGGCGAATCTCTCTGCCTCTCATCTGTCATCAACATGCCCATTGAGTCCATTAGCTGTCCATCAATACCGGTGGGGTACAACCGAGAAGATGCTCAGACCAAGAGCGGCTCGAAAAGGGAACGAGCACAATTTTCCTGAATTGTGATTGGTCGAGGGGGATAAGGGGCGTGGCGTCGCCCTGCGATCACAGAGGCGCACTGTTCGAGAGGCGGATCTGACTGTGCACATCGGCCAACACTACAGCATACTGAATTTTAAAAACAACAACGGGTAAGCGCACTTTGACATTTTGATTAATGCTTACATTATACAATAGGAAATACCATCAAGGCGCGTGCATTAAAAAGCCTACAGGTAACGAAGACAACAATTGTTAACGAATCGGCCCCGCAGAGATCGTGATGCAGTCTCTGTTTGACAGGCGTTAGTTATTGCTATTTGCTAGCGAGATAATCATGCAATGTAAATAAAGAGTGTCCAAGACTCAACGCTCTTTCGTTTCCAAACGTTCAGAATCATGACGACCTGCCGATATGTCTTTGTTTGGGCACTGCCGCAGTTTGGATGCTCAGGACAGGTGTCCTCCGCAGTAAAACTCTATTGAAAACTACTGTAGTTACATAACTGAAGTAGCGCACAAATTGCTTTACCATTATGGGATGATGAAATCGTGCGAGGTTCCTTATTAAGGACGTTTTAAGCTTTACACCCAATGTAAATCGCAAGCGAGGTACGCAACAACCCAGAACGCGTATTTTAATAAACCAAGCTGCTTTGATTGTAATAAGCGCGTTGTAGTTTGACGCTTCGCATCGCATTGTTTTCATTCATACTAGCACGTAGCGCGTTCATTGTCTGTGCGTCGCGTGCTCGGTTCTCTGCAGTACACCTCTTCAACATGCCTCATGGACATGCGTCACACTGCAAAATGCAATCGAAATGGAACAAACGATTAGAAACCGACGCATTATAGGTCATGTATGGATATCTGGGACTGTGTGAGAGGTGCATGTGTGTTATGAAACATAGCTATTCCCTCGTGGCCTCTTTTTCTCGTTTGATATTCTGAATTGTTGCACGAATGAGTGGCAACAACACTCTGACCACACCCCCCTTAAGTCTTATTCCTGGTTCATAGCACATTATTTCTCCTTCTTTACACTGTGACTGGCTTTGTTTGCTTTGCATACAGGTCATGGACAAATGTCAGTGGTGTTTATTAAGGTAAAGCGGGCGTGAAGGACAAGGAGGTGCCCCCATCTTTATTCTGTATTTGAGTCTATTCTTGTCTGTATTTATTTTGCCTGTAGGGCGAGGTCAGTAAAAGTGGGGTATTAGGTAAACTGTGAGTAATATGTTCAAATATCGAAGTGCTTTTAAATATCAGGAGACCATTAAATATACCACAGAGGTTGTCATTCTGCAAATGTTTCCATTTGCCTGATATCGTCATATTGGGTGAGATCGTGCCTTAACATTGAAATGATCTCAGGAAGCACGTAAAAAAATCCACTGGTAAATGAGAATGTTCCTCTCTAACAAAAGCTTGTATAAATAATATAAAATCAATCTAAAGTATTACTTTGTATTTTAATTGATTTGGTTTTGCAAAACAATCTATATTTTCTTGGTAATCTTTAAACCCATTCTTACGGATTATCATAATAAATCATCATACTTTTATGAGCTGAATCATTTAAAATTTAAATATTTCACGATAGCCCAATTGTAGCTGTGCTGTTATTTTATATTATGTTATATCTGATGGTAGCTGGTTTGTACAGTTTCTAACCTGACCAAATTGGGGTCAAGCTAAACCATTGATAAAGGGATCAAGCTAAACCATGATAAAGCTCCTTAGTGCTGGTAGACAATGTCAGACTGATAAAAACCCAGCTGCCATGCTTCAAAAAGCAGATTGGACACTTTATACTTATATTACATATTTTTTTCCCCAGCAGGGATATAGACCTTAATTTGACAGATTTAATTTGACAAAACTAGGAACACAAAACTTTTTTCTGTGCTCCATCATGAACATGAAAATGTTCCTTAATAAATAGTTCCAGCAAATCTTTTTTCCCCAAAAATAATTACTTTATAATTCAGTAAAATAAAAAATAAAAAGTTTTATGTAAATATAGGGTGAACCAGAAGTGCCATCTTATGTTGCTGGCAAAGGGAAGCTCTGTAAGACGGCAAGATGGCATGCTGTTTTCTGGACTGCTGTGATTATGGGGTGTCAGGTCTGGGAAGCCCTATGTCCCGTCATACATAACCTTCATTCCCCTCACTGATGGCCTCTGGATCTAATTCACACAGACACCCCCCCCCCCCCCTTTCAATGTTGTGCTGTGACCATGGGCAGGATCTTTATTGGGGGAACCCATTTTAGGACAATGATGTAAGATGAGGGTGAGAAATTCAATTCAAAATCGTATTTTGCTACAAAAATATCAGGTTGGCTGATAATAATGAAACATACAAACAATCTAACAGACAACAGTTTGACATTTGAAGGTGCCTTATATTTGGATGCCTCATTTTTACTCAGAATAACTAAGAGAGAGAGATAGAATGGTAGTGGCACAGATTCATAAATCCTGCCACAATGAGTGGCAGCCAGGAACTGCATGCTCAGTGGCTTTGGCACACAATGGAACACATTGAGCCAGACCCCCATCCCACGTTCTGTGTGCATTCACACAGGAATGGTTGGAATACAGCGTTTACACAGCTTCACAAATGGTTGCCAAATGCCAGTGCTCAAAAACTCTAGTGAGCTCGCCATTCTCTTTTAAACCACACAAGGACAGAGCGTGCTTCTGTCAGAGTCTGTTTAGATTTTGGACCATTGGGCTTGAGCAACATTTAAAGAAACACATCTGGTCCATTGTTGAATCTCTACGTTTATTCAAATTTATGCTATCACTCAAACAGTTTGAATTGAAAAATTCTCATGAATTTAAGAACGTCTCAGTATCTATCTCTCTTTTTTTTTTACTTCATAGGGATAGTCCACCCAAAATGAGCATTATATTTACTCACCCTCATGTTGTTCCAAACCTGTATGCATTTCTTTCTTCTGTGGGGCCTTAAAGAATATATTTTGAGGAAAAGTGTGAACCCAGCATAGAAGCTCACTGACTGTCATTTTATAGACCAAAAAAATATTTCTCAAAGTTATCTTCATGTACCACAGGAGAAACAAAGTCATACAGGTTTGGAATGACATAAGGGTAATTATTGGGTGGAGTATTCCACAAGTGTGTCAAACCTGACGATCATGTTCTCCAGCATGATTTGAGATGATTCAAAGAGCATCTTGTGCTTCAGTGGAAGAAGATCATCTGACTGTCTGTACAAAGAGTCAAATGATCAGTCTCACACATTTAGTGACTTAAAATAGTCTAAATTTAAATGTATTAAATTTATTAGTAACCGTGGTATACGTATAACGTTTTTCTAATAGTCAAGAATTAAGACAAGAAGTTTCTTTAATATAGCCTCATGTGTTCAATATAGTCTCAAGCTTTTGGACAACACTGTACTTACATACACGCATACACCCACCCACAGTGTTCAGGACTCTTGAATCAAACGGATGATTTAAGTGAATTAGATTGTCTCTCCAAAACAGAGAGTGATGGCACTCTGTGAGATGGCACTTTGTGCCAGGGCTGGTGACATCACGCAAGGCACAGAGAAAAACTGCTGAATCACAGCAGGACACGGGGCCGTGTCAGAGGCAGAGCAGTAAAAGTGCAGGGATGTACCTGGGTCTCATTTGCCACGGTCTGATGAGTAAGCCTTAGGATACCACACCATATGACCTGCCATATGACATGTTTTTTCTCTCTCTGAAAAAACTAGAGTTAGGCTTTAATAATACAGTGTGTTATTGTTAACCTAAAACTGAATAGAGATCATTTTTGGTAATTGAAATTAAGCTGAAATAAAACTAAATAAAATGTAAATATTATATGAAATACTTATTCTAAAACATAAATGGAAATTATATTACCTTGGAAACTTACTGAAATGAACAATTATCAACTGTAAACTTATAAATATTTAGTTAGATTCATTCAAGATTTTTAACTTTAAAATGACTTCCACTGAGATCAAATAAAATAAATTTAAGCTAAATGGAAATAAAAATTACAAAGAAACGTTACAGAATTACCAAAACCTAAACTGAAATCAACTTGAAAACTGATCATAAAAAAATAAAAGCCAATTGAAAATATTAATGAATACTATAATTGTATATAAATAAAAAACTGTTTTAAGAACACTGATGAAAATATGCCCAGATATATGATTTATCCACAAAACTGAAGGGGATGATATAGAAAGATTTCTGTATGAAGACATTTTAGGGATTGCAGCAGTCAAGCTTTATTTTGCCTAATGTTTTGTTCATACAGTTACTGTTACTGTACGTCAGTGTGTGCTGCTGTACAGTAACAGCTGATTTTGTGATGTCGTCAGGCTGACAAATACGAGGGAGAATCACACTACCTCTAATCCCTTCATTTTTTTTGACTTGCTGGGCCTCTTACCATCCATCAGGATATCAACAGAATTGCAGTATACATCCATCTACATACAGGGGGATGGGGAAGACAAAGAGAGGAAATAGGAAATGCAAAGATAAAGCTGTGGATAAGTAATAAAAGTGAATAGGAAAGACGACCCGCTGAAACAGTAGAGAGAGTGAGTGTGAGGAAGATTCAGGGGGAGAAGATGGATTCTGGGACTGGGTAGGTTCTGGGGCAGCAGCATTTTAATCCCATGTTTAGCTTTGAACAGACTTGCATAATCATATTAATGTCTATACTGAATAGATCGAAATCGTTGTGGAGATTAGTTTGGCTCTTAATTCATTTTCCCCCCTGCTGTCAAAATATACGACGGCTTGATTTGGTTCTTGATGGTTTGTAGCTTCGTCACGCAACAGTGTTGCTGCTTTTTGGACCTTTGTTGAACAGGACAGTGTGTTATTGTGTTAATCTGGGATCTCTGAATGTGGATAGTGTGACAGCTAGAGAAACAATGACACAGTTAAACTCATGCATTGGCAGACAAACACGTGCCTTGGATAGTGCACAATGACAAGCTCACGCTCTCTGTCCCTTTCTTTCTCTCACTTTCCTTTTCTGAGTTTTCCTTCTTTATTTTTGCTCAATTGCACTGTTTATAGGCATGATATATAGATGTTTTTGTGCTCATAGTATACAATTGTGTCACATGTTTTATAGAAGCATTTAATCTCATGTTCTGCTGTTAAAAGGAAATTTCAGAATAGCTGCTGATCTTAATATGTAGTGCACAGGCACATGATCAGATTTGTCTTAGGTCTGAACATCTGAACATCTGAACACATATTTATGTGTTGTAAGCCTTCATACGAGAAGTCTTTGAGTGTATGACCCCTCCGAGTGTACCCTTAATTGCTCATTGATTTGAAGATATGATTTGTTATCTATTAACCTTGTTACAATGTAATTTTAATTGGGTTCAGGCTTGCTTTGTTTTCACTGATCCCCTCACTTTTTTTCTATAGGAGAATGGACTTCAGTTTACGTGATGCCTTCACAGATGGGGCACCTAAGGCGACCCAGGACAGCCTGCTGAAGAGGGATTTTGTGGCTGAGTTGGAGGCACAGACCTATGATGATAAAGTGGGCGAGACCGTTGGGAAGTCAGACTACCGCCCCCTTCTGGATGGGCTGGATGACAAAAGGGAAAGTACGTGTTTCTGAATAATACGTTTTCCCGTAACTGCAAATGTTCTGTTCTTAAAATGGTTTAATCAAACACAAAAGGATATTTATTGTTCAAGTATATTTAATGTCCAAGCAGCTTTTTTCATCCAGCAAGCTTCCAAATGGATAAAAAAACACCATAAAAGTATATTATTTGTGACATTTGTACATTTAGAATGTTACAGAAATTTCAAAAATTCTTTTGAACTTTTATTCATCATAGAAACAAAATGTATCATGCTTTCAGATATTAAGCAGCACAACTGAAAAGTATTTCACAAATGCAGGCTTGGTTTTTTTGTTTTATTTAGTTTTTTCAAAAACATACAAAAACTGACCTTCAATAATTAGTGTTTTTTTTTTTTTGCTGCTTATTTTGTAATTTTTTTTTTTGATGCAGATATGTTGCTTATAATTGTGTAGTACAATGAGGAACATCCTGTTCTCTTTCACTTTTGTAATTTACTGTGTTACTTTTGCATTGGACGGTAATCTGGGGTTTACCAGTTGCATAAAAAGTTTAGACTAGTATTAAAAGTTCAGTCATCTAATTTTCTTTCTTTAAGACTGGTCAAAAACATTTGGTTACATAAAAACTTGAATCCAAAAAAAAAAATGACTGATTACCCCTTGGCTAACTTCTTGGTCAGACTATTTCTTAAGACACTGTCTTAACATAGAGGCTAAGTTTATGCAGCTGGCCCCTGATGTATCTAATCTGAAGTAGATGCTTTTTGTGGTTGTTTATATGTGTTTCTCTTTTCTCTATCTGCCACAACATATAATGGCAAGTGGCAGAAGCACATTTTTTTCCTATCCTGTATTTCACATCCTGTTCAAGTTGGTTTTATGAGAAAAAAACTCATTGATATTCCAATGTATTTTGGGTTGCTTTTATGCTTGTTTGTCTAGGACATACGCCTGATCGTGGCTGGCAGCATCTCAGATCTAAGAATTTCCCCTTAGTTTTTTTTTTCCTGCTTCGCCAGCTGCCTCAGACTGTGATGTCTTCTGCCAAGAACCCATCCGAGTGATTTCTAGTTTTGGTTAAGCGAACATCATCCTTCCTCCTGGGTTACAAGGAACTGCTTTTAGTGAAGTTAATCATTGGTAAAATATCTAGAAACAAACTATTTTAGTAAAAGTCAATGAACTTTTAAAGCTTTTGGGCAATCGTTTCTGGGATTATGCCATCCTTTACTATTTCTCTTTATCCTATATTGATCTTATGAAAGTGTTTTTGTTTTGTACTCATAAGAGAATATG